>NC_086449.1:840925906-841284656 GCF_028390025.1 Pseudophryne corroboree
GCGGCTAGGTCACTACACAGGTCAGTAAAATAGATATAAATGCTTTTTTGAAAACCTAATATGTTTAGAATAAATTCATAATTCACACAAACCCAATTTTAATTTATTTTTAATCCACCATATGATTTTTAGTCAATGAAAATACCGCCATACCATCAAATATACCTTTTTAACAGAATGAACTATTTTGGCACATGGTTGCCGCTAAATACACAACTTCCGGAATGATCACTTCCGGTTTTAAACAGAATGAACAATAAAGTTTTTTGAATGTTTTTTTAAAAAAATTAACAAATAAAAAGGAACAGGAAATCGTACTCCCTCATCCTTGAGAAAGGGGTTAAACCCCGAAACGCGTTGGTGAGAGAGAGACGGAGAAAGGAGGTGCAGCCACACGTCACCATTGGACGCTCGGCAAAGCAACTTACACGCATACCGCTAACAAGCGGTGAGGAAACCAGGACCGGAAACCGGAAGCAAGCCGCAGTCAGCGCCTTGCAAGGTAGGGTCAGCAGGGCTAGACAGGACGGGACTGCTTCATATGAACATTACCCACATCGGGTACCGGACCATAATATATTTGGAATCCTCATTACTCCACATCCGCATCTTAAACAAAAACACCTCTAAAAGGGGCTGTAAACATTATTTTTAACCCACTTTTTTTACAGGTATGAGCGGTACTATTTATAACAAGCGCTCCTTTATTTAAAACATTTTGGCATTCTTATTATACGGAGCAGCTAACATACATAAGCGCAGTAAATCACATATTTATTAAGGTCATTACACAGGTCAGTCACCACACAGCTAGGTCACTCCACAGGTCAGTCACCACACAGCTAGGTCACTCCACAGGTCAGTCACCACACAGCTAGGTCACTCCACAGGTCAGTCACCACACAGCTAGGTCACTCCACAGGTCAGTCACCATGCAGCTGGGTCACTACATGAGTTAGTGGCCTCACAGGTCAGTCGTCATGTATATAGGACAGGGATGTTGTGGGGGGTGTTCTGGATTAGGTGTTATAGGAAGGTAAGTGTGCATGGAGCAATGAGTAATAGGCCGTGTAAGCGTCAGGCCGTAGCCGCCATCATACTGCGTTGTCATACATGGGCCCCTCATCCTGCCTGGACACCACAGCTATAACATGACGCTGGGCCCAGTCCTGCAGCTTTAACCCCTCTGCTGCTGGCTGTTTATTACATTGATGCTACGTGAATAATAGATATTTATATTGGTAATGGCGTTCACCCTCAATTATCATCCCTAGTCTGATCTCCTAGATAAAAGGCTGCGGCGAATGCGGCGAATTATCCAAACAAGCTCAGGAAGCAATTTAGCTCTCAGTCTACGTTCCAAGTGATAATTGTCATTTACCAGCAGCGATGGCAAACATTGTGCAACGTGGAGATGAAGGAAATAAGAGAAAATCAGCAATAGAGGAAAATAATAATTATTCATCTGGAAATAGATCTGATGTCACGGTGCGCGTTTCCGGCAGAATCTGCCACAGACAAATAATCCCCCAACAGTACGATATACGCGATGTGCACGCAGGAATCCAATTACTGGCTGCGCGCACAGAGTGCCGGACATCTGCGGTAACACGGACATCGCAAGTTTTCCTGATCACCTCTATGAGGCAAATGGCGCCAATCGCCGAGAATGGAATGCCCCCCTTGAGCTGTAACTGTAGGAGGTATAGATACCCCCAGGGGAGCCATCGGGGGGGACTGTGGGGTCTGGTGTTCCAGGCCCATACAGAGAGGAGGCCACCCCTGGCTCCTTTTACTAATACCTGTGGAGCTGCACCAGTCTGATGTACATGTAGGTCCACAAGACTCCGCCTATATGTAACGTCACAATGTATGACATCACATAGGGGTGGAGCAGTGCGGCAGAATTTTATTTTTCTGGGCGGGAGGGGACCTGTTTATTTTGTCAGTCCCGGGCCCCACAATTTCTGATGGCAGCCCTGGATACCCCCTGCAGTCAGGGGCAGATGTACTAAGCCTTGGAGAGAGATAAAGTACCAGCCAATCCGCTCCTGTAATTTTCCAGACACAGCCTGTAAGATGGCAGCTAGGAGCTGATTGGCTGGTACTTTATCTCTCTCCCCCTCCGCCTCCCGCAGGACAGCATAGCTCTGCACTGTCACCGTCACTGTGTCACACACCAGCGACTTCTCACGCATCTCGTTATATTATCCTCCTCAATAAATAATTGCAGCTAATTTACCAGTAGATTAATAAAACTCATTATTTGTGATGTAGATTTTATTCATGAGAGTAGCGGGGAACGCATAATGGTTAAATGAACGCTTCTAATTAGGGAAATAAAACGTGTAAATAAATAATATGCTAATGACCTAGTCACAATATATTGTATTCATAGGATAGTAATTAGACCATGCCACCCAACAGTACAATATAACCGGACGCTCGTTCCGGCGTGTGACAGTGATATCTCACCTTGTCGCCCATCTCTCAGGCAGGTTATGTGCCGCGTACAGGTGGAAGCTCAGGTGCGGCTGCTTAGTGTCCGGCGCGCAGGTCACACCGCCAGTTACAGCCTGGAAATCCGTATGGAAACTTCTGCTGTAAGTGTTGATAAGCTGAGAGATGACCCTGGAAAGTTCCATCACCGCGCTCTGCTCAGGAGCTATAGGGGAGAGAACACACATTATAGATCCCATACAGTCCTGTCACCACGCTCTGCTCAGGGGCTATAGGGGAGAGAACACACATTATAGATCCCATACAGTCCTGTCACCGCGCTCTGCTCAGGGGCTATAGGGGAGAGAACACACATTATAGATTACATACAGTCCTGTCACCGCTCTCTGCTCAGGGGCTATAGGGGAGAGAACACACATTATAGATCCCATACAGTCCTGTCACCACGCTCTGCTCAGGGGCTATAGGGGAGAGAACACACATTATAGATCCCATACAGTCCTGTCACCACGCTCTGCTCAGGGGATATAGGGGAGAGAACACACATTATAGATCCCATACAGTCCTGTCACCACGCTCTGCTCAGGGGCTATAGGGGAGAGAACACACATTATAGATCCCATACAGTCCTGTCACCGCGCTCTGCTCAGGGGCTATAGGGGAGAGAACACACATTATAGATTACATACAGTCCTGTCACCGCTCTCTGCTCAGGGGCTATAGGGGAGAGAACACACATTATAGATCCCATACAGTCCTGTCACCACGCTCTGCTCAGGGGCTATAGGGGAGAGAACACACATTATAGATCCCATACAGTCCTGTCACCACGCTCTGCTCAGGGGATATAGGGGAGAGAACACACATTATAGATCCCATACAGTCCTGTCACCACGCTCTGCTCAGGGGCTATAGGGGAGAGAACACACATTATAAATCCCATACAGTCCTGTCACCGCGCTCTGCTCAGGGGCTATAGGGGAGAGAACACACATTATAGATCCCATACAGTCCTGTCACCACGCTCTGCTCAGGGGATATAGGGGAGAGAACACACATTATAGATCCCATACAGTCCTGTCACCACGCTCTGCTCAGGGGCTATAGGGGAGAGAACACACATTATAAATCCCATACAGTCCTGTCACCGCGCTCTGCTCAGGGGCTATAGGGGAGAGAACACACATTATAGATCCCATACAGTCCTGTCACCACGCTCTGCTCAGGGGCTATAGGGGAGAGAACACACATTATAGATCCCATACAGTCCTGTCACCACGCTCTGCTCAGGGGCTATAGGGGAGAGAACACACATTATAGATCCCATACAGTCCTGTCACCACGCTCTGCTCAGGGGCTATAGGGGAGAGAACACACATTATAGATCCCATACAGTCCTGTCACCGCTCTCTGCTCAGGGGCTATAGGGGAGAGAACACACATTATAGATCCCATACAGTGTCACCACGCTCTGCTCAGGGGCTATAGGGGAGAGAACACACATTATAGATCCCATACAGTCCTGTCACCGCGCTCTGCTCAGGAGCTATAGGGGAGAGAACACACATTATAGATCCCATACAGTCCTGTCACCACGCTCTGCTCAGGGGCTATAGGGGAGAGAACACACATTATAGATCCCATACAGTCCTGTCACCACGCTCTGCTCAGGGGCTATAGGGGAGAGAACACACATTATAGATCCCATACAGTCCTGTCACCACGCTCTGCTCAGGGGCTATAGGGGAGAGAACACACATTATAGATCCCATACAGTCCTGTCACCGCTCTCTGCTCAGGGGCTATAGGGGAGAGAACACACATTATAGATCCCATACAGTCCTGTCACCACGCCCTGCTCAGGGGCTATAGGGGAGAGAACACACATTATAGATCCCATACAGTCCTGTCACCACGCTCTGCTCAGGGGCTATAGGGGAGAGAACACACATTATAGATCCCATACAGTCCTGTCACCACGCTCTGCTCAGGGGCTATAGGGGAGAGAACACACATTATAGATCCCATACAGTCCTGTCACCACGCTCTGCTCAGGGGCTATAGGGGAGAGAACACACATTATAGATCCCATACAGTCCTGTCACCGCTCTCTGCTCAGGGGCTATAGGGGAGAGAACACACATTATAGATCCCATACAGTCCTGTCACCACGCTCTGCTCAGGGGCTATAGGGGAGAGAACACACATTATAGATCCCATACAGTCCTGTCACCGCGCTCTGCTCAGGGGCTATAGGGGAGAGAACACACATTATAGATCCCATACAGTCCTGTCACCACGCTCTGCTCAGTGGCTATAGGGGAGAGAACACACATTATAGATCCCATACAGTCCTGTCACCACGCTCTGCTCAGGGGCTATAGGGGAGAGAACACACATTATAGATCCCATACAGTCCTGTCACCACGCTCTGCTGAGGGGCTATAGGGGAGAGAACACACATTATAGAACCCATACAGTCCTGTCACCGCGCTCTGCTCAGGGGCTGTAGGGGAGAGAACACACATTATATATCCCATACAGTCCTGTCACCGCGCTCTGCTCAGGGGCTATAGGGGAGAGAACACACATTATAGATCCCATACAGTCCTGTCACCGCGCTCTGCTCAGGGGCTATAGGGGAGAGAACACACATTATAGATCCCATACAGTCCTGTCACCGCGCTCTGCTCAGGGGCTATAGGGGAGAGAACACACATTATAGATCCCATACAGTCCTGTCACCGCGCTCTGCTCAGGGGCTATAGGGGAGAGAACACACATTATAGATCCCATACAGTCCTGTCACCGCGCTCTGCTCAGGGGCTATAGGGGAGAGAACACACATTATAGATCCCATACAGTCCTGTCACCGCGCTCTGCTCAGGGGCTATAGGGGAGAGAACACACATTATAGATCCCATACAGTCCTGTCACCACGCTCTGCTCAGGGGCTATAGGGGAGAGAACACACATTATAGATCCCATACAGTCCTGTCACCACGCTCTGCTCAGGGGCTATAGGGGAGAGAACACACATTATAGATCCCATACAGTCCTGTCACCACGCTCTGCTCAGGGGCTATAGGGGAGAGAACACACATTATAGATTACATACAGTCCTGTCACCGCGCTCTGCTCAGGGGCTATAGGGGAGAGAACACACATTATAGATCCCATACAGTCCTGTCACCGCGCTCTGCTCAGGGGCTATAGGGGAGAGAACACACATTATAGATCCCATACAGTCCTGTCACCGCGCTCTGCTCAGGAGCTATAGGGGAGAGAACACACATTATAGATCCCATACAGTCCTGTCACCGCGCTCTGCTCAGGGGCTATAGGGGAGAGAACACACATTATAGATCCCATACAGTCCTGTCACCGCGCTCTGCTCAGGGGCTATAGGGGAGAGAACACACATTATATATCCCATACAGTCCTGTCACCACGCTCTGCTCAGGGGCTATAGGGGAGAGAACACACATTATATATCCCATACAGTCCTGTCACCACGCTCTGCTCAGGGGCTATAGGGGAGAGAACACACATTATAGATCCCATACAGTCCTGTCACCACGCTCTGCTCAGGGGCTATAGGGGAGAGAACACACATTATAGATCCCATACAGTCCTGTCACCACGCTCTGCTCAGGGGCTATAGGGGAGAGAACACACATTATAGATCCCATACAGTCCTGTCACCACGCTCTGCTCAGGGGCTATAGGGGAGAGAACACACATTATAGATCCCATACAGTCCTGTCACCACGCTCTGCTCAGGGGCTATAGGGGAGAGAACACACATTATAGATCCCATACAGTCCTGTCACCACGCTCTGCTCAGGGGCTATAGGGGAAAGAACACACATTATAGATCCCATACAGTCCTGTCACCACCCTCTGCTCAGGGGCTATAGGGGAGAGAACACACATTATAGATCCCATACAGTCCTGTCACCACGCTCTGCTCAGGGGCTATAGGGGAGAGAACACACATTATAGATCCCATACAGTCCTGTCACCACGCTCTGCTCAGGGGCTATAGGGGAGAGAACACACATTATAGATCCCATACAGTCCTGTCACCGCTCTCTGCTCAGGGGCTATAGGGGAGAGAACACACATTATAGATCCCATACAGTCCTGTCACCGCGCTCTGCTGAGGGGCTATAGGCGAGAGAACACACATTATAGATCCCATACAGTCCTGTCACCGCCCTCTGCTGAGGGGCTATAGGGGAGAGAACACACATTATAGATCCCATACAGTCCTGTCACCACGCTCTGCTAATGGGCTATAGGGGAGAGAACACACATTATAGATCCCATACAGTCCTGTCACCGCGCTCTGCTCAGGGGCTATAGGGGAGAGAACACACATAGATCCCATACAGTTCTGTCACCACGCTCTGCTCAGGGGCTATAGGGGAGCGAACACAAATTATAGATCCCATACAGTCCTGTCACCACGCTCTGCTCAGGGGCTATAGAGTAGAGAACACACATTATAGATCCCATACAGTCCTGTCACCGCGCTCTGCTCAGGGACTATAGGGGAGAGAACACACATTATAGATCCCATACAGTCCTGTCACCACGCTCTGCTCATGGGCTATAGGGGAGAGAACACACATTATAGATCCCATACAGTCCTGTCACCACGCTCTGCTCAGGGGCTATAGGGGAGAGAACACACATTATAGATCCCATACAGTCCTGTCACCGCTCTCTGCTCAGGGGCTATAGGGGAGAGAACACACATTATAGATCCCATACAGTCCTGTCACCGCGCTCTGCTGAGGGACTATAGGGTAGAGAACACACATTATAGATCCCATACAGTCCTGTCACCGCGCTCTGCTCAGGGGCTATAGGGGAGAGAACACACATTATAGATCCCATACAGTCCTGTCACTACCCTCTGCTCAGGGGCTATAGGGGAGAGAACACACATTATAGATCCCATACAGTCCTGAAACCGCGCTCTGCTCAGGGACTATAGGGGAGAGAACATACATTACAGATCCCATACAGTCCTGTCACCACCCTCTGCTCAGGGGCTATAGGGGAGAGAACATACATTACAGATCCCATACAGTCCTGTCACCACCCTCTGCTCAGGGGCTATAGGGGAGAGAACACACATTATAGATCCCATACAGTCCTGTCACCGCCCTATGCTGAGGGGCTATAGGGGAGAGAACACAGATTATAGATCCCATACAGTCCTGTCACCACGCTCTGCTCAGGGGCTATAGGGGAGAGAACACACATTATAGATCCCATACAGTCCTGTCACCGCGCTCTGCTGAGGGGCTATAGGGGAGAGAACACACATTATAGATCCCATACAGTCCTGTCACCGCTCTCTGCTCAGGAGCTATAGGGGAGAGAACACACATTATAGATCCCATACAGTCCTGTCACCGCTCTCTGCTCAGGGGCTATAGGGGAGAGAACACACATTATAGATCCCATACAGTACTGTCACCGCGCTCTGCTGATGGGCTATAGGGGAGAGAACACACATTATAGATCCCATACAGTCCTGTCACCACGCTCTGCTCAGGGGCTATAGGGGAGAGAACACACATTATAGATCCCATACAGTCCTGTCACCACGCTATGCACAGGGCCTATAGGGGAGAGATCACACATTATAGATCCTATACAGTCCTGTCACCACGCTCTGCTCAGGCACTATAGGGGACAGAACGCACATTATAGATCCCATACAGTCCTGTCACCGCGCTCTGCTCAGGCGCTATAGGGGAGAGAACACACATTATAGATCCCATACAGTCCTGTCACCGCGCTCTGCTCAGGGGCTATAGGGGAGAGAACACACATTATGTATCCCACACAGTCCTGCAACCGCACTCTGCTCAGGGGCTATAGGGGAGAGAACACACATTATAGATCCCATACAGTCCTGTCACCACGCTCTGCTCAGGGGCTATAGGGGAGAGAACACACATAGATCCCATACAGTCCTGTCACCACGCTCTGCTCAGGGGCTATAGGTGAGAGAACACAAATTATAGATCCCATACAGTCCTGTCACCACGCTCTGCTCAGGGGCTATAGGGGAGAGAACACACATTATAGATCACATACAGTCCTGTCACCACCCTCTGCTCAGGGGCTATAGGGGATAGAACACATATTATAGATTCCATACAGTCCTGTCACCACCCTCTGCTCAGGGGCTATAGGGGAGAGAACACACATTATAGATCCCATACAGTCCTGTCACCACGCTCTGCACAGGGCCTATAGGGGAGAGATCACACATTATAGATCCTATACAGTCCTGTCACCGCGCTCTGCTCAGGCACTATAGGGGACAGAACGCACATTATAGATCCCATACAGTCCTGTCACCGCGCTCTGCTCAGGCGCTATAGGGGAGAGAACACACATTATAGATCCCATACAGTCCTGTCACCGCACTTTGCTTAGGGGCTATAGGGGAGAGAACACACATTATGTATCCCACACAGTCCTGCAACCGCACTCTGCTCAGGGGCTATAGGGGAGAGAACACACATTATAGATCCCATACAGTCCTGTCACCACGCTCTGCTCAGGGGCTATAGGGGAGAGAACACACATAGATCCCATACAGTCCTGTCACCACGCTCTGCTCAGGGGCTATAGGGGAGAGAATACACATTATAGATCACATACAGTCCTGTCACCACCCTCTGCTCAGGGGCTATAGGGGAGAGAACACACATTATAGATCCCATACAGTCCTGTAACTGCGCTCTGCTCAGGGGCTATAGGGGAGAGAACACACATTATAGATCCCATACAGTCCTGTCACCACGCTCTGCTCAGGGGCTATAGGGGAGAGAATACACATTATAGATCCCACACAGTCCTGTCACCACGCTCTGCTCAGGGGCTATAGGGGATAGAACACACATTATAGATCCCATACAGTCCTGTCACCACGCTCTGCTCAGGGGCTATAGGGGAGAGAACACACATTATAGATCTCATACAGTCCTGTCACCGCGCTCTGCTCAGGGGCTATAGGGGAGAGAACACACATTATAGATTCCATACAGTCCTGTCACCACGCTCTGCTCAGAGGCTATAGGGGAGAGAACACACATTATAGATCCCATACAGTCCTGTCACCATGCTCTGCTCAGGGGCTATAGGGGAGAGAACACACATTATAGATCCCATACAGTCCTGTCACCACGCTCTGCTCAGGGGCTATAGGGGAGAGAACACACATTATATATCCCATACAGTCCTGTCACCGCGCTCTGCTCAGGGGCTATAGGGGAGAGAACACACATTATAGATCCCATACAGTCCTGGTACCGCGCTCTGCTCAGGGGCTATAGGGGAGAGAACACACATTATAGATCCCATACAGTCCTGTCACCACGCTCTGCTCAGGGACTATAGGGGAGAGAACACACATTATAGATCCCATACAGTCCTGTCACCACGCTCTGCTCAGGGGCTATAGGGGAGAGAACACACATTATAGATCCCATACAGTCCTGTCACCGAGCTCTGTTCAGGGGCTATAGGGGAGAGAATGCACATTATATATCCCATACAGTCCTGTCACCGCACTCTGCTCAGGTTCTATAGGGGAGAGAACGCACATTATAGATCCCATACAGTCCTGTCACCACGATCTGCTCAGGGGCTATAGGGGAGAGAACACACATTATAGATCCCATACAGTCCTGTCACCGCACTCTGCTCAGGGGCTATAGGGGAGAGAACGCACATTATAGATCCCATACAGTCCTGTCACCGCGCTCTGCTCAGGGGCTATAGGGGAGAGAACACACATTATAGATCCCATAAAGTCCTGTCACCACGATCTGCTCAGGGGCTATAGGGGAGAGAACACACATTATAGATCCCATACAGTCCTGTCACCGCGCTCTGCTCAGGGACAAGAGGGGAGAGAACACACATTATAGATCCCATACAGTCCTGTCACCGCGCTCTGCTCAGTAGCTATAGGCAAGAGAACACACATTATATATCCCATATAGTCCTGTCACCACGCCCTGCTCAGTAGTTATAAGGGAGAGAGGTATGGAGAGTCAGTGGGCTCATCACTGTCAGTGCGCATTATATAATGAGTGTATGAGGTATGGAGAGTCAGTGCACATTAAATAATGAGTGCATGAGGTATGGCGAGTAAGTGCGCATTTTATAATGAGTGCATGAGGTATGGAGAGTCAGTGCGCATTATATAATGAGTGCATGAGGTATGGAGAGTCAGTGCGCATTATACAATGAGTGCATGAGGTATGGAGAGTCAGTGCGCATTACATAATGAGTGCATGAGGTATGGAGAGTCAGCGCACATTATATAATGAGTGTATGAGGTATGGAGAGTCAGTGGGCTCATCAGTCTCAGTGCGCATTATATAATGAGTGCATGAGGTATGGAGAGTCAGTGCACATTATTCAATGAGTGTATGAGGTATGGAGAGTCAGTGCGCATTATATAATGAGTGCATGAGGTATGGAGAGTCAGTGCGCATTATATAATGAGTGTATTAGGTATGGAAAATCAGTACACATTATATAATGAGTGCATGAGGTACGGAGAGTCAGTGCGTATTATATAATCAGTACATGAGGTATGGAGAGTCAGTGGGCTCATCACTGTCAGTGCGCATTATATAATGAGTGCATGAGGTATGGAGACTCAGTGCACATTATATAATGAGTGTATGAGGTATGGAGAGTCAGCGGGCTCATCACTGTCAGTTCGCATTATATAATGAGTGCATGAGGTATGGAGAGTCAGTGCGCATGATATAATAAGTGTATGAGGTATGGAGAGTCAGTGCACATTATATAATGAGTGCATGAGGTACGGAGCGTCAGTGCGCATTATATAATCAGTACATGAGGTATGGAGAGTCAGTGGGCTCATCACTGTCAGTGCGCATTATATAATGAGTGCATGAGGCATGGAGAGTCAGTGTGCATTATATAATGAGTGTATGAGGTATGGAGAGTCAGTGCGCATTATATAATGAGTGCATGAGGTATGGAGAGTCAGTGCGCATTATATAATGAGTGCATGAGGTATGGAGAGTCAGTGCGCATTATATAATGAGTACATGAGGTATGGAGAGTCAGTACGCATTATATAATGAGTGTATGAGGTATGGAGAGTCAGTGCGCATTATATAATTAGTGTTTGAGGTATTGTTGAGTCAGTGCGCATTATATAATGAGTGCATGAGGTATGGAGACTCAGTGCACATTATATAATGAGTGTATGAGGAATGGAGAGTCAGTGTGCATTATATAATGAGTACATGAGGTATGGAGACTCAGTGCACATTATATAATGAGTGTATGAGGTATGGAGAGTCAGTGCGCATTATATGATGAGTACATGAGGTATGGAGAGTCAGTGGGCTCATCACTGTCAGTGCGCATTATATAATGAGTGCATGAGGTATGGAGAGTCAGTGCAAATTATATAATGACTGTATGAGGTATGGAGAGTTAGTGCGCATTATATAATGAGTGCATGAGGTATGGAGACTCAGTGCACATTATATAATGAGTGTATGAGGAATGGAGAGTCAGTGTGCATTATATAATGAGTACATGAGGTATGGATAGTCAGTGGGCTCATCACTGTCAGTGCGCATTATATAATAAGTGCATGAGGCATGGAGAGTCAGCGCGCATTATATAATGAGTGCATGAAGTATGGAGAGTCAGTGTACATTATATAATGAGTGCATGAGGTATGGAGAGTCAGTGCGCATTATATAATGAGTACATGAGGTATGGAGAGTCAGTACACATTATATAATGAGTGCATGAGGTATGGAGAGTCAGTGTACATTATATAATGAGTGCATGAGGTATGGAGAGTCAGTGCGCATTATATAATGAGTACATGAGGTATGGAGAGTCAGTGCACATTATATAATGAGTGCATGAGGTATGGAGAGTCAGTGGGCATTATATAATGAGTGCATGAGGTATGGAGAGTCAGTGGGCATTATATAATGAGTGCATGTGGTATGGAGAGTCAGTGCGCATTATATAATGAGTGCATGAGGTATGGAGAGTCAGTGCGCATTATATAATGAGTGTATGAGGTATGGAGAGTCAGTGTGCATTATATAATGAGTGTATGAGGTATGGAGAGTCAGTGGGCTCATCACGGTCAGTGCGCATTATATATTGAGTTTATGAGGTATGGAGAGTCCGTGCACATTATATAATTAGTGTACGAGGTTTGGAGAGTCAGTGTGCATTATATAATGAGTGCATGAGGTATGGAGACTCAGTGCACATTATATATTGAGTTTATGAGGTATGGAGAGTCAGTGCACATTATATAATGAGTGTACGAGGTATGGAGAGTCAGTGCGCATTATATAATGAGTGCATGAGGTATGGAGACTCAGTGCACATTATATAATAAGTGTATGAGGTATGGAGAGTCAGTGTGCATTATATAATGAGTACATGAGGTATGGAGAGTCAGTGGGATCATCACTGTCAGTGCGCATTATATAATAAGTGCATGAGGTATGGAGAGTCAGTGCGCATTATATAATGAGTGTATGAAGTATGGAGAGTCAGTGCGCATTATATAATAAGTGCATGAGGTATGGAGAGTCAGTGCGCATTATATAATGAGTGTATGAGGTATGGAGAGTCAGTGCGCATTATATAATGAGTGCATGAGGTATGGAGCGTCAGTGGGCTCATCACTGTCAATGTGCATTATATAATGAATACATGAGGTATGAAGAGTCAGTGGGATCATCACTGTCAGTGCGCATTATATAATGAGTGTATGAAGTATGGAGAGTCAGTGCGCATTATATAGTGAGTGCATGTGGAATGGAGAGTCAGTGCACATTATATAATGAGTATATGAGGTATGGAGAGTCAGTTGGCTCATCACTGTCAGTGCACATTATATAATGAGTGCATGAGGTATGGAGAGTCAGTGCGCATTATATAATGAGTGCATGAGGTATGGAGAGTCAGTGGGCATTATATAATGAGTGCATGAGGTATGGAGAGTCAGTGGGAATTATATAATGAGTGCATGTGGTAGGGAGAGTCAGTGGGCATTATATAATGAGTGCATGAGGTATGGAGAGTCAGTGCGCATTATATAATGAGTGTATGAGGTATGGAGAGTCAGTGCGCATTATATAATGAGTGCATGAGGTATGGAGAGTCAGTGGGCATTATATAATGAGTGCATGAGGTATGGCGAGTCAGTGCTCATTATATAATGAGTGCATGAGGTATGGAGAGTCAGTGGGCTCATCACTGTCAGTGCGCATTATATAATGAGCGCATGTGGTATGGAGAGTCAGTGCGCATTATATAATGAGTGCATGTGGTATGGAGAGTCAGTGCACATTATATAATGAGTGCATGAGGTATGGAGAGTCAGTGCATATTATATAATGATTGCATGAGGTATGGAGAGTCAGTGCATATTATATAATGAGTGCATGAGTTATGGAGAGTCAGTGCGCATTATATAATGAGTGCATGAGGTATGGAGAGTCAGTGCACATTATATAATGAGTGCATGAGGTATGGAGAGTCAGTGGGCATTATATAATGAATGCATGAGGTATGGAGAGTCAGTAGGCATTATATAATGAGTGCATGTGGTTTGGAGAGTCAGTGCACATTATATAATGAGTGCATGAGGTATGGAGAGTCAGTGCACATTAAATAATGAGTGCATGAGGTATGGAGAGTCAGTGGGCATTATATAATGAGTGCATGAGGTATGGAGAGTCAGTGGGCATTATATAATGAGTGCATGTGGTATGGAGAGTCAGTGCGCATTATATAATGAGTGCATGAGGTATGGAGAGTCAGTGCGCATTATATAATGAGTGTATGAGGTATGGAGAGTCAGTGTGAATTATATAATGAGTGCATGAGGTATGGAGAGTCAGTGGGCTCATCACTGTCAGTGCGCATTATATAATAAGTGCATGGGGTATGGAGAGTCAGTGCGCATTATATAATGAGTGCATGAGGTATGGAGAGTCAGTGCACATTATATAATGAGTGTATGAGGTATGGAGAGTCAGTGCGCATTATATGATGAGTACATGAGGTATGGAGAGTCAGTGGGCTCATCACTGTCAGTGCGCATTATATATTGAGTTTCTGAGGTATGGAGAGTCAGTGCACATTATATAATGAGTGTACGAGGTATGGAGAGTCAGTGCGCATTATATAAAGAGTGCATGAGGTATGGAGACTCAGTGCACATTATATAATGAGTGTATGAGGTATGGAGAGTCAGTGTGCATTATATAATGAGTACATGAGGTATGGAGAGTCAGTGCGCATTATATAATGAGTGTATGACGTATGGAGAGTCAGTGCGCATTATATATTAAGTGCATGAGGTATGGAGAGTCAGTGCGCATTATATAATGAGTGTATGAGGTATGGAGAGTCAGTGCGCATTATATAATGAGTGCATGAGGTATGGAGAGTCAGTGGGCTCATCACTGTCAATGTGCATTATATAATGAATGCATGAGGTATGGAGAGTCAGTTGGCTCATCACTGTCAGTGCACATTATATAATGAGTGCATGAGGTATGGAGAGTCAGTGCGCATTATATAATGAGTGCATGAGGTATGGAGAGTCAGTGGGCATTATATAATGAGTGCATGAGGTATGGAGAGTCATTGGGAATTATATAATGAGTGCATGTGGTAGGGAGAGTCAGTGGGCATTATATAATGAGTGCATGAGGTATGGAGAGTCAGTGCGCATTATATAATGTGTATGAGGTATGGAGAGTCAGTGCACATTATATAATGAGTGCATGAGGTATGGAGAGTCAGTGGGCATTATATAATGAGTGCATGAGGTATGGCGAGTCAGTGCGCATTATATAATGAGTGCATGAGGTATGGCGAGTCAGTGCGCATTACATAATGAGTGTATGGAGAGTCAGTGCTCATTATATAATGAGTGCATGAGGTATGGAGAGTCAGTGGGCTCATCACTGTCAGTGCGCATTATATAATGAGCGCATGTGGTATGGAGAGTCAGTGCGCATTATATAATGAGTGCATGTGGTATGGAGAGTCAGTGCGCATTATATAATGAGTGCATGAGGTATGGAGAGTCAGTGCATATTATATAATGAGTGCATGAGGTATGGAGAGTCAGTGCATATTATATAATGAGTGCATGAGGTATGGAGAGTCAGTGCATATTATATAATGATTGCATGAGGTATGGAGAGTCAGTTGGCTCATCACTGTCAGTGCACATTATATAATGAGTGCATGAGGTATGGAGAGTCAGTGCGCATTATATAATGAGTGCATGAGGTATGGAGAGACAGTGGGCATTATATAATGAGTGCATGAGGTATGGAGAGTCAGTGGGCATTATATAATGAGTGCATGAGGTATGGAGAGTCAGTGCATATTATATAATGATTGCATGAGGTATGGAGAGTCAGTTGGCTCATCACTGTCAGTGCACATTATATAATGAGTGCATGAGGTATGGAGAGTCAGTGCGCATTATATAATGAGTGCATGAGGTATGGAGAGTCAGTGGGCATTATATAATGAGTGCATGAGGTATGGAGAGTCAGTGGGCATTATATAATGAGTGCATGTGGTATGGAGAGTCAGTGCGCATTATATAATGAGTGCATGAGGTATGGAGAGTCAGTGCGCATTATATAATGAGTGCATGAGGTATGGAGAGTCAGTGGGCTCATCACTGTCAGTGCGCATTATATAATAAGTGCATGAGGTATGGAGAGTCAGTGTGCATTATATAATGAGTGCATGAGGTATGGAGAGTCAGTGCACATTATATAATGAGTGTATGAGGTATGGAGAGTCAGTGCGCATTATATGATGAGTACATGAGGTATGCAGAGTCAGTGGGCTCATCACTGTCAGTGCGCATTATATATTGAGTTTATGAGGTATGGAGAGTCAGTGCACATTATATAATGAGTGTACGAGGTATGGAGAGTCAGTGCGCATTATATAATGAGTGCATGAGGTATGGAGACTCAGTGCACATTATATAATAAGTGTATGAGGTATGGAGAGTCAGTGTGCATTATATAATGAGTACATGAGGTATGGAGAGTCAGTGGGATCATCACTGTCAGTGCGCATTATATAATAAGTGCATGAGGTATGGAGAGTCAGTGCGCATTATATAATGAGTGTATGAGGTATGGAGAGTCAGTGCGCATTATATAATGAGTGCATGAGGTATGGAGTCAGTGCGCATTATATAATGAGTGTATGAGGTTTGGAGAGTCAGTGCGCATTATATAATGAGTGCATGAGGTATGGAGCGTCAGTGGGCTCATCACTGTCAATGCGCATTATATAATGAATGCATGAGGTATGAAGAGTCAGTGGGATCATCACTGTCAGTGCGCATTATATAATGAGTGTATGAGGTATGGAGAGTCAGTGCGCATTATATAATGAGTGCATGTGGTATGGAGAGTCAGTGCACATTATATAATGAGTGCATGAGGTATGGAGAGTCAGTTGGCTCATCACTGTCAGTGCACATTATATAATGAGTGCATGAGGTATGGAGAGTCAGTGCGCATTATATAATGAGTGCATGAGGTATGGAGAGTTGGTCGGGCATTATATAATGAGTGCATGAGGTATGGAGAGTCAGTGGGCATTATATAATGAGTGCATGTGGTAGGGAGAGTCAGTTGGCATTATGTAATGAGTGCATGTGCTATGGAGAGACAGTGGGCATTATATAATGAGTACATGAGGTATGGAGAGTCAGTTGGCTCATCACTGTCAGTGCACATTATATAATGAGTGCATGAGGTATGGAGAGTCAGTGCGCATTATATAATGAGTGCATGAGGTATGGAGAGTCAGTGGGCATTATATAATGAATGCATGAGGTATGAAGAGTCAGTGGGATCATAACTGTCAGTGTGCATTATATAATGAGTGTATGAGGTATGGAGAGTCAGTGCGCATTATATAATGAGTGCATGTGGTATGGAGAGTCAGTGCACATTATATAATGAGTACATGAGGTATGGAGAGTCAGTTGGCTCATCACTGTCAGTGCACATTATATAATGAGTGCATGAGGTATGGAGAGTCAGTGCGCATTATATAATGAGTGCATGAGGTATGGAGAGTCAGTGGGCATTATATAATGAGTGCATGAGGTATGGAGAGTCAGTGGGCATTATATAATGAGTGCATGTGGTAGGGAGAGTCAGTGGGCATTATGTAATGAGTGCATGAGGTATGGAGAGTGTTATGCACACCAGTGCCTGCAGGAAAGTACTAGTGTCAGAACTGTTATGCACTCCAGTGTCTGCAGGAATGTACTGGTGTTTGAACTGTTATGCAAAACAAATGGACTCACAGACAAACTGGGGAATATGACATAACGTACACAGAAGGTGATAGGGTAACAAAATACACACACAGTGAACAGAGAAGCCCAGAGGCTAAGGAACTGGGTATCTCCCTTGTATTAGAACTGCTCAGATGTAAAAAGCAAGATGTTGTGTTTTAATACGTAGAGAACCCGAAATGCTGTTGCTAAGGGCAACAGCAAAACCCTAAAGGGTTACCAACGGGTGTGGCAGTAAACTCCTTGGTCAGAGATGGAATGATAGACACAAGGAGAGCCTCCACAATCCTGATTCTCACTTGCAGTGCACAGGTTTAAGCTTACTGCCACTAAACTGACCCCTGACACCTAGCACAGTGAGACAGGATTAGACAGGCAAGTGTTAGAATACAGCCGCAAACTTGCTAAGTTCACAGAGTAATAACAGAACCCAAGCAAGCTAAACGACTGACTCCAGTCTTACTGCTAGGTCTGGATTGGCAGAGTGTAATACCAAATCCCCAGGCCTATTTGCAGTAAGCAACAAACAAATACAAAGCTACACAGTACTGGCTAACTTTCATGAACTGACTAACCAACAGAGATTCAGCAGCATCTGCTTACCCTGAAAAGAGGCCTTATAAAGCAGGTGCTGTCCACGCCCCACTCAGACCTCACAGACTGTGAGCACAAAAACCAGCACCGGATCCCCTGCCGTGCACAGAGCCTATAACCACTGCACAGCAAAAGACCCGAACCGGAGTATCAGCTGCGCTCAGGTTACTCCACTAGCACTTGTCTCCCGGTTGCCATGACGACGTGGCAGCACAGGGCAGGAGACCCTAACAGAGAGTCAGTGCGCATTATATAATGAGTGTATGAGGTATGGATTGTCAGTGCGCATTATATAATCAGTACATGAGGTATGGAGAGTCAGTGGGCTCATCACTGTCAGTGCGCATTATATAATGAGTGCATGAGGCATGGAGAGTCAGTGTGCATTATATAATGAGTGTATGAGGTATGGAGAGTCAGTGCGCATTATATAATGAGTGCATGAGGTATGGAGAGTCAGTGCGCATTATATAATGAGTGCATGAGGTATGGAGAGTCAGTGCGCATTATATAATGAGTACATGAGGTATGGAGAGTCAGTACGCATTATATAATGAGTGTATGAGGTATGGAGAGTCAGTGCGCATTATATAATTAGTGTTTGAGGTATTGTTGAGTCAGTGCGCATTATATAATGAGTGCATGAGGTATGGAGACTCAGTGCACATTATATAATGACTGTATGAGGTATGGAGAGTCAGTGCGCATTATATGATGAGTACATGAGGTATGGAGAGTCAGTGGGCTCATCACTGTCAGTGCGCATTATATAATGAGTGCATGAGGTATGGAGAGTCAGTGCAAATTATATAATGACTGTATGAGGTATGGAGAGTTAGTGCGCATTATATAATGAGTGCATGAGGTATGGAGACTCAGTGCACATTATATAATGAGTGTATGAGGAATGGAGAGTCAGTGTGCATTATATAATGAGTACATGAGGTATGGATAGTCAGTGGGCTCATCACTGTCAGTGCGCATTATATAATAAGTGCATGAGGCATGGAGAGTCAGCGCGCATTATATAATGAGTGCATGAAGTATGGAGAGTCAGTGTACATTATATAATGAGTGCATGAGGTATGGAGAGTCAGTGCGCATTATATAATGAGTACATGAGGTATGGAGAGTCAGTGCACATTATATAATGAGTGCATGAGGTATGGAGAGTCAGTGGGCATTATATAATGAGTGCATGAGGTATGGAGAGTCAGTGGGCATTATATAATGAGTGCATGAGGTATGGAGAGTCAGTGGGCATTATATAATGAGTGCATGTGGTATGGAGAGTCAGTGCGCATTATATAATGAGTGTATGAGGTATGGAGAGTCAGTGTGAATTATATAATGAGTGCATGAGGTATGGAGAGTCAGTGGGCTCATCACTGTCAGTGCGCATTATATAATAAGTGCATGGGGTATGGAGAGTCAGTGCGCATTATATAATGAGTGCATGAGGTATAGAGAGTCAGTGCACATTATATAATGAGTGTATGAGGTATGGAGAGTCAGTGGGCTCATCACGGTCAGTGCGCATTATATATTGAATTTATGAGGTATGGAGAGTCCGTGCACATTATATAATTAGTGTACGAGGTATGGAGAGTCAGTGTGCATTATATAATGAGTGCATGAGGTATGGAGACTCAGTGCACATTATATATTGAGTTTATGAGGTATGGAGAGTCAGTGCACATTATATAATGAGTGTACGAGGTATGGAGAGTCAGTGCGCATTATATAATGAGTGCATGAGGTATGGAGACTCAGTGCACATTATATAATAAGTGTATGAGGTATGGAGAGTCAGTGTGCATTATATAATGAGTACATGAGGTATGGAGAGTCAGTGGGATCATCACTGTCAGTGCGCATTATATAATAAGTGCATGAGGTATGGAGAGTCAGTGCGCATTATATAATGAGTGTATGAAGTATGGAGAGTCAGTGCGCATTATATAATGAGTGCATGAGGTATGGAGCGTCAGTGGGCTCATCACTGTCAATGTGCATTATATAATGAATACATGAGGTATGAAGAGTCAGTGGGATCATCACTGTCAGTGCGCATTATATAATGAGTGTATGAAGTATGGAGAGTCAGTGCGCATTATATAGTGAGTGCATGTGGAATGGAGAGTCAGTGCACATTATATAATGAGTACATGAGGTATGGAGAGTCAGTGGGCATTATATAATGAGTGCATGAGGTATGGAGAGTCAGTGGGAATTATATAATGAGTGCATGTGGTAGGGAGAGTCAGTGGGCATTATATAATGAGTGCATGAGGTATGGAGAGTCAGTGCGCATTATATAATGAGTGTATGAGGTATGGAGAGTCAGTGCGCATTATATAATGAGTGCATGAGGTATGGAGAGTCAGTGGGCATTATATAATGAGTGCATGAGGTATGGAGAGTCAGTGGGAATTATATAATGAGTGCATGTGGTAGGGAGAGTCAGTGGGCATTATATAATGAGTGCATGAGGTATGGAGAGTCAGTGGGAATTATATAATGAGTGCATGTGGTAGGGAGAGTCAGTGGGCATTATATAATGAGTGCATGAGGTATGGAGAGTCAGTGCGCATTATATAATGAGTACATGAGGTATGGAGAGTCAGTGCGCATTATATAATGAGTGCATGAGGTATGGAGAGTCAGTGCGCATTATATAATGAGTGCATGAGGTATAGCGAGTCAGTGCGCATTACATAATGAGTGTATGGAGAGTCAGTGCTCATTATATAATGAGTGCATGAGGTATGGAGAGTCAGTGGGCTCATCACTGTCAGTGCGCATTATATAATGAGCGCATGTGGTATGGAGAGTCAGTGCGCATTATATAATGAGTGCATGAGGTATGGAGAGTCAGTGGGCATTATATAATGAGTGCATAAGGTATGGAGAGTCAGTGGGCATTATATAATGAGTGCATGTGGTAGGGAGAGTCAGTGGGCATTATATAATGAGTGCATGAGGTATGGAGAGTCAGTGGGCATTATATAATGAGTGCATGAGGTATGGCGAGTCAGTGCGCATTATATAATGAGTGCATGAGGTATGGAGAGTCAGTGGGCTCATCACTGTCAGTGCGCATTATATAATGAGCGCATGTGGTATGGAGAGTCAGTGCACATTATATAATGAGTGCATGTGGTATGGAGAGTCAGTGCACATTATATAATGAGTGCATGAGGTATGGAGAGTCAGTGCATATTATATAATGAGTGCATGAGGTATGGAGAGTCAGTGCATATTATATAATGATTGCATGAGGTATGGAGAGTCAGTGCATATTATATAATGAGTGCATGAGTTATGGAGAGTCAGTGCGCATTATATAATGAGTGCATGAGGTATGGAGAGTCAGTGCACATTATATAATGAGTGCATGAGGTATGGAGAGTCAGTGGGCATTATATAATGAATGCATGAGGTATGGAGAGTCAGTAGGCATTATATAATGAGTGCATGTGGTTTGGAGAGTCAGTGCACATTATATAATGAGTGCATGAGGTATGGAGAGTCAGTGCACATTATATAATGAGTGCATGAGGTATGGAGAGTCAGTGGGCATTATATAATGAGTGCATGAGGTATGGAGAGTCAGTGGGCATTATATAATGAGTGCATGTGGTATGGAGAGTCAGTGCACATTATATAATGAGTGCATGAGGTATGGAGAGTCAGTGCGCATTATATAATGAGTGGATGAGGTATGGAGAGTCAGTGTGAATTATATAATGAGTGCATGAGGTATGGAGAGTCAGTGGGCTCATCACTGTCAGTGCGCATTATATAATAAGTGCATGGGGTATGGAGAGTCAGTGCGCATTATATAATGAGTGCATGAGGTATGGAGAGTCAGTGCACATTATATAATGAGTGTATGAGGTATGGAGAGTCAGTGCGCATTATATGATGAGTACATGAGGTATGGAGAGTCAGTGGGCTCATCACTGTCAGTGCGCATTATATATTGAGTTTCTGAGGTATGGAGAGTCAGTGCACATTATATAATGAGTGTACGAGGTATGGAGAGTCAGTGCGCATTATATAAAGAGTGCATGAGGTATGGAGACTCAGTGCACATTATATAATGAGTGTATGAGGTATGGAGAGTCAGTGTGCATTATATAATGAGTACATGAGGTATGGAGAGTCAGTGGGCTCATCACTGTCAGTGCGCATTATATAATAAGTGCATGAGGTATGGAGAGTCAGTGCGCATTATATAATGAGTGTATGACGTATGGAGAGTCAGTGCGCATTATATAATAAGTGCATGAGGTATGGAGAGTCAGTGGGCATTATATAATGAGTACATGAGGTATGGAGAGTCAGTTGGCTCATCACTGTCAGTGCACATTATATAATGAGTGCATGAGGTATGGAGAGTCAGTGCGCATTATATAATGAGTGCATGAGGTATGGAGAGTCAGTGGGCATTATATAATGAGTGCATGAGGTATGGAGAGTCAGTGGGCATTATATAATGAATGCATGAGGTATGAAGAGTCAGTGGGATCATCACTGTCAGTGCGCATTATATAATGAGTGTATGAAGTATGGAGAGTCAGTGCGCATTATATAATGAGTGCATGTGGTATGGAGAGTCAGTGCACATTATATAATGAGTACATGAGGTATGGAGAGTCAGTTGGCTCATCACTGTCAGTGCACATTATATAATGAGTGCATGAGGTATGGAGAGTCAGTGCGCATTATATAATGAGTGCATGAGGTATGGAGAGTCAGTGGGCATTATATAATGAGTGCATGAGGTATGGAGAGTCATTGGGAATTATATAATGAGTGCATGTGGTAGGGAGAGTCAGTGGGCATTATATAATGAGTGCATGAGGTATGGAGAGTCAGTGCGCATTATATAATGTGTATGAGGTATGGAGAGTCAGTGCACATTATATAATGAGTGCATGAGGTATGGAGAGTCAGTGGGCATTATATAATGAGTGCATGAGGTATGGCGAGTCAGTGCGCATTATATAATGAGTGCATGAGGTATGGCGAGTCAGTGCGCATTACATAATGAGTGTATGGAGAGTCAGTGCTCATTATATAATGAGTGCATGAGGTATGGAGAGTCAGTGGGCTCATCACTGTCAGTGCGCATTATATAATGAGCGCATGTGGTATGGAGAGTCAGTGCGCATTATATAATGAGTGCATGTGGTATGGAGAGTCAGTGCGCATTATATAATGAGTGCATGAGGTAAGGAGAGTCAGTGCATATTATATAATGAGAGCATGAGGTATGGAGAGTCAGTGCATATTATATAATGATTGCATGAGGTATGGAGAGTCAGTTGGCTCATCACTGTCAGTGCACATTATATAATGAGTGCATGAGGTATGGAGAGTCAGTGCGCATTATATAATGAGTGCATGAGGTATGGAGAGTCAGTGGGCATTATATAATGAGTGCATGAGGTATGGAGAGTCAGTGGGCATTATATAATGAGTGCATGAGGTATGGAGAGTCAGTGGGCTCATCACTGTCAGTGCGCATTATATAATAAGTGCATGAGGTATGGAGAGTCAGTGTGCATTATATAATGAGTGCATGAGGTATGGAGAGTCAGTGCACATTATATAATGAGTGTATGAGGTATGGAGAGTCAGTGCGCATTATATGATGAGTACATGAGGTATGCAGAGTCAGTGGGCTCATCACTGTCAGTGCGCATTATATATTGAGTTTATGAGGTATGGAGAGTCAGTGCACATTATATAATGAGTGTATGAGGTATGGAGAGTCAGTGCGCATTATATAATGAGTGCATGTGGTATGGAGAGTCAGTGCACATTATATAATGAGTGCATGAGGTATGGAGAGTCAGTGCGCATTATATAATGAGTGCATGAGGTATGGAGAGTTGGTCGGGCATTATATAATGAGTGCATGAGGTATGGAGAGTCAGTGGGCATTATATAATGAGTGCATGTGGTAGGGAGAGTCAGTTGGCATTATGTAATGAGTGCATGTGGTATGGAGAGTCAGTGGGCATTATATAATGAGTACATGAGGTATGGAGAGTCAGTTGGCTCATCACTGTCAGTGCACATTATATAATGAGTGCATGAGGTATGGAGAGTCAGTGCGCATTATATAATGAGTGCATGAGGTATGGAGAGTCAGTGGGCATTATATAATGAATGCATGAGGTATGAAGAGTCAGTGGGATCATAACTGTCAGTGTGCATTATATAATGAGTGTATGAGGTATGGAGAGTCAGTGCGCATTATATAATGAGTGCATGAGGTATGGAGACTCAGTGCACATTATATAATAAGTGTATGAGGTATGGAGAGTCAGTGTGCATTATATAATGAGTACATGAGGTATGGAGAGTCAGTGGGATCATCACTGTCAGTGCGCATTATATAATAAGTGCATGAGGTATGGAGAGTCAGTGCGCATTATATAATGAGTGTATGAGGTATGGAGAGTCAGTGCGCATTATATAATGAGTGCATGAGGTATGGAGTCAGTGCGCATTATATAATGAGTGTATGAGGTATGGAGAGTCAGTGCGCATTATATAATGAGTGCATGAGGTATGGAGCGTCAGTGGGCTCATCACTGTCAATGCGCATTATATAATGAATGCATGAGGTATGAAGAGTCAGTGGGATCATCACTGTCAGTGCGCATTATATAATGAGTATGAGGTATGGAGAGTCAGTGCGCATTATATAATGAGTGCATGTGGTATGGAGAGTCAGTGCACATTATATAATGAGTGCATGAGGTATGGAGAGTCAGTTGGCTCATCACTGTCAGTGCACATTATATAATGAGTGCATGAGGTATGGAGAGTCAGTGCGCATTATATAATGAGTGCATGAGGTATGGAGAGTTGGTCGGGCATTATATAATGAGTGCATGAGGTATGGAGAGTCAGTGGGCATTATATAATGAGTGCATGTGGTAGGGAGAGTCAGTTGGCATTATGTAATGAGTGCATGTGGTATTGAGAGTCAGTGGGCATTATATAATGAGTACATGAGGTATGGAGAGTCAGTTGGCTCATCACTGTCAGTGCACATTATATAATGAGTGCATGAGGTATGGAGAGTCAGTGCGCATTATATAATGAGTGCATGAGGTATGGAGAGTCAGTGGGCATTATATAATGAGTGCATGAGGTATGGAGAGTCAGTGGGCATTATATAATGAATGCATGAGGTATGAAGAGTCAGTGGGATCATCACTGTCAGTGCGCATTATATAATGAGTGTATGAGGTATGGAGAGTCAGTGCGCATTATATAATGAGTGCATGTGGTATGGAGAGTCAGTGCACATTATATAATGAGTACATGAGGTATGGAGAGTCAGTTGGCTCATCACTGTCAGTGCATATTATATAATGAGTGCATGAGGTATGGAGAGTCAGTGCGCATTATATAATGAGTGCATGAGGTATGGAGAGTCAGTGGGCATTATATAATGAGTGCATGAGGTATGGAGAGTCAGTGGGCATTATATAATGAGTGCATGTGGTAGGGAGAGTCAGTGGGCATTATGTAATGAGTGCATGAGGTATGGAGAGTCAGTGCGCATTATATAATGAGTGTATGAGGTATGGAGAGTCAGTGCGCATTATATAATGAGTGCATGAGGTATGGAGCATCAGTGGGCTCATCACTGTCAATGCGCATTATATAATGAATGCATGAGGTATGAAGAGTCAGTGGGATCATCACTGTCAGTGCGCATTATATAATGAGTGTATGAGGTATGGAGAGTCAGTGCGCATTATATAATGAGTGCATGTGGTATGGAGAGTCAGTGCACATTATATAATGAGTACATGAGGTATGGAGAGTCAGTTGGCTCATCACTGTCAGTGCACATTATATAATGAGTGCATGAGGTATGGAGAGTCAGTGCGCATTATATAATGAGTGCATGAGGTATGGAGAGTCAGTGGGCATTATACAATGAGTGCATGAGGTATGGAGAGTCAGTGGGCATTATATAATGAGTGCATGTGGTAGGGAGAGTCAGTGGGCATTATGTAATGAGTGCATGAGGTATGGAGAGTCAGTGCGCATTATATAATGAGTGTATGAGGTATGGAGAGTCAGTGCACATTATATAATGAGTGCATGAAGTATGGAGAGTCAGTGGGCATTATATAATGAGTGCATGAGGTATGGCGAGTCAGTGCGCATTATATAATGAGTGCATGAGGTATGGCGAGTCAGTGCGCATTATATAATGAGTGTATGGAGAGTCAGTGCTCATTATATAATGAGTGCATGAGGTATGGAGAGTCAGTGCACATTATATAATGAGTACATGAGGTATAGAGAGTCAGTGGGCTCATCACTGTCAGTGCGCATTATATAATGAGCGCATGTGGTATGGAGAGTCAGTGCGCATTATATAATGAGTGCATGTGGTATGGAGAGTCAGTGCGCATTATATAATGAGTGCATGAGGTATGGAGAGTCAGTGCATATTATATAATGAGTGCATGAGGTATGGAGAGTCAGTGCATATTATATAATGATTGCATGAGGTATGGAGAGTCAGTGCACATTATATAATGAGTGCATGAGGTATGGAGAGTCAGTGCACATTATATAATGAGTGCATGAGGTATGGAGAGTTAGTGCACATTATATAATGAGTGCATGAGGTATGGAGAGTCAGTGCGCATTATATAATGAGTGCATGAGGTATGGAGAGTTAGTGCACATTATATAATGAGTGCATGAGGTATGGAGAGTCAGTGGGCATTATATAATGAATGCATGAGGTATGGAGAGTCAGTAGGCATTATATAATGAGTGCATGTGGTTTGGAGAGTCAGTGCACATTATATAATGAGTGCATGTTGTATGGAGAGTCAGTGCGCATTATATAATGAGTGCATGAGGTATGGAGAGTCAGTGGGCTCATCACTGTCATTATTATTATTGGGCCATTGTTCTGTGTAGTACACAAAAGTGTCGGCAAAGTGTGATCTGGTCGCACATTTGTGAACACAGCAATGTCTAATGAACAGCGTATGACAGATGTCAGTGTAACGAGCGCATGTTATGTACTTACTGAGGGTGTTTGGCGGCTGTGTCCAGCTCTGCGGGGAAATCAGAAAATCAGAGTTAATAATTAGAAGAACTTCCTGCAATAGATCTTACAGAATTATATCTGGCACAATCCACAATTCAATAGGAAGTCATTCAATGTAAGATTTACAGTGTGGAGGGTTTTGGGGGTGGACCCGTGACCTCCAGGCTGACATCACAATGGACTATTCTGGGGTCTCGGAACACTGACTACTGTACCTTGGATCAGGGGAGAAAAGCTCTGGGCCCAGGAGATGCGGACTCAAAATGAAGATAATCTGATCACTTACTGTAATGTTATCCCAAATTATTGTATTTATATGAGACGCAAATACAATGCAGCTTATTGCCCAGTATACAAGAATCTAACGTGTCCTCAAATATCCCCCACAAACAGATCTTTACATCACATGGGATAGTGGGATAATATATATATAAACATCTTAGTGATATTTGGTGGACCCCTTTCTTTGAAAGTAAAGCATTCATAACCTAGAACCAGAAATAACGACACAGACTTGAATTTTGGCAGAAAATTGCTAGCTATTTATTTGTCCCTATCCATTAGGAAACCTGTAATAAAGAAATTAATTTAATATGCCGCTCCAGCTGGCATATGGTGGCGGCCCAAAAGAACGGCTCAATTAATCTGAATTAACTTTAAATAACTAACCCTATAAATTTACTAAAACTTACTATAAACCGGTAATAGGTGACAACTCAACCCCCACAGTGACTACCCACCGCTCCTGGGTGCCCTGCCGCTGCCTTCCCGGACGGGTGGTCAAGCGGCCATAAGTCGATGGAGGTGAGTGCACCTAAACCACAACAAACTGTAAAAACACTACAGTTTTCCCTACAATACAAAACTGCCGTTCTTTTCCGCCAATAAATAGCCAACGAAAACAGCCAACAACTTAAAGCCAAAGCCCACGTGCCACAAATTCTTAATACCAGGGCGGGAGGGTGGGAAAGCAAATCACCAAGAGACTTAAGATGGCCTCTCCTTCCCTATATATAGCAAACCCTCCCCCTAAAGAAGGCTGTACTTTCCTCACAGCTAGGTCCACCCCTCCCCAGATGTTTAACTCTTTCCTCTCCTATGCAGTCAATACTCTCTCCTAAACATCTTAGTGATATTTGGTGGACCCCTTTCTTTGAAAGTAAAGCATTCATAACCTAGAACCAGAAATAACGACACTGAGACTTGAATTTTGGCAGAAAATTGCTAGCTATTTATTTGTCCCTATCCATTAGGAAACCTGTAATAAAGAAATTAATTTAATATGCCGCTCCAGCTGGCATATGGTGGCGGCCCAAAAGAACGGCTCAATTAATCTGAATTAACTTTAAATAACTAACCCTATAAATTTACTAAAACTTACTATAAACCGGTAATAGGTGACAACTCAACCCCCACAGTGACTACCCACCGCTCCTGGGTGCCCTGCCGCTGCCTTCCCGGACGGGTGGTCAAGCGGCCATAAGTCGATGGAGGTGAGTGCACCTAAACCACAACAAACTGTAAAAACACTACAGTTTTCCCTACAATACAAAACTGCCGTTCTTTTCCGCCAACAGCGAAAGACTCATCCCCAAAGTCTTTCGCACCGCCACCATAAACCTACCCTAACTCCTGCAAAGCGAAACCTAGATCCTCCAGAAAAAACATCATCCCCTCATTGGATAGATGTACTCCATCGCGCCGGAAAAGGTGGCTGTCTCTGAACCGTATCCTCGGGTGGCGAACCACCCTCCCACCGTGGGACAGCACCCACTTTGCCACCGCTCCGTTCACCTTTTTCCGGGCCTCATCAATCTGGCGACCATCCGCCACACCCCTCCAACACAATCTTGGCACCATCATGGAAAAAACCAACACACAATTGGTCCATGCCGCGGTCACACTTGCCAGATCCTGTATCATGGCCCACCGCAGATCCAAGGATGTCCTCTTCCCCAGGTCGTTGCCACCTAGATGGACAACCAAAACCCTAGGGACTCCATGCTTGCTGGCCTGACTCACTAACCTACTCCTCAGCTCACCCCACATCATTCCTCGCCAGCCAAGCCATCTGACACCCTGTGTTCCTAGCAATGCCTGAGACCCTTCCGAGGCCACAAACCTGGCCGCCCAGTAAATGTAAGAGTGGCCAACCACCCAAATGGGCAAATAGTCTCCGAACCATCCTGAAGGGAAAAAGAGGGGTAGAATTGATTACTAAGAGGCTTATTAATTGTTTATACTGAAGGATCTGCCAAAAAAGAAAACTTTAGATCTCGCCATTGCAGCAGTCACGGCCTAGCCGACTGCACCATGTTCCGTTGCCAATTTAAAGCGCAATTAAAGACACAAAGGGGAAGGATCAAATAAAACAAACGAAATAAAAAGGGGGGGGGGGGTATAAAATGGGAAACACATGTAATAACTCAGCTGGAGGTGAACGTAAAGACCTGCTGAGGGACTCTGATTAGACCAAATTAGCCGAATTATAGATTAGAATTCAGTCCGTCAAGTCAGGCAAAAAATCGCAAATAACTCCAGACCCCCGCTGCCGACTCATGCCAGCAACGGCGAGTAGCTAATCCCTGAGTAGGATAAAAAAGGGGGAACACCAACAGACGCACAACACCATAAAATCACAGAACTGGAACAACGTAATACATTGCCATTTAAACAAAGCCCCAAGCGCAAACCGACCTCTCATGTGACGGGGCGAATATATCGTCTGTAACTTGACGACTTCCATCGCCCCACCGCTTGGATTTCAGTTCTGGAGCAACCCGCCGCAGCAGCCGACTTCGCTGCGCCTATGCGTAAGGAATGGGTACCGAAAGCAGTGGTTGGGAGGCCCAAGCCCGCCAAACAACGACTCAGCATCCAACGAAACTGGTATTTTGTGACTGGCAGCCCATCATAATGCAACAGCCAAGACCCCTCCTTAACGGGTCGCACCACCACATATTGCCTTGCCAGCCAACTGGGCAAACGCTCTCCTCTAGCGCTGGAACCATTGTAACCCAGCGCCCTCTCCCCACTTGATCCGTCTTGGAGCGTCGCAACCTGCACAGCAAGGACCTCTCACCCACTACCACGTCCCCGACCAGCATGCGCGAATCTGCTCTCTTGGAAGGCGCTACCAACTCAGAAACTCGAAAGGCCCCATGGTAAGCCATTGAGAACGCCAAACTAAACAAAAGCGTCTCAAACCTGGACGACGCGACTCGCCCTACCGCCTCGATGACGGCTGGCAACAAAGCCGCATCGATGGGCCGCCTCCTATCCGGTGGCGACGGCGCAACTCGCGCCCACCCTTTCATTGCCTTCCGCAGAACCTCGCTTTTCGTTACGTCAGGGACGCCTCGCAGCTTGCAGAAAAATGAGATGCCTGCCAAATACCGCGATACCACTGCTCGTGACCTACCGGAGACGTAAAGCTGCCACATAAAAGAAAGCATCAGCCGATGCCTACTCTTACCTTGATGCTGACGCCCTTGGACAAACTCCTCCCATTCACTCCAAGCTTGTTCTTAAGCCTTGAGCTTGGCTGGCGCTACTGACCGCAACGCTAGACCCTCCAGTCCGGCCCGATCACCTGCCAAACCTAACCGGGACAATGAAAACCTTGCTCGTTGGCCTCAGGTGCCAACAACCAACACCTCTCCCACTGTCCTCGCGACAAAGCGTCGACAATCCCATTCTCCAAACCGGGCACATGTTGCGCGCGGAACCACAGGTTCCTACGCAAGCATGTCAAAAGCAATTGCCCTAGCACCCGCATAACCACCAACGACTTTGCCCTCTGGTTATTAATCGCATGCACCACGCCCAGATAATCGCATCTAAACAAAATGCTGCGATTAGCCAGCCGATCGCCCCAGACCTCCAACGCCACCATAATGGGAAAAACTCCAGAAGCAAAAGGTCCTTCGTGAAACCCCCGCGATGCCATTCTGCCGGCCACGAGGCCGCGCACCAAGATCCCTCCAGATGGCAACCGAATCCAGAGGCGCCCGCTGCGTCGGTGAACAGCTGCAACCTAGTGCTGTCCGCCATTGGGGCCTGCCATATACACACCCCGTTGAAGTCCTCGAGGAACGAGGCCCATATTGCCAAATCCCTCTTAATCTCTGAGGACAAACGCACGAAATGGTGCGTTCTGGCAAACCCCGCAGTCGCCCTTCACAGCTTCCGGCAGTACACACCTAAAAGCGAACTCAAATGAGCCGGAAGGCGCCTGGAGCCTTCTTAGGAACCACCCCCACTGGAGAGATGACCAAGTCATCCCCCGAAGGAACACGCCGCGTTGTTAAACGTGAAACATTTTCCTTTTGTGGTGGCACGCCCCCCTGCGCGGACTGCCGACCTACCTGACTTGGCCAATCCGCCGTCCGCGCCGAACCACTGGGAGGACGACCCTGCGTGGTGCCCGTCCGCCCCCGGCTTCCGGGGCTCCTCCGCCTGTAGCGAAGCCCGGGTGACCTTGAGCCCAACCTCAACGTCCTTGAACCCGAAGTCCATGACCTGCAAACCTTCCTGTTGTTCCCTGAATTCCTGATCGTACCTGCGCCACTCCGATCCCGAAGACGTGCGCTGCATGTCATGTACGAGATGCAGGTACCTAATTATATTCGTGTGCTCTGCCGGCCTGTCCTCCAGGTAAGATGCCGCGAAGACCCAGAACCCGGCCAGGCAATTATCGAAGGTACGGAATGCCTCAGCCCCGATGCCCTTCTTTGCGCCGCCACCTTATACTCTTTCTTCGCGACCTTCGTCAATACGAACACGTCCACGAAGTCCCCCCTCCAAATCTTCTTGCGGCAGCTATCTCGCAGCCCCCGCAGTACAGCAGTATAGACGAATCGCACGACACCGGGCAAATTGCGAGCTTCTTGGCCCTACGCGCTTCCTCGCTAAGCCGCTTGCGCCTGTTCCGCTGCCCTCTTGGCGAATTTATGCCCGCTTCTTTGCCCTAGTTGTGCTACTGACTTCGGACGCCTGTGACGACATTGAAGATGAGGAAGAGGAAGAACTACGCGAACTAGAGCTCGTGGAGGAACCCGAATACCGACTGCACCACCTTACCTGATGCCGCCGACTGCCCCGACATGGAATCTTCCGGCGCGTCCAAATCGTTGCCTTCCTCCTCGAAATCTGCCATCGCCTCATCCCCGAGCTCCCTTGAAAAAGAGGAAGAAGCGGAGGACCCCTCCAGCACTCGCGGCACATGCCGCGGCCTCAGTGCTGGGGGCGTTGCGGCCGTGAGCTCCCCCGCGTCCTGCCCTGGACCCTGTTGTAATTCTGCGGCGACCGTCCCGAGCTCACGGCAGGCGCGTGCCACCCGCTGCGCCGCCATAGCCCGCAGCCCGCCGGAACGAACAGCCGTTCTAGGGGAGGCAGCTGCGGCTAGCGGCCCTAACACCTTCACCGCTGTGGCCAGGGCCGAGCCAGCGCTCCGGAGGGGTCGTGACTGCCCCAAAACGCGGTCCTGGGTCCTTCGCCGGGGCCCGCGTGCGACCACGCACTCGCCGCCCGACATGCGTGTGCCGGGCATCTGACGCACGCTGCCCTTGCGGGAAAGCGGAGGCACCGCTGTCGACGCCCGCACTGCCCTCGCCTCCGAATTTGTCCCCTCTTCCCGTGTATCGGAACTATCCGATGCCGCAGAGGGGGGGGGGGGGGGGGACCGCCGCGAGCTCCTGCGGTGCGTGCAGCAGCCCCGCGGCCACTAACCCATTCCCTGTCCCCCCTCCTCCCCCGCAGGCCGCTAGATTCCGGCCCTGGGGGAGTGATCTGAAAAGACCGGGAACCCCGCGGCGCAGCAGAGCGCGCGCGCACTGCTCCGCTTTCAGTGGACACGGGCTCGCGCACCCGGTGACCTCTTGCTGCCGCACCCCTTCTCCTTGGTATCGCACTGCCCTGCCAGTGATCATAATTGCCCTGTCTCCCCTCGGCTCCCGCCGGACTCAGGCTGCCTGGGAGATAGCAGGGGAGACAGCAGGGCCGGCGGCGCTGCTGCGCACACACGTGCGCGGCTAGCGGCGCCAGAGGCGAGCGTGGGCATGCGCGCACCTCGGGCGCGCGCCCCACTGCTCTCTGTCACCACAAGGCCTCTTGTCTGGGCTCCTGCATTAAGAGCTCCATTAGCTTAACCTGGTTGATCACTGCCTCTCCCCCTCCACACCGTGTTCCGGCTGCGGGGGAGAGGGCTGAGGAGACAAGGAGGAAAGCGGCGCCGCTGCGCGCACACGTGCGCGAGCGGCGCCGCGCGTGGGCGCGCGCGCGTCCCACCGCTTCCGGTCCGTGCTCTCTCAGCCGAAGCGTTTGGGGATGACGCCGTGCGAGGCCCTGCGACAGGCCTCGCTCGGCTGGCCACCGTCCCCCGCCCAGTGCCCTCCCCCCGCCTGGAACCACTAGCCGGCCCCGGCAAGGGGGAAGAGCTGGGCATCGAACTCAGTCTCCGGTCCCTGGATGAGCGCCTGGCGCGGCGCGCTCCCGCGGGCACCCGGCACTGGGGCTTCCCCGGCCATGCCCGGAGGCAAGGGCTGCTGCCCGCCCACCTCCGGGCGGCCTGACTCCCTCTCTGATCCTCCTCGTCGGCCGCTCCCGCCAGTCACATCCGGCCCGGCTTCCGCCAGATCCCTCGAGGAGGCCCTAGGAGACGGGACGCCGTCCCCAGGGCCAGCCAGCTCGCCCCCGGAACCAGCCCCCACCGCCCGATGAGCGGTAACGGGCTGGGGTCCCGGCGGACCGTCGTGGGCGAGTGGCAGCCAGAGCACTGATGTGTGACCTAAATGCAGGGAGCTGACAAACACTGAAATGTATAAATCCGAAAAAGAAAATGGGGGGATTCTGCAAAGCAGCACTCACCCCAAAGCAAATCACCAAGAGACTTAAGATGGCCTCTCCTTCCCTATATATAGCAAACCCTCCCCCTAAAGAAGGCTGTACTTTCCTCACAGCTAGGTCCACCCCTCCCCAGATGTTTAACTCTTTCCTCTCCTATGCAGTCAATACTCTCTCCTTATTTGCTTAGGCGCTGCCGAAATAAAATCCTGCAGTCACTTGAATCAAGACTGAAGGTTACTGGACCTCCCGGCATATATACACATGGGATGGCAATCTGGTTGTAGTAGAGGGGAGGAAATAGGTTTGTTGGGCACAGTCCCCCTCCTCGCCCTATGTCACGGCTTGTTGTGTACACTACGCTGTCTTGCTGCTGTTCCTCCATCCGCTGGAGCATACAACGGGTGGAATTCCGCCTCTTGCTTCAGGTGGTGGCGGGGTAAATGGAACTGTATTTGCAGCGTGTTGGGTTTGTGTGACTGGCGGTCATGACGCCGGCTTTTACTGTAGTTGGGCGGCGGGGTGGCTAGCACAATGAAGCCTCTTGCGGACTTGCTGCGCTCACCACAGATTCTATTCATACTCTATGGGTGTCGTGGACACCCACGACTGGGAGTAGTACCTATTGGTCTGCATGCTGACTGGCGGGCTGTTGAGCGTTTACATCCCTTTGCAGCTGCTGTAATCTCCAGCATGCTGCTGCTGAATTGCAAAAAATAGGATTTTATATACCTACCGGTAAATCCTTTTCTCACAGTCCGTAGAGGATGCTGGGGTCCATATTAGTACCATGGGGTACAGACGGGTCCTTTGGGAGCCACTGGCACTTTAAGAAATCAACAGTGTGAGCTGGCTCCTCCCTCTATGCCCCTCCTACCAAACTCAGTCTAGAAACTGTGTCTGAGGAGACAGACAGACTTCGAGAGAAGGATTAAACTGAACTGTGGTGATATTCGAACCAGCTCACACATACAAGAGGAAAGCCAAGTTAACCCAACTTGATTAGAAACAGCGATGGCTGAACCAATAACAATGCTTAACCAAGTAACAGTGCAGAAACGAAGCACCGGGCGGGCGCCCAGTATCCTCTACGGACTACGAGAAAAGGATTTACCAGTAGGCAATTAAAATCCTATTTTCTCTTACGTCCTAGAGGATACTGGGGTCCACATTAGTACCATGGGGATGAACCAAAGCTCCCAAACCGGGTGGGACAGTGCTGAGGTTCCTGCAGAACTGATTGACCAAACTGAAGGTCCTCAGAGGCCAAATTATCGAACTTGTAGAACTTAGCAAACGTGTTCGAACCTGACCAAGTAGCTGCTCGGCAGAGCTGTAAAGCCGAGACACCCCGGGCAGCCACCCAGGAAGAATCCACCGACCTAGTAGAGTGGACCTGAACTTTCGGAACCGACAATCCTGCCAATGAATAAGCCTGCTGGATAGTAAGCCTGATCCAGCAAGCAGTAGATTGCTTTGAAGCAGGACACCCAATTTTCTTGGGATCATAGAGAACAAACAGCAAGTCAGATTTTCTGTGACGAGCCGTCCTCATCACGTAGATCCTCAAAGCCCTTACCACATCCAGGGATTTAGAGGTAGCAGAGGTGTCAGTAACCACTGGAACCACAATAGGTTGGTTGATATGAAATGCAGACACCACCTTAGGAAGAAATTGCTGACGAGTTCTGAGTTCAGCTCTATCTTCATGAAAAATCAAATAGGAGCTTTTGTGAGACAATGCCCCTAGTTCGGAAACACGTCTTGCGGAAGCCAAGGCCAACAGTGTAACAGTCTTCCACGTAAAAACTTAATGTCAACCTCCTGCAAAGGTTCAAACCAGTCCGATTGCAGAAAACGCAATACCACGTTAAAGGTCCCAAGGTGCCGTGGGAGGCACAAAGGGCGGTTTGATGTAACATAGTAACAGTATCTAAGGTTGAAAAAAGACAATTTGTCCATCGAGTTCAACCTATTTGTGGTCTCCTATGCACGATTATTTGGTATAAAATTTTGACTGATGCTGATGTCTACTGTTACGTTTTATCCCTCTTTTTTATAGTAACTATAGTGCGTGACTATGAACCATAACCCTGGATATCCTTATCCATTATGAATTTATCTAATCCATTCTTAAAGGTGTTGACTGAGTCCACCATTACAACTCCCTCAGGCAGGGAATTCCAAACACGTATCATCCTAACCGTGAAAAAGCCTTTACGCCGTATTGTGCGGAATCTCCTCTCCTCTAACCTGAGCGAGTGTCCACGAGTTATCTGTGTTGATCCAACCAAAAACAGGTCTTGCGCAAGATCTGTGTATTGTCCCCTTATATATTTGTAGATGTTGATCATGTCCCCTCTTAGTCTCCTCTTTTCCAATGTAAACATGCCTAGCTTTGCAAGCCTTTCCTCGTATTCCAGCGTCTCCATGCCCTTAATTGGTGTAGGAAGAACTTCTGAACCTCAGGAAGGGAAGCCAATTTTTTTGGGAAGAAAATGGACAAGGCCGAAATCTGGACTTTCAAGGAGCCCAAACGTAGGCCCACATCCACACCTGACTGTAGAAAAAGGAGAAAACGTCCCAGTTGAAATTCCACTACAGGAAATTTCCTGTTTTCACACCACGAGACATTTTTTTTCTAAATACGGTGGTAATGTTTAGACGTTACCCCTTTCCTAGCTTGGCTCTGGGTCGGAATAACCGTGTTCGGAATGCCCTTCCGGGCTAAAATCTGACGCTCAACTTCCATGCCGTCAAACGTAGCCGCAGTAAGTCTTGATAGACGAACGGCCCCTGCTGCAGAAGCTCCTCTCACAGAGGTAGAGGCCACGGGTCCTCCAGGAGCAACCCCAGTAGATCCGCGTACCAGGTCCTTCTTGGCCAATCTGGAGCAATGAGAATTGCATGAACCTTTTCCCTTTTTATTCTTTTGAGAATTCTTGGGATCAGTAGCAGAGGTGGGAACACGTAAACCATCTGGAAAAGCCATGGAGTCACCAGAGCGTCCACCGCAACAGCTTATGGGTCCCTCAACCTGGAACAATAGCGATTTAGCTTCTTGTTGAGATGAGAGGCCATCAGGTCTATCTGCGGAATTCTCCACCGACGTGTTAAGGACTCGAATACCTGTGGGTGAAGGACCCACTCTCCTTGGTGGAGGTCGTGCCTGCTGAGGAAGTCCGCTTCCCAGTTGTCTACTTCTGGAATGAAGATTGCCAACAACGCCACCGCGTGTCTTTCTGCCCAGAGGAGAATTTTTGTTACCTCTGACATCGCAGCTCTGCTCTTCGTTCCTCCCTGTCGGTTTATGTACGTTACAGCCGTCACATTATCCGACTGAACCTGAATGGCTAGATCTTGAAGAAGATGTGATGCCTGAAGAAGGGCGTTGTATATGGCCCTTAGTTCCAGAATGTTGATCGGAAGAATGGCCTCCTGACTTGACCATTTTCCTTGGAACTGTTCCCCCTGGGTGACTGCTCCCCAACCTCTGAGGCTTGTGTCGGTAGTTAGCAGAATCCAATTTTGAATACCGAACCTCTGGCCTTCGGTCAGGTGAGCTGACTGAAGCCACCACAGAAGGGAGATTCTGGCTTTTGGCGACAGACGTATCCTCTGGTGCATTTGAAGATGCAATCCGGACCACTTGTCCAATAGATCCAGCTGGAAGGGCCTTGCGTGAAACCTTCTGTACTGCAGTGCCTCGTAAGAGGCCACCATCTTTCCTAGGAGGCGAATGCAAAGATGTACCAATATCCAGGATGGTTTTAGGACGTCCCGCACCATGGACTGGATCACCAATGCCTTTTCCATTGGAAGGAACACCTTCTGTGCCTCTGTATCCAGAATTATCCCCAAAAAGGGAGCCTCCGAGTTGGTTCCAGGTGAGATTTCAGCAGGTTCAGAATCCACCCGTGATCCTGGAGTAAACGAGTCGACAGGGCAATGCTGTGCAACAGCTTCTCTCTGGATGGCGCCTTGATCAGCAGGTCGTCCAGGTATGGTATTATGTTCACTCCCTGCATGCGGAGGAGAAACATAATTTCTGCCATTACCTTGGTGAACACCCTCGGTGCCGTGGAGAGGCCAAATGGCAGGGCCTGGAACTGGTAGTGACAGTCCTGTAACGCAAACCTTAGATAAGCATTGTGAGGCGGCCAAATTGGAACATGAAGGTACGCATCCTTGACGTCCAGAGACACCAGGAACTCCCCTTCCTCCAGACCTGAGATCACCGCTCTCAGAGACTCCATCTTGAATTTGAACACCCGTAAGTACGGGTTCAGTGACTTGAGATTTAAAATGGGCCTTACCGAACCGTCTGGTTTCGGTACAACAAATAGGTTGAAATAATAACTCTTGTTGTGTAGGTGAAGAGGAACTGGAACAATGACTTGAGTCTGTACCAGTTTTTGAATCGCTGCCTGTAAGGTCAAACTTGCTTCTGGAGAAGCTTCCAAGCCTGATTTGAAGAATCTGGGAGGTGGGAGTTCCTGAAATTCCAGTCGGTATCCCTGGGCTATAAGATCTTTTACCCAGGGATCCTGGCATGAAGCTGCCCATATGTTACTGAAATAAATCAACCGGGCTCCCACCTGCCTGTCTTCCAGGCAGTGTGCGCCACCGTCATGCTGAGGGTTTGGAGGAAGCAGACCTGGAGGCCTGATCCTGAGAACCTGCAGCTGTGGGGTTTTCTGGATCTACCTCTATTCCCTTTGAAGGTGGTAGCAGAACCCTTGGATTTGCCTTTAAACTTCGCTGTACGAAAGGACTGCAGAGTTGGGGCCGAGTAGGTTTTTCTAGCTTGTGTTTCTGCGGAAGGAAGGAACGTAGACTTACCCGCCGTAGCTTTGGATATCCACGTATCCAGTTCATCACCAAACAGAGCCTCACCCGTGAACGGCAGGCCTTCCACACTCCGTCTGGAATCCGCATCCGCCGTCCACTGGCGCAGCCACAAGCCCCTGCGTGCAGATACTGCCATGGCAGTGGTGCTTGCATTGAGTAGACCAATTTCCTTAATGGCTTCAACATAAAGTTAGCAGAATCTTGGATATGCTGTAGTAGTAAATCATCATCATCCCTTGGTAAGGAATCTAAATCATCAATTAGAATAGCTGACCATTTGGTAATAGCCTTAGTGAACCATGTACAAGCAATAGTGGGTCTCTGAGCCACCCCAGCCGAAGTGTACAAAGATTTGAGAGTGGTCTCAATGTTGCGGTCAGCAGTGTCTTTCAAAGACGTCGCCCCAGGAACCGGATACAGACGCATCCACTATCGGCGGGTTTTCCCACTTCTTCCTATCCTGTGCAGGAAAAGGAAAGGAAGAAATCAATCTCTTAGGGATTTGAAACTTCTTATCAGGATTTACCCATGTTTCTTCAAAGAGGACATTTAATTCCTTTGAAGCAGGGAAAGTAGCAGAGGATTTTTTCTTTGTATTAAAGTAAGATTCCTCCTTATCCTCCTCAGACTTGTCAGGGATGTGTAACACGGTTCTGACAGCCTCAATGAGGGCCTGAATTCCCTGTGACAGGACGGTATCACCCCCACTCGCATCTATCTCACCCTCCTCATGATCTGACGTATCAGGATCAGTGTTACCCTGCATGATTTGGGCAAGGGTACGTTTTAGTGGCCAAATGGCAGGTGTTTGGGGTGCAGGTATGGGAGCTGAATCTCTATGCATCAGGTCATCCATAGACTGCCTCAAGAATTGTGTTCCCTTTTCATTATTTGACAGCTTTGTGGAAATATTTGAAATCATCCCCTTAATGGAAGCTAACCACGGGGGTTCAGCCCCACTAGACTGGGAGTGCACACTATCCTGAGTACAGGGTAGTGAGTCCCCAGGAGATGAGAGACATTCAGCTGTGCAAGAAACAGAGTCCCTGGACATGGTAAGGGACACACAAACACACACACACCACAATGGGGAACACAGTATACGTAGGCCCAGTCTCACAGAGACACAGAGCGTGCAGCCAGCCACATAGCGTCCCTATCAGCAGTAGTAAAAACTAAGCTGGGGTGCGATATATATATATTATATAGTGTTGTGTAAAAACACCCAAACTGCTCCCCCCCTCACTAAGACCCCCTGGTACTACAGTGGAGCGTAGGCTCTTGTCAGAGGTGCTGCGCGCCTTCAGCAGTGCTGTGTCACCCAGAGCTGTAGAGGAAATGGCGCCGGAGAGCCGCTGGAGGCGCACTGCTTCCCGCACTTCAGAGATTATACTGGCTCTGAGGAATCGTTTTACAGCGCTGACTAGATGCCTGGACACTGTTAGCGCTGTGTATGAGCCAGTGTGGGTAACATAGGAGATTCAGGACGCTCCTCACAGCGGGACCGCGCCGCAGCATGTGTCCATCTGAATCACCCCCGGAGCGCAGCTTGCTGAGAGCTGCGCTCCTACCCCAGTGCTGCCATTCCCGCTGGTGCCCCGCTAACCAGGACGCCGGCGCTGTACTCACCGCGCTTCTGGCTCTGTTAGGGGGTAGCGATGTGCTGCAGGAGGGTACGCTGGTGTGGCTTGCGAATGGCTCCCTCAGGAGCTCAGTGTCCTGTCAGCAGAGAAACAGGACCATTAACTCTTTAGGAAGTTGGGCCGTTCTCCCCCCTAAGTCCCACGAAGCAGACAGGCTGGTGCCCAAACAGCCCTGACTGAAAATAAGAAATAGAAAAATAAATGTAGAAAACTCTTTAGGAGCTCTCCTAGCTGTGACCGGCTCCTCCGGGCACATTTTCTAAACTGAGTCTGGTAGGAGGGGCATAGAGGGAGGAGCCAGCCCACACTACTGATTTCTTAAAGTGCCCATTGCTCCTAGTGGACCCGTCTATACTCCACGGTACTAATGTGGACCCCAGCATCCTCTAGGACGTAAGAGAAATATCCAGCAACTTTTTGGGCCACAGACAGCATCTCCTGCACACCCCTGTCATATACAAAATAAGAAACTCTGGCCCTCATTCCGAGTCGTTCGCTCGTTCTTTTTTTTCGCATCGCAGTGAAAATCAGCTTAGAGCGCATGCGCAATGTTCGCACTGCGACTGCGCTAAGTAATTCTGCTATGAAGAAAGGATTTTTACTCACGGCTTTTTGTTCGCACCGGCGAACGTAGTGTGATTGACAGGAAATGGGTGTTACTGGGCAGAAACACGGCGTTTTATGGGCGTGTGGCTGAAAACGCTACCGTTTCCGGAAAAAACGCAGGAGTGGCCGGAGAAACGGGGGAGTGTCTGGGCGAACGCTGGGAGTGTTTGTGACGTCAAACCAGGAACGACAAGCACTGAACTGATCGCACAGGCAGAGTAAGTCTGGAGCTACTCTAAAACTGCTAAGTTTTTTTTGTTCGCAATATTGCGTAAACTTCGTTCGCACTTTTAAGATGCTAAGATACACTCCCAGTAGGCGTAGACTAAGCGTGTGTAACTCTGCTAAATTCGCCTTGCGACCGATCAACTCGGAATGAGGGCCTCTGTACCACCAAGTGTATGGTGTCTGCAAACGATGGGACGTGTTCACATTCACCAGCTGTAATGCTCTCACAATGTTACATGTACATCGGAGATGACATCTCCTCAGGAGAGTCTTAGCGGGGTCAGCCATCTTGCTGTGTCAGCCCTGACTTTCTCAGGTGGACGGCTGTGTGCCTATTAGTGAGGCCGCTGACACAGAGGAGTCTGCCTGTCGATGAGCTGGTGTCTTATACTGCGGAAGTCGATACACCCACCCAGTCACAGTCATGTAATCTCGCACATCTGTAGATCAGCGGACAATGGGTACAACCGCATTTCTAGGCCAAGAATTTGATGTTTTTTTTTTAACCTCCCGGAACAGGAAAAGAATTGCTTCTCTGGTAGATGGAACAGAGATGGAATGTGGCAGACCTCGGCTAACGGTCTAAAAACCAGATGCATTAATGGCGGATACTGGCCACAGATCTAACAGCAGCATATGCGCGATGACTTCAGTGATCCGCTGTACAACTTAATGGCAGATTTCACACTTGCTTCCTCTGTTTCACAGTCAATTGTTGTTTATAACTACTAGTAATCTACTTGGTCCCCTTCTGGGATGAAGATCCACCCCCAGCAGCAGCAGAACTAGTGCTCAAGGATTCTTCTGAGGAATCCTGGACAGGGGAGGAGACCGTTATCCTTATCACACTGGACGCAGGACTAGCTCCGATCATCAATGAGGAGATAGATGATACACACTTGCCGATGCCAGCGGGGAGAGACAGCGGGGGGGGGGGGGGGGGGAACGACGGCGTTCTGCATCTGCAGCATGGCTGTTGTTAATGAGGACCAGTGCTTAAAGTGGTCCTGGAGAGGTGGTGGAACTCACCACCCCCAACCCAGCTCTCCAGCTGTAAAGGTATTGCGCACGCGGCACAAAAAAGGGGCGTGGTCTCAAACAAGAAAGGGGCATGGTCACCCAATAGTATCCCCAATTCAAATTACGGCGCACAGTAGCACAATCTTATGTTATGACACACATTAGTGCCCCTTATACACAAAGCCCACAGTAGTAACACCCCTTATACACATAATGCCCACAGCAGTAGCAACCCTTATACACATAATGCCCACAGCAGTAGCAACCCTTATACACATAATGCCCCCAGCAGTAGCAACCCTTATACACATAATGCCCCCAGCAGTAGCAACCCTTATACACATAATGCCCTCAGTAGTAGTGCCCCATATGCAATCAGGATTGGACTGGCCCACATGGATACAGGGGAAACCACCGGTGGGCCCTACTGCCTGGGATCCACCCCCTCCTCTAGGGATCAGGTTTCAGACTGTGCCGTTACTGATCTAGTACATTATCTTGCTGCACTACAGTATTTACTGTATATATTTATCTAGGGGACCAACACTTGCAAAATGGTTAGGCATCTAGAGACTGGCCACACCCCTAAACATGGGCCCCTACCACTGCATTCCCCCGGTGGGCCCTACATGCCCCAGTCCGACACCGTATGCAATGCCCACTGTAGTGGTAGTGCCCACAGTTGTAGTGCCCCTTTTGTAGAGCCCATAGTACATATGGCCCCCAGTGGTAATGCCCCGTGCAGTATTGCCCTCAGTAATTATGCCACCTGTAGTTATGCCCCCTGTAGAGATGCCCCCTATAGTGATGCCCCCTGTAGAGATGCCCCCAGTAGAACTGCTCCCTGTAGAGATGCCCCCAGTACAGATACCCCCTGTAGAGCTGCCCCCTGTAGTTAGGACTCCAGTAGAGATGCCCCCTGTAGAGATGCCCCCTAGTACCCCCAGTACAGATTCCCCCTAGTAGAGATGCCCCCAGTACAGATGGCCCCAAGTAGAGCTGCCCCCAGTACAGATGCCCCCTAGTAGAGATGCCCCCTGTAGAGCTGCCCCCAGTACAAATGCCCCCTGTAGTTATGACTCCAGTATAGATGCCCCCTGTAGAGATGCCCCCTAGTAGTGCTACCCCCAGTACAGATGCCCCCAGTACAGATGCCCCCTAGTAGAGATGCCCCCAGTACAGATGCCCCCTAGTAGAGATGCCCCCAGTACAGATGCCCCCTAGTAGTGCTACCCCCAGTACAGATGCCCCCTAGTAGAGATGCCCCCAGTACAGATGCCCCCTAGTAGAGATGCCCCCAGTACAGATGCCCCCTAGTAGAGATGCCCCCAGTACAGATGACATCTCTCCCACAGCGCCGCACACAGCCGGAAGCAGGAGTTCAGGAGTGAGCTCCAGCTGCTGTTGGAGGGAAGGAGACAGCGCCCGCTGGTAACACAACCACAGCGGGCGCCCGGCATCCCCATGCGGCTCCAGGCTCACATTCTTGGTTAGGTGAGCCGGAGGAGGCGGAACTGTGTTCCATCTCCAATTGGAACTGACGGAACGCAGTTCCGCCCCGTTACTGCTCACTTTAACCTCTGAGGAGGACCTCCCTCATCTGTACATGTTCAGACAAGGGAGGGGGTCATTAACCACGCGCGGGAGCCTGCATCGTTAACGATAATGAGTGTACACAGAAAGCCCTTTCTGAGCGATATTGTTCAAAATATCGCCTGGTGTGTATGGGGCTTTAGCGGTGGAGATTGCATGTGCTGGGAATTAGCGGTGGAGATTGCATGTGCTGGGAGTTAGCGGTGGAGATTGCATGTCTTAGCGGTGGAGATTGCATGTGCTGGGATTTAGCGGTGGAGATTGCATGTGCTGGGATTTAACGGTGGAGATTGCATGTGCTGGGAGTTAACGGTGGAGATTGCATGTGCTGGGATTTAGCGGTGGAGATTGCATGTGCTGGGAATTAGCGGTGGAGATTGCATGTGCTGGGAATTAGCGGTGGAGATTGCATCTGCTGGGATTTAGCGGTGGAGATTGCATGTGCTGGGATTTAGCGGTGGAGATTGCATGTGCTGGGAGTTAGCATGTGCTGGGATTTAGCGGTGGAGATTGCATGTGCTGGGAGTTAGCGGTGGAGATTGCATGTCTTAGCGGTGGAGATTGCATGTGCTGGGATTTAGCGGTGGAGATTGCATGTGCCGGGAGTTAGCGGTGGAGATTGCATGTGCTGGGATTTAGCGGTGGAGATTGCATGTGCTGGGAGTTAGCGGTGGAGATTGCATGTGCTGGGATTTAGCGGTGGAGATTGCATGTGCTGGGAGTTAGCGGTGGAGATTGCATGTGCTGGGATTTAGCGGTGGAGATTGCATGTGCTGGGAGTTAGCGGTGGAGATTGCATGTGCTGGGATTTAGCGGTGGAGATTGCATGTGCTGGGAATTAGCGGAGAGCTGGGAGCTACAGAAGCTGATGCTGGAAAGCTTGGTATTATTTTCATGGATTTTCAGATTTTCCCAAATACTTTGTATGAGCTCACTGCAAACGACGTAACAGGGAGGAGGTTCCTAGATGGTTATTGCCCCTACCTTTACTTACTGTGGCTTCACAAGTTGTACAGATGGCTTAACAATTGTTGTCAGGATTTTGGATAAAAATAATTTCAGATGAGAATTTTTGGGTTTTATGTCCAGGCATGACAATGGCCTTCTTTTAAACATGGGCAAGAGCTGCTGTCACTGGTGCCCGACTTAAACAAACAACATCCTCATCAGTGTCAGATGCACAAATAGCCCATGCATCCTGTTGCACTTCCACAGTAGCATCCTCAATTCCTATGTCACCATCTTTACTTGTACTGCTCAGCCCCATATTTGCAAATGGTGGAAGTAGGCTTCTCTAGGAGTAGTGTCAGAAATTTAAGACTCACACATAGCTAATGTGGACACACCTAGACTCAGGGATTTGTGAACACAGTTTGTTCTTCAGCCTTATTGTACTTCTTTTCTGGGAGACCTGATTTGTCTGTTTTAAAGGTGATACCTCTACTAGAGCGAATAGGTGCTGCATCTTCATATGAGGCAACAGAAGAAGATGCCTGAATGTGTTTGGCCCTGGCTTCCACAATAGGCATTCATTCTAGAGCAGTGGTATCCAACCTTAATTGGGGTGTGAGCTACTTTCGGAAAATAAAACCTCCGAAGGAGCTACCCCTTCCCCCCAACGCGTATGCATTCCTGCGAAAGTGGGTGTGGTCTCACAAAAATGGGTGTGGCCTCACAACTACAAGTAATGCCCCCCCCCCCCCCGCCTAGTGCCAGATACACAAATAATGCTCCTCAGCAGTGCTAAATACACAAATAATGCCCCTCAGCAGTGCCAGATATTCAAATAATGCCTCCCAGCAGTGCCAGATACACAAATAATGCCCCACGGCAGTGCCAAATACAATGCCCCCAACAGTGCCAGATACAATTCTCCCCGCAGTGCCATTTAAAATGCCCCCCCCGCAGTGCCATTTAAAATGCCCCCCCGCAGCGCCAGATAAAATGCCCCCCCCCACCCCCACCCCGCAGTGTCCGATACAGTGCCCCACACAGTGCTAACCCTTGCTGGCTTCTTCTACTGCCGCCGGTGCTGCTCCTCCTGTATGAGGGACGGAAGGGGAGGAGAGCGCAGCGTGCACCTCTCCTGTGAAGTCCAGAGAGCGGCTGCGGCGAGAGTGACAGAGTCTCCGGCGGCGGCTGGTATTTAAAATATGGTGCTTGTAAGTGAGCTAATCAAAACTCGCGGTCTGGCAGCCAATCAGGTGCCGCCACTGCCAGTCCACGAGCCCTGATTGGCTGATGGCTGGCACCATATTAAAAATGAAGGGAGGAGGAGTGCAAGTGACTGCCCAAAATACTACGGCGAGCTACCGGCAGCTCGCGAGCTACGGGTTGGAGATCACTGTTCTAGAGCATTAAACAGCAGTAGCACTAGCAGGACCACCACTCACAAATAAAGACTGTGGCCTGAGCATTTCTTTGCCACTGTGTGTGCTGTATGGCTTGTTGGTAATGTTATGTATCTCGCCAGTAAACGTTCCCTTTAGAGGTGATGTTTTCTTTAACATTGTGAAATATTTAGATTTCAGGTGCCCTTTATTAAAATTTCTGCCCCCTGAACCACCTTTAGCAGATGTTGTAGTACTATTATGACTGGCAGCAGGCACAGCACTAGTACTGGCTTGCTGCTCCTGCTCTTCTATTGACTGATCCATATTGTCTCACAGTGCTATTACAGGTTGAGTATCCCTTATCCAAAATGCTTGGGACCAGAGGTATTTTGGATATTGGATTTTTCCGTATTTTGGAATAATTGCATACCATAATGAGATATCATGGTGATGGGACCTAAATCTAAGCACAGAATACATCTATGTTTTATATACACCTTATACACACAGCCTGAAGGTCGTTTTAGACAATATTTTTTTATAACTTTGTGCATTAAACAAAGTGTGTCTACATTCACACAATTCATTTAGGTTTCATATACACCTTATACACAAAGCCTGAAGGTCATTTAATACAATATTTTTAATAACTTGGTGTATTAAACAAAGTTTGTGTACATTGAGTCATCAAAAAACAAAGGTTTCACTATCTCACTCTCACTCAAAAAAGCCTGTATTTCGGAATATTCCGTATTTCAGAATATTTGGATATGGGACACTCAACCTGTAGTAAGTAACAGTGGCACCTACAGGATGTTATTTATGAACAGTGCCTGAACCTGTCCTGAACACGCGTGTTCACTGCAGTCACGGGACGTTATTTCTTTTTTTAAGTACAGTGCCGGAACTACAACACATTTTTTTTTGTTGCTTTTTGTGGTTTTTTCATAATGATGATTTTCCCAACACTGACATAGTTACAGCGCTGCAGCCCAGAGCCCTTCACTGACGACACCGAGTCTGAGGGCGACACAGTAATATCCCACTGCCCTTACTCACGGTCACAGTAGCTCTCACCACACTGCAGCCCGCCCCACTCCCCCTCTCTCTTTCTGACGTTCTGTGTGAAATGGCGGCCAAACCACGATGGAGGGACTTTAAAGAATCCAAAACACGCGACATACGACGCTGAGAGGATGACATTTTACCTCATTTTCGGATCCGGGCTTGTCAGGAAATAGATGATGTTACCAGGTTGTTACGGTCTGTATTATGGTCTGTATTATGTTCTCCATAGCGTTAGGTCCCCTAGCTTCTGTGCAGGTGGTGCTCTTCACATCTGGTTTTGGGGCAATTTCTCAGATGGTTTCTCTGAATAAGCAGCTGCCCTGATGCTTACCGCTAATAGTAACACTGCTGGGTTCTGTCTCCGCACTGAGGACTCTATTCAACAACTATGTCCATGTGGCCCCAAATATTTTGGGACATGGGCACAATATATTTTTTCTCCACTGTGTTCCCGATATTCAGAACTGATTGGACAAGATGCCTCTGTCGATGCAGCTTTCGGCGGATATAAAGATTTTCCTTCATACTACGCCATTCTGAGATGGCGTTATATATGTAAAGTTTTTATGCATTTTTTAACATGTACCTGGAAACTGAATATTGCAGCGATGTTGTGCGAGACGGGATTGCATTATCTTCTTCGGTAACGCTTTGCTCGATGCTGCATAATCTACCTGCTGAACGGGGCGCTGATGGAGGTGGAGGGATGGTCACGGACAAAGAGAGCTGATGCCTCCAGAGAGAAGCTCTGAAATCTTTTTGTTTTCAAAGCTTGATAAATAGCACGCCCATTGTACGGGGACTGTGGTGTGCTCCGATTGTTATGGCGGTAAACTCTGGAACGCTGTGTACCCGGACAATATGGCGGCCGGCATATTATATACGTGTACACATCACAATGATGTAGTGAAAGATCACGTGTTCCATCCTTCATTACCTTGCGCAGCACCACATGCGATATCGTCCGGTCGGCCGTGTGGCACGCCTCCAGTGTATACAGTAACGGGAAATCTCCTGCGTTATTGGCTAGATCAGCGCCGCGTCCTGCAGAGAGATTACAGCTGCCGATGTTACACATTATAATAATCATGTGATAAAAGGATAAATGTCGGTAACCGGACACCAGAAAGTACTCAGCCAACCATCACCGTGTGGGGTCTCTCCTGACCTCCCACACAATGACATTGAAGGGGAGAGGTGTCAAACCTTCCAAAAAGACAAGTGGAGAAGTCGCCCATAGCAACCAGTAAGCTTTTACCTATTAGACTGACTGGTTGCTGTAGGCGACGTCTCCACCTGTCCTCCATAGAAGGTTGCTATAGGTGACGTCTCCCCCTGTTCTCTATAGAAGGTTTGCTATATCTTCCATTGCAGGCGGCCAGGCTGGACATCTCTCTGCAGCAGACTGTCACTGGTTGCTATGGGTAACGTCTCCCCCTGTTCTCTATAGAAGGTTTGCTATATCTCCCATTGCAGGCGGCCAGGCTGGACATCTCTCTGCAGCAGACTGTCACTGGTTGCTATGGGTAACGTCTCCACCTGTCCTCCATAGAAGGATTGCTATATCTCCCGTTGCAGGCGGCCAGGCTGGACATCTCTCTGCAGCAGACTGTCACTGGTTGCTATGGGTAACGTCTCCACCTGTCCTCCATAGAAGGATTGCTATATCTCCCGTTGCAGGCGGCCAGGCTGGACATCTCTCTGCAGCAGACTGTCACTGGTTGCTATGGGTAACGTCTCCACCTGTCCTCCATAGAAGGATTGCTATATCTCCCGTTGCAGGCGGCCAGGCTGGACATCTCTCTGCAGCAGACTGTCACTGGTTGCTATGGGTAACGTCTCCACCTGTCCTCCATAGAAGGTTTGCTATAGCTCCCGTTGCAGGCGGCCAGGCTGGACATCTCTCTGCACCAGAGTGTCAGCTCCCAGGGTACGCGGCGGCGCTGTCACCGCCATATAACACGCTCTCTGTTCGCTTTGTTTCAGTGAGAATACCCATCCGGAAATCACAGATAATTAGCCATCAGCATTTCAGCTGCCAAAATAAACTAAGTCTGATCTCTCACAATCCCAGAGAAGCTTTAAATAAGCAAAAGTCTCTGAGCGGGTAGCGCGCTGAACTTACAGTGACCTGCTGGTATTGCTGGGTGTGGTGACAGACGCCCTCAGGGCGATACCTCAGCACATTCTGCATATAATAACATGCTCACTGTCTGAAAAATGTATGAAGACTCGGCTACAGATGAAGGGGCAATAATAACTTGTTAGTGAGCGGCTATACCGCGTCACACATCTCCGCCACCTTCACACAACTTTATCAGTTTATTAGAGTTTCCCTCAGTGACAGATTTGGTCACTGCAATTTATGTCCATTGCGCAGAGCACTGCTAATCTGTGACGTATCCAAGATGCGGAGTCTGGAATTATGGCAGATACTGCACTGATTGGTGAATTACAGTGGAAGGTAAATAAAAGGTGTACCATACGTTTAGAGGGGATTCTGTTGACTCAAGAAATAACATACAGATAATAGCTGGCGGTTCAGAGCCAGAGAGGGTAGTCGTCCAAAAAACATTGTCAGTATCCGGAGCCTTACCTCCAGCGGGGGCTCCCGGGGGTTGCCGTGCCAGAGATTGGCGCGGCTGTGACGACAGAGAACTGCTGGCAGCAGGTCCTCCTGGACGGAGGTGTGGCTTCCAGGGTCCGGAGAGCCGAGCGCTGCAGCGGGAGTCGCTGCAGCAGGGTCCTCTAGTGTGACACAGCCTCAGTGTGTCAGAGGCCGGAGCTGGGCTAAAGCTGTGTACTACAGCTGAGTATGTCTCCTGTGCTGGGGGCAGCCATGTTGGAGACCAGAGAATTGCCAATGAAGTTCCAACTCTGTGTCCAGCCAATCCTGTGTGATTTCCCCTTACAAAAGGGGGCTGGCCCAGGGGGAGAGTGCCAGTGCTTCAAGTTACTTTCCTGTGAAAGGTTCTCCAGCTCTGTGCTCCCAGGTTGCTTCTGGTGTCCTGGTCTTGGTTGCTCTCATCCATCGGTACCCTACCACTGCTGCAGTCCTGTTGTCTAAGCCCGTCGCTACTCGTGGAAGCACTCACGGGTCCCCAGGTCGTAGAGGTGCTTCAGGTACTAACGGTGGTTCCCGCAGACGTCTCTCCACCTCAAGCCACAGTATCCACTTCTTCAATGTCAAAGCTCTTCAGCCTCGTCTTTCTATTACCAGCCACAGTATCCACTTCTTCAAAGTCAGTTCTTCAGCCTCGTCTTTCAATCACCAGCTACAACATCCACTTCTTCAAAGTCAAAGTTCTTCAGCCTTGTCTTTCTATCGTAAACCACAGTCCTTTAGTTCTTCTTCATTACCGGAGTGTTTCAGCTTCATTCTTCAAGTTGTATAACCATAGACTCTAGTTCTTCAATTCAGTTTCTTTCAGTTCCTTAAGTATTTATGTATAACCTGTGATTCATTAAAACTACAGTTATCTTCTTACGGAGTCCTCCTAGTTCCTTACACCCTCCTGCCAACGCTACCACATAATTGGTCCTTCACCCCATGTGGAGGAATTACATTCAGCCACCTCGTTTATTCACCTCACTGGCAGCCGTCCCTTCAGCCAAAACTCGGTTGTCAGAACCCCAGCTTACGCCGAGCGTGACGGTGACAGTCATGGGTCAGAAGCTATGGAGGGGCTGGGTTTGAAAAGGACGTCGGTCAGGACGCCGGCAGTCAGAATACCGACCGCTGCATCCAGACAGTGAGAATACCGATGGGGGAAGGTAAACATACTTACCTTCCTCCCATGGCTCCCTAACCCTCTGTGGTGGCGACTGAACCTAACCCTCCCTCCCCCGCAGCCTAACCCTCTGTGGTGGCGCCTGAACCTAACCCCCCCTTCATGCAGCCTATACCCAACCATTCCCCCCCACAGCCTAACTCTCTGTGGTGGCGCCTTAACCTACCCCGCCCTTCCCGCAGGCTAAACCTAACCCCCCCTTCCCACAGCCTAACCTTAACCCTCTGTGGTGGCGCCTGAACATAAATCCCCCCCTTCCCGCAGGCTAAACCTAACCCTCCCGCCCCCTGCAGCCTAACCCTAAGTGGTGGCGCCTGAACCTAACCCCCCCTTCCCGCAGGCTAAACTTAACCCTACCTCCCCCGCAGCCTAACCCTAACCCTCTGTGGTGGCGCCTGAACCTAACCCCCCCTTCATGCAGCCTATACCCAACCATTCCCCCCCACAGCCTAACCCTCTGTGGTGGCGCCTTAACCTAACCCCGCCTTCCCGCAGCCTAACCTTAACCCTCTGTGGTGGCGCCTGAACATAAATCCCCCCCTTCCCGCAGGCTAAACCTAACCCTCCCGCCCCCCGCAGCCTAACCCTAACCCTCTGTGGTGGCGCCTGAACCTAATCCCCCCTTCCCGCAGGCTAAACTTAACCCTCCCGCCCCCGCAGCCTAACCCTAACCCTCTGTGGTGGCACCTGAACCTAACCCCCCGTTCCCTTCCCGCAGCCTATACCCAAACCCACCCCTCCTCCACGCAGCCTAACCCTAACCATCTGTGGGGGTGCCTAAACCTAACCCCCCCTTCCCGCAGGCTAAACCTAACCCTCCCTCCCCTGCAGCCTAACCCTAACCCTCTGTGGTGGCGACTGAACATAACCATCCCTCCCCAGCAGCCTAAACCTAATCTCCCCGCAGCCTAACCCTAACCCTCCCCCACGGCTTACCTATCCGGTGGTCAAGCAGATGATCATTCGGAAAAGGGGCGGTCGGGATTCCAGCGCCAGTGTTGTGCACCTTGTCAGGATGCTGGCACACTATTACACTAATAGTAACGGTACAGAGCACACACCTGAGCCGGCTGGTGACATCACACTAATAGTAACGGTACAGAGCACAAACCTGAGCCGGCTGGTGACATCACACTAATAGTAACGGTACAGAGCACAAACCTGAGCCGGCTGGTGACATCACACTAATAGTAACGGTACAGAGCACACACCTGAGCCGGCTGGTGACATCACACTAATAGTAACGGTACAGAGCACACACCTTAGCCGGCTGGTGACATCACACTAATAGTAACAGTACAGAGAACACACCTGAGCCGGCTGGTGACATCACACTAATAGTAACGGTACAGAGCACACACCTGAGCCGGCTGGTGACATCACAACTAATAGTAACGGTACAGAGCACACAGCTGAGCCGGCTGGTGACATCACACTAATAGTAATGGTACAGAGCACACACCTGAGCCGGCTGGTGACATCACACTAATAGTAACGGTACAGAGCACACACCTGAGCCGGCTGGTGACATCACAACTAATAGTAACGGTACAGAGCACACAGCTGAGCCGGCTGGTGACATCACACTAATAGTAATGGTACAGAGCACACACCTGAGCCGGCTGGTGACATCACACTAATAGTAACGGTACAGAGCACACACCTGAGCCGGCTAGTGACATCACAGTAATAGGTAATGGTACAGAGCACACACCTGAGCCGGCTGGTGACATCACAGTAATAGGTAATGGTACAGAGCACACACCTGAGCCGGCTGGTGACATCACACTAACCGTAACGGTACAAAGCTCAAACCTGAGCCGGCTGGTGACATCACACTAATAGTAACGGTACAGAGCACACACCTGAGCCGGCTGGTGACATCACACTAATAGTAACGGTACAGAGCACAAACCTGAGCCGGCTGGTGACATCACACTAATAGTAACGGTACAGAGCACACACCTGAGCCGGCTGGTGACATCACACTAATAGTAACGGTACAGAGCACACACCTGAGCCGGCTGGTGACATCACAACTAATAGTAATGGTACAGAGCACACACCTGAGCCGGCTGGTGACATCACAGTAATAGGTAATGGAACAGAGCACACACCTGAGCCGGCTGGTGACATCACACTAATAGTAACGGTACAGAGCACACAGCTGAGCCGGCTGGTGACATCACACTAATAGTAACGGTACAGAGCACACAGCTGAGCCGGCTGGTGACATCACACTAATAGTAACGGTACAGAGCACACAGCTGAGCCGGCTGGTGACATCACACTAATAGTAACGGTACAGAGCACACAGCTGAGCCGGCTGGTGACATTACACTAATAGTAACGGTACAGAGCACACAGCTGAGCCGACTGGTGACATCACACTACTAGTAACGGTACAGAGCACACACCTGAGCCGGCTGGTGACATCACACTAACAGTAACGGTACAAAGCACAAACCTGAGCCGGCTGGTGACATCACACTAATAGTTACGGTACAGAGCACACACCTGAGCCGGCTGGTGACATCACACTAATAGTAACGGTACAGAGCACAAACCTGAGCCGGCTGGTGACATCACACTAATAGTAACGGTACAGAGCACACACCTGAGCCGGCTGGTGACATCACACTAATAGTAACGGTACAGAGCACACACCTGAGCCGGCTGGTGACATCACACTAATAGTAACAGTACAGAGAACACACCTGAGCCGGCTGGTGACATCACACTAATAGTAACGGTACAGAGCACACACCTGAGCCGGCTGGTGACATCACAGTAACAGGTAATGGTAGAGAGCACACACCTGAGCCGGCTGGTGACATCACAGTAATAGGTAATGGCAGAGAGCACACACCTGAGCCGGCTGGTGACATCACAGTAACAGGTAATGGTAGAGAGCACACACCTGAGCCGGCTGGTGACATCACAGTAACAGGTAATGGTAGAGAGCACACACCTGAGCCGGCTGGTGACATCACAGTAATAGGTAATGCTACAGAGCACACACCTGAGCCGGCTGGTGACATCACAGTAACAGGTAATGGTAGAGAACACACACCTGAGCCGGCTGGTGACATCACAGTAACAGGTAATGGTAGAGAGCACACACCTGAGCCGGCTGGTGACATCACAGTAACAGGTAATGGTACAGAGCACACACCTGAGCCGGCTGGTGACATCACAGTAACAGGTAATGGTACAGAGCAAACACCTGAGCCGGCTGGTGACATCACAGTAACAGGTAATGGTAGAGAGCACACACCTGAGCCGGCTGGTGACATCACAGTAACAGGTAATGGTACAGAGCACACATCTGAGCCGGCTGGTGACATCACAGTAACAGGTAATGGTAGAGAACACACCTGAGCCGGCTGGTGACATCACAGTAATAGGTAATGGTAGAGAGCACACACCTGAGCCGGCTGGTGACATCACAGTAACAGGTAATGGTAGAGAGCACACACCTGAGCCGGCTGGTGACATCACAGTAACAGGTAATGGTAGAGAACACACCTGAGCCGGCTGGTGACATCACAGTAATAGGTAATGGTAGAGAGCACACACCTGAGCCGGCTGGTGACATCACAGTAACAGGTAATGGTAGAGAACACACCTGAGCCGGCTGGTGACATCACAGTAACAGGTAATGGTAGAGAGCACACACCTGAGCCGGCTGGTGACATCACAGTAACAGGTAATGGTAGAGAGCACACACCTGAGCCGGCTGGTGACATCACAGTAACAGGTAATGGTAGAGAACACACCTGAGCCGGCTGGTGACATCACAGTAATAGGTAATGGTAGAGAGCACACACCTGAGCCGGCTGGTGACATCACAGTAATAGGTAATGGTAGAGAGCACACACCTGAGCCGGCAGGTACATTGCAGCAGACAGCTTTTGGACGGCATTGGTGATTTCTTTTGTTTCCACTGACCGAAGAAGATAGCAGATTTCTTTGACAGATTCCAGCACATTGCCGACTCCTGCATGCTGACACGAGACACATGGAATTATACAAGCTGTACTGATATTATTATATGCGTAATCTCCTGTATATACCATATAGAATGTAACATGTCATCAGGAAGACAGGCTGCAATATCCAGAGATATATGAAGCATAGAAGTGAGTTGAGAAGAAGGTATTACACAATGATTTGAGAGCAACTGAGTGTAGGGGCAGATACTGTAGAAGGGTGACGGTGTCTCACCGGTGGACGCAGGGGGTGATAATGGGACGGTGGCGGGGTCTCACCGGTGGACGCAGGGGGTGATAGTGGGACGGTGGAGGCTCACTGCTGGATGCAGGGGGTGATAGTAGGACGGTGGAGGGTCACTGCTGGATACAGGGGGTGATAGTAGGACGGTGGAGGGTCACTGCTGGATGCAGGGGGTGATAGTAGGACGGTGGAGGGTCACTGCTGACGCAGGGGGTGATAGTAGGACGGTGGTGGGGTCTCACTGGTGGACGCAGGGGGTAATAGTAGGAAGGTGAAGGGTCACAGCTGGACGCAGGGGGTGATAGTAGGACGGTGAAGGGTCACTGCTGGACACAGGGGGTGATAGTAGGAGGGTGGAGGGTCACTGCTGGACACAGGGGGCGATAGTAGGACGGTGGAGGGTCACTGCTGGACACAGGGGGTGATAGTAGGACGGTGGAGGGTCACCGGTGGACGCAGGGGGTGATAGTGGGACGGTGGAGGGTCACTGCTGGATGCAGGGGGTGATAGTAGGACGGTGGAGGATCACTGGTGGACGCAGGGGGTGATAGTGGGACGGTGGAGGGTCACTGCTGGACGCAGGGGGTGATAGTAGGACGGTGGTGGGGTCTCACTGGTGAATGCAGGGGGTGATAGTAGGACGGTGGAGGGTCACTGGTGGACGCAGGGGGTGATAGTAGGACGGTGAAGGGTCACTGCTGGATGCAGGGGGTGATAGTAGGACGGTGGAGGATCACTGCTGGACACAGGGGGTGATAGTAGGACGGTGGAGGGTCACTGCTGATGCAGGGGGTGATAGTAGGACGGTGGAGGGTCACTGCTGATGCAGGGGGTGATAGTAGGACGGTGGTGGGGTCTCACTGGTGGACGCAAGGGGTAATAGTAGGACGGTGGAGGGTCACTGGTGAACGCAGGGGGTGATAGTGGAACGGTGGAGGGTCACTGGTGAATGCAGGGGGTGATAGTAGGAGGATGGAGGGTCACTGGTGGATGCAGGGGATGATAGTAGGACGGTGGAGGGTCACTGCTGGACACAGGGGGTGATAGGACAGTGGAGGGTCACTGCTGGACACGGGGTGATAGTAGGACGGTGGAGGGTCACTGCTGGACACAGGGGTGATAGTAGGATGGAGGAGGGTCATAGCTGGACACAGGGGGTGATAGTAGGACGGTGGAGGGTAATTGCTGGACACAGGGGGTGATAGTAGGACGGTGGAGGGTCACTGCTGGACACAGGGGGTGATAGTAGGACGGTGGAGGGTCACTGCTGGACGCAGGGGGTGATAGTAGGACAGTGGAGGGTCACTGCTGGACGCAGGGGGTGATAGTAAGACGGTGGAGGGTCATTGCTGGACACGGGGTGATAGTAGGATGGTGAAGGGTCACAGCTGGATACAGGGGGCGATAGTAGGACGGTGGAGGGTCACTGCTGGACACAGGGGGTGATAGTAGGACGGTGGAGGGTCACCGGTGGACGCAGGGGGTGATAGTGGGACGGTGGAGGGTCACTGCTGGACACAGGGGGCGATAGTAGGACGGTGGAGGGTCACTGCTGGACACAGGGGGCGATAGTAGGACGGTGGAGGGTCACTGCTGGACACAGGGGGTGATAGTAGGACGGTGGAGGGTCACCGGTGGACGCAGGGGGTGATAGTGGGACGGTGGAGGGTCACTGCTGGATTCAGGGGGTGATAGTAGGACGGTGGTGGGGTCTCACTGGTGGACGCAAGGGGTAATAGTAGGACGGTGGTGGGGTCTCACTGGTGGACGCAGGGGGTAATAGTAGGACGGTGGAGGGTCACCGGTGGACACAGGGGGTGAAAGTAGGAAGGTGGAGGGTCACCGGTGGACGCAGGGGGTGATAGTGGGACGGTGGAGGGTCACTGCTGGACACAGGGGGCGATAGTAGGACGGTGGAGGGTCACTGCTGGACACAGGGGGTCATAGTAGGAGGGTGGAGGGTCACTGCTGGACACAGGGGGCGATAGTAGGACGGTGGAGGGTCACTGCTGGACACAGGGGGTGATAGGACAGTGGAGGGTCACTGCTGGACACGGGGTGATAGTAGGACGGTGGAGGGTCACTGCTGGACACAGGGGTGATAGTAGGATGGAGGAGGGTCATAGCTGGACACAGGGGGTGATAGTAGGACGGTGGAGGGTAATTGCTGGACACAGGGGGTGATAGTAGGACGGTGGAGGGTCACTGCTGGACACAGGGGGTGTTAGTAGGACGGTGGAGGGTCACTGCTGGACGCAGGGGGTGATAGTAGGACAGTGGAGGGTCACTGCTGGACGCAGGGGGTGATAGTAAGACGGTGGAGGGTCATTGCTGGACACGGGGTGATAGTAGGATAGTGAAAGGTCACAGCTGGATACAGGGGGTGATAGTAGGATGGTGGAGGGTCACTGCTGGACACAGGGGGTGATAGTAGGACGGTGGAGGGTCACTGCTGGACGCAGGGGGTGATAGTAGGACAGTGGAGGGTCACTGCTGGACGCAGGGGGTGATAGTAAGACGGTGGAGGGTCACTGCTGGACGCAGGGGGTGATAGTAAGACGGTGGAGGGTCATTGCTGGACACGGGGTGATAGTAAGACGGTGGAGGGTCATTGCTGGACACGGGGTGATAGTAGGATGGTGAAAGGTCACAGCTGGATACAGGGGGTGATAGTAGGATGGTGGAGGGTCACTGCTGACGCATGGGGTGATAGTAGGACGGTGAAGAGTAACTGCTGGACGCAGGGGGTGATAGTAGAATGGTGGAGGGTCCCTTCTGACGCAGGGGGTGATAGTAGGACGGTGGAGGGTCACTGGTGGACACAGGGGGTGATAGTAGGACGGTGGAGGGTCACTGGTGGACGCATGGGTGATAGAAGGACGGTGGAGGGTCACTGGTGGACGCAGGGGGTGATAGTAGGACGGTGGAGGGTCACTGGTGGACACAGGGGTTATAGTAGGATGGTGAAGGGTCACAGCTGGATACAGGGGGTGATAGTAGGATGGTGGAGGGTCACTGCTGGACGCAGGGGGTGATAGTAGGACGGTGGAGGGTCACTGCTGACGCATGGGGTGATAGTAGGACGGTGAAGAGTAACTGCTGGACGCAGGGGGTGATAGTAGAATGGTGGAGGGTCCCTTCTGACGCAGGGGGTGATAGTAGGACGGTGGAGGGTCACTGGTGGACGCAGGGGGTGATAGTAGGACGGTGGAGGGTCACTGGTGGACGCAGGGGGTGATAGTAGGACGGTGGAGGGTCACTGGTGGATGCAGGAGGTGATAGTAGGACGGTGGAGGGTCACTAGTGGACGCAGGGGTGTTGTGCATGTAACAGCAGGGTCCCCAGCCGCACAGAGTATATCAGGAGAGGAGTGATGGGTCAGTGAGGACAGGGCTGCATGTGACAGGGGCAGTGACATGATGTGAGGGGGGGAATGGAAGCAGCAGGAAGTCACAGACTGAGAGTTATATAGTGGGAGGAGCAGGGTCCCCAGCAGCACAGAGTATATCAGGATATAGGTGAAGGAGCAGAGGCCTCGAGCAGATCAGAGACGGATGTCATCAGTTATAGGGGGTCATTCCGAGTTGTTCGCTCGGTAAAAATCTTCGCATCGCAGCGATTTTCCACTTAATGCGCATGCGCAATGTCCGCACTGCGACTGCGCCAAGTAAATTTGCTATGCACTTAGGAATTTTACTCACGGCTTTTTCATCGTTCTGGCGATCGTAATGTGATTGACAGGAAGTGGGTGTTACTGGGCGGAAACAGGCCGTTTTATGGGCGTGTGGGAAAAAACGCTACCGTTTCCGGAAAAAACGCAGGAGTGGCCGGAGAAACGGGGGAGTGTCTGGGCGAACGCTGGGTGTGTTTGTGACGTCAAACCAGGAACGACAAGCAGTGAAATGATCGCAGATGCCGAGTAAGGTTGAAGCCACTCAGAAACTGCTACGAGGTGTGTAATCGCAATATTGCGAATACATCGTTCGCAATTTTAAGATGCTAAGATTCACTCCCAGTAGGCGGCGGCTTAGCATGAGCAAATCTGCTAAAATCCACTTGCGAACGAACAACTCGGAATGACCCCCATAGGCCCTACACACTGGCCGATTTTCTGAAAGATATGAACGAGAACTCGTTCATATCTTTCAGTGTGGAGACTCCAGCGATGAACGATGCGCGGCCCCGCGCTCGTTCATCGCTGGTCTCCCGTCGGCTGTGCATGCAAGCCAATATGGACGATCTCGTCCATATTTGCCTGCACTTCAATGCAGCCGCGTGACGGGGGGAGTGAAGAAACTTCACTCCCCCCGTCACTGCCCCCCCGCTGCCGGGTCGCTCGTCGGCCGTATCCGCCGTCGGGCAGCTCGGCGGCGGGTCGGCCAGTGAGTAGGGCCCCTTACTCTGAAGTTGAAGTGATTTGATGTTAGAGCTCCAGGAGGACACAATGCTCTTCTCCTGCTCTTCCCTCTTACTGTATGATTACCATCACCTGTACTGTACCCTAATACTGACCCAGTGCTCATACCTATGTCATACCTCCCAACATGACCTCTCCAGGAGGACACAATGCTCTTCTCCTGCTCTTCCCTCTTACTGTATGATTACCATCACCTGTGCTGTACCCCAATACTGACCCAGTGCTCATACCTATGTCATACCTCCCAACATGACCTCTCCAGGAGGACACAATGCTCTTCTCCTGCTCTTCCCTCTTACTGTATGATTACCATCACCTGTACTGTACCCCAATACTGACCCAGTGCTCATACCTATGTCATACCTCCCAACATGACCTCTCCAGGAGGACACAATGCTCTTCTCCTGCTCTTCCCTCTTACTGTATGATTACCATCACCTGTACTGTACCCCAATACTGACTCAGTGCTCATACCTATGTCATACCTCCCAACATGACCTCTCCAGGAGGACACAATGCTCTTCTCCTGCTCTTCCCTCTTACTGTATGATTACCATCACCTGTGCTGTACCCTAATACTTACTGACCCAGTGCTCATACCTATGTCATACCTCTCAACATGACCTCTCCAGGAGGACACAATGCTCTGCTCCTGCACTTCCCTCTTACTGTATGATTACCATCACCTGTGCTGTACCCCAATACTGACCCAGTGCTCATACCTATGTCATACCTCCCAACATTACCTCTCCAGGAGGACACAATGCTCTGCTCCTGCACTTCCTTCTTACTGTATGATTACCATCACCTGTGCTCTACCCTAATACTGACCCAGTGCTCATACCTATGTCATACCTCCCAACATGACCTCTCCAGGAGGACACAATGCTCTCCTCCTGCTCTTCCCTCTTACTGTATGATTACCATCACCTGTGCTGTACCCTAATACTGACCCAGTGCTCATACCTATGTCATACCTCCCAACATGACCTCTCCAGGAGGACACAATGCTCTGCTCCTGCTCTTCCCTCTTACTGTATGATTACCATCACCTGTGCTGTACCCTAATACTGACCCAGTGCTCATACCTATGTCATACCTCCCAACATGACCCTCTCCAGGAGGACACAATGCTCTGCTCCTGCTCTTCCCTCTTACTGTATGATTACCATCACCTGTGCTGTACCCTAATACTGACCCAGTGCTCATACCTATGTCATACCTCCCAACATGACCTCTCCAGGAGGACACAATGCTCTGCTCCTGCTCTTCCCTCTTACTGTATGATTACCATCACCTGTGCTGTACCCTAATACTGACCCAGTGCTCATACCTATGTCATACCTCCCAACATGACCTCTCCAGGAGGACACAATGCTCTGCTCCTGCTCTTCCCTCTTACTGTATGATTATCATCACCTGTGCTGTACCCTAATACTGACCCAGTGCTCATACCTATGTCATACATCCCAACATGACCTCTCCAGGAGGACACAATGCTCTGCTCCTGCTATTCCCTCTTACTGTATGAATACCATCACCTGTGCTGTACCCCAATACTGACCCAGTGCTCATACCTATGTCATACCTCCCAACATGACCTCTCCAGGAGGACACAATGCTCTGCTCCTGCTCTTCCCTCTTACTGTATGATTACCATCACCTGTGCTGTACCCTAATACTGACCCAGTGCTCATACCTATGTCATACCTCTCAACATGACCCTCTCAGGGAGGACACAATGCTCTGCTCCTGCTCTTCCCTCTTACTGTATGATTACCATCACCTGTGCTGTACCCTAATACTGACCCAATGCTCATACCTATGTCATACCTCCCAACATGACCTCTCCAGGAGGACACAATGCTCTGCTCCTGCTATTCCCTCTTACTGTATGAATACCATCACCTGTGCTGTACCCCAATACTGACCCAGTGCTCATACCTATGTCATACCTCCCAACATGACCTCTCCAGGAGGACACAATGATTTGCTCCTGCTCTTCTCTCTTACTGTATGATTACCATCACCTGTGCTGTACCCCAATACTGACCCAGTGCTCATACTTATGTCATACCTCCCAACATGATCTCTCCAGGAGGACACAATGCTCTGCTCCTGCTATTCCCTCTTACTGTATGAATACCATCACCTGTGCTGTACCCCAATACTGACCCAGTGCTCATACCTATGTCATACCTCCCAACATGACCCTCTCCAGGAGGACACAATGCTCTGCTCCTGCTCTTCCCTCTTACTGTATGATTACCATCACCTGTGCTGTACCCTAATACTGACCCAGTGCTCATATCTATGTCATACCTCCCAACATGACCTCTCCAGGAGGACACAATGCTCTGCTCCTGCTCTTCCCTCTTACTGTATGATTACCATCACCTGTGCTGTACCCTAATACTGACCCAGTGCTCATACCTATGTCATTCCTCCCAACATGACCTCTCCAGGAGGACACAATGCTCTGCTCCTGCACTCCCTCTTACTGTATGATTACCATCACCTGTGCTGTACCCTAATACTGACCCAGTGCTCATACCTATGTCATACCACCCAACATGACCCTCTCCAGGAGGACACAATGCTCTGCTCCTGCTCTTCCCTCTTACTGTATGATTACCATCACCTGTGCTGTACCCTAATACTGACCCAGTGCTCATACCTATGTCATACCTCCCAACATGACCCTCTCCAGGACACAATGCTCTGCTCCTGCTCTTCCCTCTTACTGTATGATTACCATCACCTGTGCTGTACCCTAATACTGACCCAGTGCTCATACCTATGTCATACCTCCCAACATGACCTCTCCAGGAGGACACAATTCTCTGCTCCTGCTCTTCCCTCTTACTGTATGATTACCATCACCTGTGCTGTACCCTAATACTGACCCAGTGCTCATACCTATGTCATACCTTCCAACATGACCTCTCCAGGAGGACACAATGCTCTGCTCCTGCTCTTCCCTCTTACTGTATGATTACCATCACCTGTGCTGTACCCTAATACTGACCCAGTGCTCATACCCATGTCATACCTCCCAACATGACCCTCTCCAGGAGGACACAATGCTCTGCTCCTGCTCTTCCCTCTTACTGTATGATTACCACCACCTGTGCTGTACCCTAATACTGACCCAGTGCTCATACCTATGTCATACCTCCCAACATGACCTCTCCAGGAGGACACAATGCTCTGCTCCTGCTCTTCCCTCTTACTGTATGATTACCATCACCTGTGCTGTACCCTAATACTGACCCAGTGCTCATACCTATGTCATACCTCCCAACATGATCTCTCCAGGAGGACACAATGCTCTGCTCCTGCTCTTCCCTCTTACTATATGATTACCATCACCTGTGCTGTACCCTAATACTGACCCAGTGCTCATACCTATGTCATACCTCCCAACATGACCTCTCCAGGAGGACACAATGCTCTGCTCCTGCTATTCCCTCTTACTGTATGAATACCATCACCTGTGCTGTACCCCAATACTGACCCAGTGCTCATACCTATGTCATACCTCCCAACATGACCTCTCCAGGAGGACACAATGCTCTGCTCCTGCTCTTCCCTCTTACTGTATGATTACCATCACCTGTGCTGTACCCTAATACTGACCCAGTGCTCATACCTATGTCATACCTCCCAACATGACCTCTCCAGGAGGACACAATGATTTGCTCCTGCTCTTCTCTCTTACTGTATGATTACCATCACCTGTGCTGTACCCCAATACTGACCCAGTGCTCATACTTATGTCATACCTCCCAACATGATCTCTCCAGGAGGACACAATGCTCTGCTCCTGCTATTCCCTCTTACTGTATGAATACCATCACCTGTGCTGTACCCCAATACTGACCCAGTGCTCATACCTATGTCATACCTCCCAACATGACCCTCTCCAGGAGGACACAATGCTCTGCTCCTGCTCTTCCCTCTTACTGTATGATTACCATCACATGTGCAGTACCCTAATACTGACCCAGTGCTCATACCTATGTCATACCTCCCAACATGACCTCTCCAGGAGGACACAATGCTCTGCTCCTGCACTTCCCTCTTACTGTATGATTACCATCACCTGTGCTGTACCCTAATACTGACCCAGTGCTCACACCTATGTCATACCTCCCAACATGACCTCTCCAGGAGGACACAATGCTCTGCTCCTGCACTCCCCTCTTACTGTATGATTACCATCACCTGTGCTGTACCCTAATACTGACCCAGTGCTCATATCTATGTCATACCTCCCAACATGACCTCTCCAGGAGGACACAATGCTCTGCTCCTGCTCTTCCCTCTTACTGTATGATTACCATCACCTGTGCTGTACCCTAATACTGACCCAGTGCTCATACCTATGTCATTCCTCCCAACATGACCTCTCCAGGAGGACACAATGCTCTGCTCCTGCACTCCCTCTTACTGTATGATTACCATCACCTGTGCTGTACCCTAATACTGACCCAGTGCTCATACCTATGTCATACCACCCAACATGACCCTCTCCAGGAGGACACAATGCTCTGCTCCTGCTCTTCCCTCTTACTGTATGATTACCATCACCTGTGCTGTACCCTAATACTGACCCAGTGCTCATACCTATGTCATACCTCCCAACATCACCTCTCCAGGAGGACACAATGCTCTGCTCCTGCTCTTCCCTCTTACTGTATGATTACCATCACCTGTGCTGTACCCTAATACTGACCCAGTGCTGATATATATGTCATACCTCCCAACATGACCTCTCCAGGAGGGACACAATGCTCTGCTCCTGCTCTTCCCTCTTACTGTATGATTACCATCACCTGTGCTGTACCCTAATACTGACCCAGTGCTCATACCTATGTCATACCTCCCAACATGACCTCTCCAGGAGGACACAATGCTCTGCTCCTGCTCTTCCCTCTTACTGCACGATTACCATCACCTGTGCTGTACCCTAATACTGACTCAGTGCTCATACCTATGTCATACCTCCCAACATGACCTCTCCAGGAGGACACAATGCTCTGCTCCTGCTCTTCCCTTTTACTGTATGATTACCATCACCTGTGCTGTACCCTAATACTGACCCAGTGCTTATACCCATGTCATACCTCCCAACATGACCTCTCCAGGAGGACACAATGCTCTGCTCCTGCTCTTCCCTCTTACTGTATGATTACCATCACCTGTGCTGTACCCTAATACTGACCCAGTGCTCATACCTATGTCATACCTCCCAACATGACCTCTCCAGGAGGACACAATGCTCTGCTCCTGCACTTCCCTCTTACTGTATGATTACCATCACCTGTGCTGTACCCTAATACTGACCCAGTGCTCATACCTATGTCATACCTCCCAACATGACCTCTCCAGGAGTTACAGAATGCTCTGCTCCTGTTCTTCCCTCTTACTGTATGATTACCATCACCTGTGCTGTACCCTAACACTGACCCAGTGCTCATACCTATGTCATACCACCCAACATGACCTCTCCAGGAGGACACAATGCTCTGCTCCTGCTCTTCCCTCTTACTGTATGATTACCATCACCTGTGCTGTACCCTAATACTGACCCAGTGCTCATACCTATGTCATACCTCCCAACATGACCTCTCCAGGAGGACACAATGCTCTGCTCCTGCTCTTCCCTCTTACTGTATGATTACCATCACCTGTGCTGTACCCAATACTGACCCAGTGCTCATACCTATGTCATATCACCCAACATGACCCTCTCCACGAGGACACAATGCTCTGCTCCTGCTCTTCCCTCTTACTGTATGATTACCATCACCTGTGCTGTACCCTAATACTGACCCAGTGCTCATACCTATGTCATACCTCCCAACATGACCTCTCCAGGAGGACACAATGCTCTGCTCCTGCACTCCCCTCTTACTGTATGATTACCATCACCTGTGCTGTACCCTAATACTGACCCAGTGCTCATATCTATGTCATACCTCCCAACATGACCTCTCCAGGAGGACACAATGCTCTGCTCCTGCTCTTCCCTCTTACTGTATGATTACCATCACCTGTGCTGTACCCTAATACTGACCCAGTGCTCATACCTATGTCATTCCTCCCAACATGACCTCTCCAGGAGGACACAATGCTCTGCTCCTGCACTCCCTCTTACTGTATGATTACCATCACCTGTGCTGTACCCTAATACTGACCCAGTGCTCATACCTATGTCATACCTCCCAACATGACCCTCTCCAGGAGGACACAATGCTCTGCTCCTGCTCTTCCCTCTTACTGTATGATTACCATCACCTGTGCTGTACCCTAATACTGACCCAGTGCTCATACCTATGTCATACCTCCCAACATGACCTCTCCAGGAGGACACAATTCTCTGCTCCTGCTCTTCCCTCTTACTGTATGATTACCATCACCTGTGCTGTACCCCAATACTGACCCAGTGCTCATACCTATGTCATACCTTCCAACATGACCTCTCCAGGAGGACACAATGCTCTGCTCCTGCTCTTCCCTCTTACTGTATGATTACCATCACCTGTGCTGTACCCTAATACTGACCCAGTGCTCATACCCATGTCATACCTCCCAACATGACCCTCTCCAGGAGGACACAATGCTCTGCTCCTGCTCTTCCCTCTTACTGTATGATTACCATCACCTGTGCTGTACCCTAATACTGACCCAGTGCTCATACCTATGTCATACCTCCCAACATGATCTCTCCAGGAGGACACAATGCTCTGCTCCTGCTCTTCCCTCTTACTATATGATTACCATCACCTGTGCTGTACCCTAATACTGACCCAGTGCTCATACCTATGTCATACCTCCCAACATGCCCCTCTCCAGGAGGACACAATGCTCTGCTCCTGCTCTTCCCTCTTACTGTATGATTACCATCACCTATGCTGTACCCTAATACTGACCCAGTCTTCATACCTATGTCATACCTCCCAACATGACCCTCTCCAGGAGGACACAATGCTCTGCTCCTGCTCTTCCCTCTTACTGTATGATTACCATCACCTGTGCTGTACCCCAATACTGACCCAGTGCTCATACCTATGTCATACCTCCCAACATGACCCTCTCCAGGAGGACACAATGCTCTGCTCCTGCTCTTCCCTCTTACTGTATGATTACCATCACCTGTGCTGTACCCCAATACTGACCCAGTGCTCATACCTATGTCATACCTCCCAACATGACCTCTCCAGGAGGACACAATGCTCTGCTCCTGCTCTTCCCTCTTACTGTATGATTACCATCACCTGTGCTGTACCCTAATACTGACCCAGTGCTCATACCTATGTCATACCTCCCAACATGACCCTCTCCAGGAGGACACAATGCTCTGCTCCTGCTCTTCCCTCTTACTGTATGATTACCATCACCTGTGCTGTACCCTAATACTGACCCAGTGCTCATACCTATGTCATACCTCCCAACATCACCTCTCCAGGAGGACACAATGCTCTGCTCCTGCTCTTCCCTCTTACTGTATGATTACCATCACCTGTGCTATACCCTAATACTGACCCAGTGCTGATATATATGTCATACCTCCCAACATGACCTCTCCAGGAGGGACACAATGCTCTGCTCCTGCTCTTCCCTCTTACTGTATGATTACCATCACCTGTGCTGTACCCTAATACTGACCCAGTGCTCATACCTATGTCATACCTCCCAACATGACCTCTCCAGGAGGACACAATGCTCTGCTCCTGCTCTTCCCTCTTACTGTACGATTACCATCACCTGTGCTGTACCCTAATACTGACTCAGTGCTCATACCTATGTCATACCTCCCAACATGACCTCTCCAGGAGGGACACAACGCTCTGCTCCTGCTCTTCCCTCTTACTGTATGATTACCATCACCTGTGCTGTACCCTAATACTGACCCAGTGCTCATACCTATGTCATACCTCCCAACATGACCCTCTCCAGGAGGACACAATGCTCTGCTCCTGCTCTTCCCTTTTACTGTATGATTACCATCACCTGTGCTGTACCCTAATACTGACCCAGTGCTTATACCCATGTCATACCTCCCAACATGACCTCTCCAGGAGGACACAATGCTCTGCTCCTGCTCTTCCCTCTTACTGTATGATTACCATCACCTGTGCTGTACCCTAATACTGACCCAGTGCTCATACCTATGTCATACCTCCCAACATGACCTCTCCAGGAGGACACAATGCTCTGCTCCTGCTCTTCCCTCTTACTGTATGATTACCATCACCTGTGCTGTACCCCAATACTGACCCAGTGCTCATACCTATGTCATACCTCCCAACATGACCTCTCCAGGAGTTACAGAATGCTCTGCTCCTGTTCTTCCCTCTTACTGTATGATTACCATCACCTGTGCTGTACCCTAACACTGACCCAGTGCTCATACCTATGTCATACCTCCCAACATGACCTCTCCAGGAGGACACAATGCTCTGCTCCTGCACTTCCCTCTTACTGTATGATTACCATCACCTGTGCTGTTCCCTAATACTGACCCAGTGCTCATACCTATGTCATACCACCCAACATGACCTCTCCAGGAGGACACAATGCTCTGCTCCTGCTCTTCCCTCTTACTGTATGATTACCATCACCTGTGCTGTACCCTAATACTGACCCAGTGCTCATACCTATGTCATACCTCCCAACATGACCTCTCCAGGAGGACACAATGCTCTGCTCCTGCTCTTCCCTCTTACTGTATGATTACCATCACCTGTGCTGTACCCAATACTGACCCAGTGCTCATACCTATGTCATATCACCCAACATGACCCTCTCCAGGAGGACACAATGCTCTGCTCCTGCTCTTCCCTCTTACTGTATGATTACCATCAACTGTGCTGTACCCTAATACTGACCCAGTGCTCATACCTATGTGATACCTCCCAACATGACCTCTCCAGGAGGACACAATGCTCTGCTCCTGCACTTCCCTCTTACTGTATGATTACCATCACCTGTGCTGTACCCTAATACTGACCCAGTGCTCATACCTATGTCATACCTCCCAACATGACCTCTACAGGTGGACACAATGCTCTGCTCCTGCTCTTCCCTCTTACTGTATGATTACCATCACCTGTGCTGTACCCTAATACTGACCCAGTGCTCATACCTATGTCATACCTACCAACATGGCCTCTCCAGGACATAATGCTCTGCTCCTGCACTTCCCTCTTACTGTATGATTACCATCACCTGTGCTGTACCCTAATACTGACCCAGTGCTCATACCTATGTCATATCTCCCAACATGACCTCTCCAGGAGGACAGAATGCTCTGCTCCTGCTCTCCCTCTTACTGTATGATTACCATCACCTGTGCTGTACCCTAATACTGACCCAGTGCTCATACCTATGTCATACCTCCCAACATGACCCTCTCCAGGAGGACACAATGCTCTGCTCCTGCACTTCCCTCTTACTGTATGATTACCATCACCTGTGCTGTATCCTAATACTGACCCAGTGCTCATACCTATGTCATACCTCCCAACATGACCTCTCCAGGAGGACACAATGCTCTGCTCCTGCACTTCCCTCTTACTGTATGATTACCATCACCTGTGCTGTACCCTAATACTGACCCAGTGCTCATACCTATGTCATGTCTCCCAACATGACCTCTCCAGGAGGACACAATGCTCTGCTCCTGCTCTTCCCTGTTACTGTATGATTACCATCACCTGTGCTGTACCCTAATACTGACCCAGTGCTCATACCTATGTCATATCTCCCAACATGACCTCTCCAGGAGGACACAATGCTCTGCTCCTGCTCTTCCCTCTTACTGTATGATTACCATCACCTGTGCTGTACCCTAATACTGACCCAGTGCTCATACCTATGTCATATCTCCCAACATGACCTCTCCAGGAGGACACAATGCTCTGCTCCTGCTCTTCCCTCTTACTGTATGATTACCATCACCTGTGCTGAAACACTTTTCTTATCCAGTAAGGTGTTCAGCACAGGTGCCGGCAATGATGAATAAGGGCAGTGGGTGAGTGTAGCTGCTGGTGATTAACCATATTACTAGGCACATGTTCCTCTATATTGCAGAGCTTTACCTGGTTCTGGAGAAAATGTCGGACTTGATCTTCATAGAACGATACGGCACTAAATAGACTTTTTCTGAAAGTGAAAGTGAGAACTTAATTAATCTCTGATTTTGTAATGAGCTAGAACACAAAGACACGCATTCCCTATACAGTGCTTACTGCAGTCACATAAAGGAGATAATGGGGAGACGTAAAAGGTGATAATTACGGTTTCCGCGTCCCACACCTGACCTCGCTCTCCATCATCTTATGGGGACGTCAGATGTTGTGGGTTTTATACAAAATGGTTTCTGGATATAAGAAGATGCAGAGCTTAAACAAGAAGCGCCAGTGACACAGGGGGGTATCGTCTGTAGGGGCGTCTATTGTTACAGAGAAAGCAGACGTGTTATAATGGTGGCAGTGACGTTCAGTGTAGGATGTCATGGCACGCGCTGCGCTCACACTGATGCCGAGGGATTAAGAGAAGAACCCAAATGTAATCTTCAACATATGTGTATTGGCATGCAGCATACTTACCTACTGTGTGTGTGTGTGTGTGTGTGTGTGTGTGTGTGTGTGTGTGTGTGTGTGTGTGTATATATATATATATATATATATATATATATATATATATATATATATAGCAGGAAGGCGGCTCTCGCAGCGTCTGATAAATAATGACACGGACCCCAATTTGCAGATCAACGTTTCAATCTTATTAGAAGATTTTGGTCAGGATATATTTGCCATACCATCCTTTTAACCAGGACACTCATGAGTTACACAGGTTCTGTAGCTGCTGAAAACCAGGTGTACTGCAGGTTTGATGTCAGCCAGCCACAGAACCTGTGTAATTCATGTGTCCTGGTATAACGGATAGTATGGTAAGCCGACTGTGTGTATGGATATAGTTTGATACTACTTAAGCTATACTATAACCATACTTGCCTACCTGACCCTCTCCATGAGGGAGAAAATGCTCTGTTCCTGGACTCTCCTGGTAATGTATGATTGCCATCACCTGTGGTGAAACACCTTTCTTATCAATTACCCAGCTCACCACAATTACCAGGAAAGTCCGGGAACAGAGCATTTTCTCCCTCATGGAGAGGGTCAGGTAGGCAAGTATGACTATAGCATAGGTTCTCAAACTCGGTCTTCATTACCCCCACACAGTGCATGTTTTGCAGGTACCCGGCAGGTGCACAGGTGTATTAATTACTCACTGACACGTTTTAAAAGGTCCACAGGTGGAGCTAATTATTTCACTTGTGATTCTGTGAGGAGACCTGGAAAGCATGCACTGTGTGGGGTCCTGAGGACCAAGTTTGAGAACCTGTGGACTATAGCAATATACAAGCTTGCCTGTCCATACTGTGTTTGGTCTGGATAAAACATGGACAAGCAAAAGACAATGTTTAAAAATTAAAAATTAAAAAAACCCAGCCACCTAAATCAGATGTTCTGTTCTCCTCTACAGTCCTCATGTACCACCAACAGGTCATGTTTTCTGGATCTCTTTAATTGTACACAGGTGACCTCATCTATATGGCTGGGTCAGTAATTATCCCACCTAATAACCTTTGGCTTACACCATAGCAAGTAAGCAGAGTTCTGTAGTGTACAGCCACACAATACTCTATATCATATCATATCATATCATCATCCTATATATCACTCCCCTATTCAGATACCAGACACCCGGAGGAGAAATAAAAAATGGTCCCCCGTCGGGACAGTAGCACAGGTGAGGGGACAAAGGAGAAAGTAATTGGCCAGTATTCCTGCCACGTCCCACCACTTCTCTCCAGCCTGTTTCCGCAACTCCAGCTCCACAGTGTCTCTCCAGCCAGCCCCCTGCTGTCTCTCCAGCCCAGATCCCCTGCTGTCTCTCCAACCAGCCTCCCTTCTGTCTCTCCAGCCCAGATCCCCTGCTGTCTCTCCAGCCCAGATCCCCTGCTGTCTCTCCAGCCAGATACCCTTCTGTCTCTCCAGCCCAGATCCCCTGCTGTCTCTCCAACCAGCCTCCCTTCTGTCTCTTCAGCCAGATACCCTGCTGTCTCTTCAGCCCAGATCCCCTGCTGTCTCTCCAGCCCAGATCCCCTGCTGTCTCTCCAGCCCAGATCCCCTTCTGTCTCTCCAGCCCAGATCCCCTTCTGTCTCTCCAGCCCAGATCCCCTTCTGTCTCTCCAGCCAGATACCCTGCTGTCTCTCCAGCCAGATACCCTGCTGTCTCTCCAGCCAGATACCCTGCTGTCTCTCCAGCCAGATACCCTGTTGTCTCTCCAACCAGCCTCCCTTCTGTCTCTCCAGCCAGATACCCTGCTGTCTCTCCAGCCAGATACCCTGCTGTCTCTCCAGCCCAGATCCCCTTCTGTCTCTCCAGCCCAGATCCCCTTCTGTCTCTCCAGCCCAGATCCCCTTCTGTCTCTCCAGCCAGACACCCTGCTGTCTCTCCAGCCAGATACCCTGCTGTCTCACCAGCCAGATACCCTTCTGTCTCTCCAGCCAGATACCCTGCTGTCTCTCCAGCCAGATACCCTGCTGTCTCTCCAGCCCAGATCCCCTTCTGTCTCTCCAGCCAGATACCCTGCTGTCTCTCCAGCCCAGATCCCCTTCTGTCTCTCCAGCCCATTTCCCCTTCTGTCTCCCCAGCCAGATCCCCTTCTGTCTCTCCAGCCCAGATCCCCTTCTGTCTCTCCAGCCCAGATCCCCTTCTGTCTCTCCAGCCCAGATCCCCTTCTGTCTCTCCAGCCCAGATCCCCTTCTGTCTCTCCAGCCCAGATCCCCTTCTGTCTCTCCAGCCCAGATCCCCTTCTGTCTCTCCAGCCCAGATCCCCTGCTGTCTCTCCAGCCAGATCCCCTGTTGTCTCTCCAGCCCAGATTCCCTTCTGTCTCTCCAACCAGCCTTCCTTCTGTCTCTCCAGCCCAGATCCCCTACTGTTTCTCCAACCCAGATCCCCTGCTGTCTCTCCAACCAGCCTCCCTTCTGTCTCTCCAGCCAGATCCCCCGCTGTCTCTCCAACCAGCCTTCCTTCTGTCTCTCCAGCCAGATCCCCTTCTGTCTCTCCAGCCCAGATCCCCTTCTGTCTGTCCAGCCAGATCCCCTGTTGTCTCTCCAGCCCAGATCCCCTTCTGTCTCTCCAGCCAAGATACCCTGCTGTCTCTCCAGCCCAGATCCCCTTCTGTCTCTCCAGCCAGATACCCTGCTGTCTCTGCAGCCCAGATCCCCTTCTGTCTCTCCAGCCCAGATCCCCTTCTGTCTCTCCAGCCCATTTCCCCTTCTGTCTCCCCAGCCAGATCCCCTTCTGTCTCTCCAGCCCAGATCCCCTTCTGTCTCTCCAGCCCAGATCCCCTTCTGTCTCTCCAGCCCAGATCCCCTTCTGTCTCTCCAGCCCAGATCCCCTTCTGTCTCTCCAGCCCAGATCCCCTTCTGTCTCTCCAGCCCAGATCCCCTGCTGTCTCTCCAGCCAGATCCCCTGCTGTCTCTTCAGCCCAGATCCCCTGCTGTCTCTCCAACCAGCCTCCCTTCTGTCTCTTCAGCCCAGATCCCCTTCTGTCTCTCCAGCCCACATCCCCTTCTGTCTCTCCAGCCAGATCCCCTTCTGTCTCTCCAGCCCAGATCCCCTTCTGTCTCTCCAGCCCAGATCCCCTTCTGTCTCTCCAGCCCAGATCCCCTTCTGTCTCTCCAGCCCAGATCCCCTTCTGTCTCTCCAGCCAGATACCCTGCTGTCTCTCCAGCCAGATACCCTGCTGTCTCTCCAGCCAGATACCCTGCTGTCTCTCCAGCCAGATACCCTGTTGTCTCTCCAACCAGCCTCCCTTCTGTCTCTCCAGCCAGATACCCTGCTGTCTCTCCAGCCAGATACCCTGCTGTCTCTCCAGCCCAGATCCCCTTCTGTCTCTCCAGCCCAGATCCCCTTCTGTCTCTCCAGCCCAGATCCCCTTCTGTCTCTCCAGCCAGACACCCTGCTGTCTCTCCAGCCAGATACCCTGCTGTCTCACCAGCCAGATACCCTTCTGTCTCTCCAGCCAGATACCCTGCTGTCTCTCCAGCCAGATACCCTGCTGTCTCTCCAGCCCAGATCCCCTTCTGTCTCTCCAGCCAGATACCCTGCTGTCTCTCCAGCCCAGATCCCCTTCTGTCTCTCCAGCCCATTTCCCCTTCTGTCTCCCCAGCCAGATCCCCTTCTGTCTCTCCAGCCCAGATCCCCTTCTGTCTCTCCAGCCCAGATCCCCTTCTGTCTCTCCAGCCCAGATCCCCTTCTGTCTCTCCAGCCCAGATCCCCTTCTGTCTCTCCAGCCCAGATCCCCTTCTGTCTCTCCAGCCCAGATCCCCTTCTGTCTCTCCAGCCCAGATCCCCTGCTGTCTCTCCAGCCAGATCCCCTGTTGTCTCTCCAGCCCAGATTCCCTTCTGTCTCTCCAACCAGCCTTCCTTCTGTCTCTCCAGCCCAGATCCCCTACTGTTTCTCCAACCCAGATCCCCTGCTGTCTCTCCAACCAGCCTCCCTTCTGTCTCTCCAGCCAGATCCCCTGCTGTCTCTCCAACCAGCCTTCCTTCTGTCTCTCCAGCCAGATCCCCTTCTGTCTCTCCAGCCCAGATCCCCTTCTGTCTGTCCAGCCAGATCCCCTGTTGTCTCTCCAGCCCAGATCCCCTTCTGTCTCTCCAGCCAAGATACCCTGCTGTCTCTCCAGCCCAGATCCCCTTCTGTCTCTCCAGCCAGATACCCTGCTGTCTCTGCAGCCCAGATCCCCTTCTGTCTCTCCAGCCCAGATCCCCTTCTGTCTCTCCAGCCCATTTCCCCTTCTGTCTCCCCAGCCAGATCCCCTTCTGTCTCTCCAGCCCAGATCCCCTTCTGTCTCTCCAGCCCAGATCCCCTTCTGTCTCTCCAGCCCAGATCCCCTTCTGTCTCTCCAGCCCAGATCCCCTTCTGTCTCTCCAGCCCAGATCCCCTTCTGTCTCTCCAGCCCAGATCCCCTGCTGTCTCTCCAGCCAGATCCCCTGCTGTCTCTTCAGCCCAGATCCCCTGCTGTCTCTCCAACCAGCCTCCCTTCTGTCTCTTCAGCCCAGATCCCCTTCTGTCTCTCCAGCCCACATCCCCTTCTGTCTCTCCAGCCAGATCCCCTTCTGTCTCTCCAGCCCAGATCCCCTTCTGTCTCTCCAGCCAGATCCCCTGCTGTCTCTCCAACCAGCCTTCCTTCTGTCTCTCCAGCCCAGATCCTCTGCTGTCTCTCCAGCCAGATCCCCTGTTGTCTCTCCAGCCCAGATCCCCTTCTGTCTCTCCAACCAGCCTTCCTTCTGTCTCTCCAGCCCAGATCCCCTTCTGTTTCTCCAACCCAGATCCCCTGCTGTCTCTCCAACCAGCCTCCCTTCTGTCTCTCCAGCCAGATCCCCTGCTGTCTCTCCAACCAGCCTTCCTTCTGTCTCTCCAGCCAGATCCCCTTCTGTCTCTCCAGCCAAGATCCCCTTCTGTCTGTCCAGCCAGATCCCCTGTTGTCTCTCCAGCCCAGATCCCCTTCTGTCTCTCCAGCCAAGATCCCCTGCTGTCTCTCCAGCCCAGATCCCCTGCTGTCGCTCCAGTCCAGATCCCCTTCTGTCTCTCCAGCCAAGATCCCCTTCTGTCTCTCCAGCCCAGATCCCCTGCTGTCTCTCCAACCAGCCTCCTTTCTGTCTCTCCAGCCCAGATCCCCTTCTGTCTCTCCAACCAGCCTCCCTTCTGTCTCTCCAGCCGAGATCCCCTTCTATCTGTCCAGCCAGATCTCCTGTTGTCTCTCCAACCAGTCTCTCTTCTGTCTCTCCAGCCCTCCCCACTTGTCTCTCCAGCTCCGTCTGCTCCATCAGCCAGCCCCCATGTATCTCAGTGATTAGCAGGGCGCAGGCAGCGGTATCTGTGCCATCTGACAGCTGGCACCCAGAGGCAAATGCTTCCATGGGCGGAAGTTCCGCCACTGCCCCCATGTGTAGCCTGTGATGTACAGAGTGTAAGGTGCTGTAGTCCCTGTGACATGACGCAGAGCTGGATCATTACCTCAGCTCCCCCCAGTACTGAGCGTGTTCCAGTCGGTCGCTGAGGTTTAGCTCCTCCTGATCATCCTCAGCCTATAGGAGATAGAGGACAGGGAGCTGGGGTCACCGGGTGTAGGAGGACGGAGTCATGTACAGCAATAACATTTATTTACATAGCACCAGCAATAACCACTGCGCATTACAATGGGGAACAGAGCAGAGATATGACAAAGAAGAGGGCCCTGCTCATAGGATTACACCCTATATAGTCATGGCTGACTGGTGTCAGAGCTTCACTGGCTCCTGGGAGGTCAGAGTGCCCTGCTCTTAGGATTTCACCCTATATAGCCATGGCTGTCAGAGCTGCACTGGCTGCTGGGAGGTCAGAGGGCCCTGCTATTAGGATTACACCCTATATAGTCATGGCTGTCAGGTGTCAGAGCTGCACTGGCTGCTGGGAGGTCAGAGGGCCCTGCTCTTAGGCTTACACCCTATATAGTCATGGCTGTCAGATGTCAGAGCTGCGCTGGCTGCTGGGAGGTCAGAGGGCCCTGCTCTTAGGCTTACACCCTATATAGTCATGGCTGTCAGATGTCAGAGCTGCACTGGCTGCTGGGAAGTAAGAGGGCCCTGCTCGTAGGATTACACCCTATATAGTCATGGCTGACGGGTGTCAGAGCTGCGCTGGCTCCTGGGAGGTCAGAGGGCCCTGCTTTTAGGATTACACCCTATATAGTCATGGCTGTCAGATGTCAGAGCTGCACTGGCTGCTGGGAGGTCAGAGGGCCCTGCTCTTAGGCTTACACCCTATATAGTCATGGCTGTCAGATGTCAGAGCTGCGCTGACTGCTGGGAAGTAAGAGGGCCCTGCTCGTAGGATTACACCCTATATAGTCATGGCTGTCAGATGTCAGAGCTGCGCTGGCTGCTGGGAGGTCAGAGGGCCCTGCTCATAGGCTTACACCCTATATAGTCATGGCTGTCAGATGTCAGAGCTGCGCTGACTGCTGGGAAGTAAGAGGGTCCTGCTCGTAGGAATACACCCTATATAGCCATGGCTGTCATGTGTCAGAGCTGCGCTGGCTCCTGGGAAGTAAGAGGGCCCTGCTCGTAGGATTACACCCTATATAGTCATGGCTGTCAGATGTCAGAGCTGCGCTGACTGCTGGGAAGTAAGAGGGCCCTGCTCGTAGGATTACACCCTATATAGTCATGGCTGTCAGATGTCAGAGCTGCGCTGGCTGCTGGGAGGTCAGAGGGCCCTGCTCTTAGGCTTACACCCTATATAGTCATGGCTGTCAGATGTCAGAGCTGCGCTGACTGCTGGGAAGTAAGAGGGTCCTGCTCGTAGGAATACACCCTATATAGCCATGGCTGTCATGTGTCTGAGCTGCGCTGGCTCCTGGGAAGTAAGAGGGCCCTGCTCGTAGGATTACACCCTATATAGTCATGGCTGATGGGTGTCAGAGCTGCGCTGACTGCTGGGAGGTCAGAGGGCCCTGCTCATAGGAATACACCCTATATAGTCATGGCTGACGGGTGTCAGAGCTGCGCTGTCTGCTGGGAGGTCAGAGGGCCCTGCTCTTAGGATTACAGCCTTTATCGCCATGGCTGTCAGGTTGCTGTTCTGTAACCGCACTCAGTGACATACTGTAGGTATGAATTTCTGGTAACGATGACTTTATAATTCCCTAAGCCTGTGGGGACGTCCAATTATCGTGTATGATATTGATTGCGGCCTGTAAAGTGATTTACTGCTCTCCTGACTTCTGTGCGGCTCAGTGATGTATTGATTACACTCTATTACACTGGAGGAGGTGATAGGAGGCTGTACGCAGCACAATGTCTGAGACACAATGAGACCAGGGCGGCCGGGTCACTGCCAGTCAGGGAATCAGGACCACAGTCTCAGAGAGAGGCCATCACAGTGTCCTACTGCCCCGGGGGCACGTTCCTGGGGCGCATTGTGCAGTAACACACTAAGCCAAGGGGAGAAATAAACTCACAGCCAATCAGCCCCTAACTGTCATTTTCCAAACACAGCCGGTGACATGACAGGAGCTGATTGGCTGGTACTTTATCTCTCTCCAAGGATTAGTACCATGTCCCCATAAGTGTATCACAGAGGTGAATGCGTGACCTGGGGCTGTAACAAGTCTTAATACAGGGACACCGGGCGACGCCTCATAATACAGGGACACCGGGCGACGCCTCATAGTACAGGGACACCGGGCGATACCTCATGATATAGGGACACCGGGCGACGCCTCATAATACAGGGACACTGGGCGACGCCTCATAATACAGGGACACCGGGCGACGCCTCATATTACAGGGACACCGGGCGACGCCTCATAATACAGGGACACCTGGCGACACCTCATAATACAGGGACACTGGGCGACGCCTCATAATACAGGGACACCGGGCGATGCCTCATAATACAGGGACACCGGGCGACGTCTCATAATACAGGGACACCGGGCGATGCCTCATAATACAGGGACACCGGGCGACGCCTCATAGTGCAGGGACACCGGGCGACGCCTCATAATACAGGGACACTGGGCGACGCCTCATAATACAGGGACACTGGGCGACGCCTCATAATGCAGGGACACCGGGCGACGCCTCATAATGCAGGGACACCGGGCGACGCCTCATAGTACAGGGACACCGGGCGACGCCTCATAATACAGGGACACAGGGCGATGCCTCATAATACAGGGACACCGGGCGACGCCTCACAATACAAGGACACCGGGCTATGCCTCATAATACAGGGACACCGGGCGACGCCTCATAATACAGGGACACCGGGCGACGCCTCATCAGGGACACCGGGCGATGCCTCATAATACAGGGACACCGGGCGACGCCTCATAATACAGGGACACCGGGCGACGCCTCATAATACAGGGACACCGGGCGACGCCTCATAATACAGGGACACCGGGCGATACCTCATAATATAGGGACACCGGGCGACGCCTCATAATTCAGGGACACAGGACGACGCCTCATAATACAGAGACACAGGGCGACGCCTCATAATACAGGGACACCAGGCGACGCCTCATAATACAGGGACACCGGGCGACGCCTCATAATACAGGGACACCGGGCGACGCCTCATAATACAGGGACACCTGGCGACGCCTCATAATACAGGGACACCTGGCGACGCCTCATAATACAGGGACACCTGGCGACGCCTCATAATACAGGGACACCGGGCGACGCCTCATAATACAGGGACACCGGGCGATGCCTCATAATATAGGGACACCGGGCGACGCCTCATAATACAGGGACACCGGGCGACGCCTCATAATACAGGGACACCGGGCGACGCCTCATAATACAGGGACACTGGGCGACGCCTCATAATACAGGGACACCGGGCGACGCCTCATAATACAGGGACACCGGGCGACGTCTCATAATACAGGGACACCGGGCGACGCCTCATAATACAGGTACACCAGGCGACGCCTCATAATACAGGGACACCGGGCGATGCCTCATAATACAGGGACACCGGGCGACGCCTCATAATACAGGGACACCGGGCGATGCCTCATAATACAGGGACACTGGGCGACGCCTCATAATACAGGGACACCGGGCGATGCCTCATAATACAGGGACAATGGGCGACGCCTCATAATACAGGGACACCGGGCGATGCCTCATAATACAGGGACACCGGGCGACGCCTCATAATACAGGGACACCGGGCGATGCCTCATAATACAGGGACACTGGGCGACGCCTCATAATACAGGGACACCGGGCGATGCCTCATAATACAGGGACACAGAAACAATATACAGTACACTATATGGATGAAGGTATTCGGCTACACCTGTAAATTATTGAATTCAGTGGACACGTGTTCTGTGGAGTGGTATAAAGCACACAGACACTGGACTGTGGAGCAGTGGACACGTGTTCTGTGGAGGGGTGTAAAGCACACCGACACTGGACTGTGGAGCAGTGGACACGTGTTCTGTGGAGTGGTGTACAGCACACAGACACTGGACTGTGGAGCAGTGGACACGTGTTCTGTGGAGTGGTATAAAGCACACCGACACTGGACTGTGGAGTAGTGGACACGTGTTCTGTGGAGTGGTGTACAGCACACAGACACTGGACTGTGGAGCAGTGGACACGTGTTCTGTGGAGTGGTGTACAGCACACAGACACTGGACTGTGGAGCAGTGGACACGTGTTCTGTGGAGTGGTGTAAAGCACACAGACACTGGACTGTGGAGTAGTGGACACGTGTTCTGTGGAGTGGTGTAAAGCACACCGACACTGGACTGTGGAGCAGTGGGCACGTGCTCTGTGGAGTGGTGTAAAGCACACAGACACTGGACTGTGGAGCAGTGGTCATGTGTTCTGTGAAGTGGTGTAAAGCACACCGACACTGGACTGTGGAGCAGTGGACACGTGTTCTGTGGAGTGGTGTAAAGCACACCGACACTGGACTGTGGAGCAGTGGGCACGTGCTCTGTGGAGTGGTGTAAAGCACACCGACACTGGACTGTGGAGCAGTGGACACGTGTTCTGTGGAGTGGTGTAAAGCACACCGACACTGGACTGTGGAGCAGTGGACACGTGTTCTGTGGAGTGGTATAAAGCACACCGACACTGGACTGTGGAGCAGTGGACACGTGTTCTGTGGAGTGGTGTACAGCACACTGACACTGGACTGTGGAGCAGTGGACACGTGTTCTGTGGAGTGGTATAAAGCACACCGACACTGGACTGTGGAGCAGTGGACACGTGTTCTGTGGAGTGGTATAAAGCACACCGACACTGGACTGTGGAGCAGTGGACACGTGTTCTGTGGAGTGGTATAAAGCACACCGACACTGGACTGTGGAGTAGTGGACACGTGTTTTGTGGAGGGTTGTAAAGCACACCGACACTGGACTGTGGGGCAGTGGACACGTGTTCTGTGGAGTGGTGTAAAGCACACAGACACTGGACTGTGGAGCAGTGGTCATGTGTTCTGTGGAGTGGTGTAAAGCACACCGACACTGGACTGTGGAGCAGTGGACACGTGTTCTGTGGAGTGGTGTACAGCACGCCGACACTGGACTGTGGAGCAGTGGACACGTGTTCTGTGGAGGGGTGTAAAGCACGCCGACACTGGACTGTGGAGCAGTGGACACGTGTTCTGTGGAGGGGTGTAAAGCACACCGACACTGGACTGTGGGGCAGTGGACACGTGTTCTGTGGAGTGGTGTAAAGCACACCGACACTGGACTGTGGGGCAGTGGACACGTGTTCTGTGGAGTGGTGTAAAGCACACAGACACTGGACTGTGGAGCAGTGGTCATGTGTTCTGTGGAGTGGTGTAAAGCACACCGACACTGGACTGTGGAGCAGTGGACACGTGTTCTGTGGAGTGGTGTACAGCACGCCGACACTGGACTGTGGAGCAGTGGACACGTGTTCTGTGGAGGGGTGTAAAGCACGCCGACACTGGACTGTGGAGCAGTGGACACGTGTTCTGTGGAGGGGTGTAAAGCACACCGACACTGGACTGTGGAGCAGTGGACACGTGCTCTGTGGAGTGGTGTAAAGCATGCCGACACTGGACTGTGGAGCAGTGGACACCTGTTCTGTGGAATGGTGTAAAGCACAATGACACTGGACTGTGGAGCAGTGGACACGTGTTCTGTGGAGTGGTGTAAAGCACTCAGACACTGGACTGTGGAGCAGTGGACACGTGTTCTCTGAAGTGGTGTAAAGCACACCAACACTGGACTGTGGAGCAGTGGACACGTGGTCTGTGGAGTGGTGTAAAGCATGCCGACACTGGACTGTGGAGCAGTGGACACGTGTTCTGTGGAGTGGTGTAAAGCACCGACGCTGGACTGTGGAGCAGTGGACACGTGTTCTGTGGAGTGGTGTAAAGCACACAGACACTGGACTGTGGAGCAGTGGACACGTGTTCTGTGGAGTGGTGTAAAGCACACCGACACTGGACTGTGGAGCAGTGGACACGTGTTCTGTGGAGTGACGAATCACGCTTCTCTGTTTGGCAGTCAGATGGGTAAGTCTGGGTTTGGCGGATGACAGGAGCACGTTACCGGCGTGACTGCATTGTGCCAGCTGTGAAGTTTGGTGGAAGAGGGATAATAGTATGGGGCTATATTTCGGGTCTAGGTTAGGTCTCTTATCTCCAGTGATGAGCAATCTTACTACTGCTGCAGCATACCAGGACATTTTGGACAATGCTAGGCTTCCACCTTTGTGGGAACAGTTTGGGGAAGACCCTTTTCTATCCCAATATGACTGCGCCCCAGTGCACAAAGCAGGGACTATAAAGATGAGCTCGGTGTGGAAGAACCCGACTGGCCGCACAGACCCCTGACCTCACCCCCGTTGAGCACCTTTGTGATGAACTGGAACAGAGATTGTGAGCCAGGCCTACTCGTCCAACATCAGAGCCTGACCTCATAAATGCTCTACAGACTGAATGGGCCCAAATCCCACAGAAACACCCCAACATCTTGTAGAGAAAGCCTCCAAGAGGAGTAGAAGCTATTATAGCTGCTAGAGGGGGACCAGCTCCATATTACAGTATATGTATTTATATACAATGTCATTACAGTCCCTGCTGGTGTAGTGGTCAGGAGTCTGGATACTTCTGTCCATACAGTGTATAACACAGGGATGTCCACTTACTATAGAATGGGGGAACACCTGTACTGCAGGGGTGAGTGATGGGAGTATGAGAAATTCCCCAGACATCGGCGTCTCCCCGCCAGCTGCAGCCTGCCCCTGATGACCTGCTTGTACAGTGTGTGACATGCGGAGACTTACTGTGCGAGCCAGGGCGGGCGTGTCCCCTCCAATATGGAGCCGAAGCCGAACGCAGGACAGTCTCTGCAGATGTGTGTGACTCCGTAGGCTGTACCCCCTGCAATACACAAGAGACACCTTATATATAGACAGGGATCTAATGGTTCCAGTACTAGATCTCCAGACGCATCACCCAGAGTCAGAGTACCCAACGCATTTCACATTTCCAGATCTACCCCTACAAAGGGCCTCACAGAGGGGACACGGGTATTATTTATTCACAGAGGAGACACAGGGGTATTATTTATTCACAGAGGGGACACAGGGGTATTATTTATTCACAGAGGAGACACAGGGGTATTATTTATTCACAGAGGGGACACAGGGGTATTATTTATGCACAGAGGGGACACAGGGGTGTTATTTATGCACAGAGGGGACACAGGGGTATTATTTATTCACAGAGGGGACACAGGGGTATTATTTATTCACAGAGGGGACACAGGGGTATTATTTATTCACAGAGGGGACACAGGGGTATTATTTATTCACAGAGGGGACACAGGGGTATTATTTATTCACAGATGGGACACAGGGGTATTATTTATTCACAGATGGGACACAGGGGTATTATTTATTCACAGATGGGACACAGGGGTATTATTTATTCACAGAGGGGACACAGGGGTATTATTTATTCACAGAGGGGACACAGGGGTATTATTTATTCACAGAGGGGACACAGGGGTGTTATTTATTCACAGAGGGGACACAGGGGTATTATTTATTCACAGAGGGGACACAGGGGTATTATTTATTCACAGAGGGGACACAGGGGTATTATTTATTCACAGAGGGGACACAGGGGTATTATTTATTCACAGATGGGACACAGGGGTATTATTTATTCACAGAGGGGACACAGGGGTATTATTTATTCACAGAGGGGACACAGGGGTATTATTTATTCACAGAGGGGACACAGGGGTGTTATTTATTCACAGAGGGGACACAGGGGTATTATTTATTCACAGAGGGGACACAGGGGTATTATTTATTCACAGAGGGGACACAGGGGTATTATTTATTCACAGAGGGGACACAGGGGTGTTATTTAGACATAAATATACAATAGGGTTCATGTAGAACTGGAAGTTACCCAGTGGACAGTAGAGTGTATGGGTAGCAACGTACGTCACACATGCAGGGTTGTGCGCACTTTGCAGCACATGATCCTGGCTTATTATATCCCATCTTCATCTACAGTTTCTTCAGTTAGAGAAACAGACGTGCACTTGTCTGCATCAGCCCCATCACGTACAGAACACATACAGGCAGAGAGGGGGCATACTGACTGTGGGGAAGATGTATCAAAGCTTGGAGAGAGAGAAAGTACCAGGCAATCAGCTCCTAACTGCCATGTTACAGACTGGATCTCAAGAATGACAGTTAGGAGATGATTGGTTGTTAGTTTGTCTCTCTTCACTTTCTCTCTGCTCAGAGTTACAATGTATCATTCCGTTCCACAGTGTGTACCGATTGGCTCCTTCCTTGTTTGCTATTGATCCTGTGCAAAATCCCCCGCCGTGCGCGTACGCACCACAGCAGCAATTATGTGCAGCCTGAAGCACTGCGCTATGCTAAGATTTGCGTCAGCAACACCGACACCTTTCAAAGTTGCACTATCCCTGGAACTGTGTTCCCTGTTCTTGTTATACCAGTGATACGGCATACGTCCCAACATGACCCTCTCCAGGAGGACACAATGCTCTGCTCCTGCTCTTCCCTCTTACTGTATGATTACCATCACCTGTGCTGTACCCTAATACTGACCCAGTGCTCATACCTATGTCATACCTCCCAACATGACCTCTCCAGGAGGACACAATGCTCTGATCCTGCACTTCCCTCTTACTGTATGATTACCATCACCTGTGCTGTACCCTAATACTGACACAGTGCTCATACCTATGTCATACCTCCCAACATGACCCTCTCCAGGAGGACACAATGCTCTACTCCTGCTCTTCCCTCTTACTGTATGATTACCATCACCTGTGCTGTACCCTAATACTGACCCAGTGCTCATACCTATGTCATACCTCCCAACATGACCCTCTCCAGGAGGACACAATGCTCTACTCCTGCTCTTCCCTCTTACTGTATGATTACCATCACCTGTGCTGTACCCTAATACTGACCCAGTGCTCATACCTATGTCATACCTCCCAACATGACCTCTCCAGGAGGACACAATGCTCTGCTCCTGCTCTTACCTCTTACTGTATGATTACCATCACCTGTGCTGTACCCTAATACTGACCCAGTGCTCATACCTATGTCATACCTCCCAACATGACCTCTCCAGGAGGACACAATGCTCTGCTCCTGCTCTTCCCTCTTACTGTATGATTACCATCACCTGTGCTGTACCCCAATACTGACCCAGTGCTCCTACCTATGTCATACCTCCCAACATGACCTCTCCAGGAGGACACAATGCTCTGCTCCTGCACTTTCCTCTTACTGTATGATTACCATCACCTGTGCTGTACCCTAATACTGACCCAGTGCTCATACCTATGTCATACCTCCCAACATGACCTCTCCAGGAGGACACAATGCTCTGCTCCTGCTCTTCCCTCTTACTGTATGATTACCATCACCTGTGCTGTACCCTAATACTGACCCAGTGCTCATACCTATGTCATACCTCCCAACATGACCTCTCCAGGAGGACACAATGCTCTGCTCCTGCTCTTCCCTCTTACTGTATGATTATCATCACCTGTACTGTACCCTAATACTGACCCAGTGCTCATACCTATGTCATACCTCCCAACATGACCTCTCCAGGAGGACACAATGCTCTGCTCCTGCTCTTCCCTCTTACTGTATGATTACCATCACCTGTGCTGTACCCTAATACTGACCCAGTGCTCATACCTATGTCATACCTCCCAACATGACCTCTCCAGGAGGACACAATGCTCTGCTCCTGCTCTTCCCTCTTACTGTATGATTACCATCACCTGTGCTGTAACCCTAATACTGACCCAGTGCTCATACCTATGTCATACCTCCCAACATGACCTCTCCAGGAGGACACAATGCTCTGCTCCTGCTCTTCCCTCTTACTGTATGATTACCATCACCTGTGCTGTACCCTAATACTGACCCAGTGCTCATACCTATGTCATACCTCCCAACATGACCTCTCCAGGAGGACACACTGCTCTGCTCCTGCTCTTCCCTCTTACTGTATGATTACCATCACCTGTGCTGTACCCTAATACTGACCCAGTGCTCATATCTATGTCATACCTCCCAACATGACCTCTCCAGGAGGACACAATGCTCTCCTCCTGCTCTTCCCTCTTACTGTATGATTACCATCACCTGTGCTGTACCCCAATACTGACCCAGTGCTCATACCTATGTCATACCTCCCAACATGACCTCTCCAGGAGGACACAATGCTCTGCTCCTGCTCTTCCCTCTTACTGTATGATTACCATCACCTGTGCTGTACCCTAATACTGACCCAGTGCTCATACCTATGGCATACCTCCCAACATGACCTCTCCAGGAGGACACAATGCTCTGCTCCTGCTCTTCCCTATTACTGTATGATTACCATCACCTGTGCTGTACCCTAATACTGACCCAGTGCTCATACCTATGTCATACCTCCCAACATGACCTCTCCAGGAGGACACAATGCTCTGCTCCTGCTCTTCCCTCTTACTGTATGATTACCATCACCTGTGCTGTACCCTAATACTGACCCAGTGTTCATACCTGTCATACCTCCCAACATGACCTCTCCAGGAGGACACAATGCTCTGCTCCTGCTCTTCCCTCTTACTGTATGATTACCATCACCTGTGCTTTACCCTAATACTGACCCAGTGCTCATACCTATGTCATACCTCCCAACATGACCTCTCCAGGAGGACACAATGCTCTGCTCCTGCTCTTCTCTCTTACTGTATGATTACCATCACCTGTGCTGTACCCTAATACTGACCCAATGCTCATATCTATGTCATACCTCCCAACATGACCTCTCCAGGAGGACACAATGCTCTGCTCCTGCTCTTCCCTCTTACTGTATGATTACCATCACCTGTGCTGTACCCTAATACTGACCCAGTGCTCATACCTATGTCATACCTTCCAACATGACCTCTCCAGGAGGACACAATGCTCTGCTCCTGCTCTTCCCTCTTACTGTATGATTACCCTCACCTGTGCTGTACCCCAATACTGACCCAGTGCTCATACCTATGTCATACCTCCTAACATGACCTCTCCAGGAGGACACAATGCTCTGCTCCTGCTCTTCCCTCTTACTGTATGATTACCATCACCTGTGCTGTACCCTAATACTGACCCAGTGCTCATACCTATGTCATACCTCCCAACATGACCTCTCCAGGAGGACACAATGCTCTGCTCCTGCTCTTCCCTCTTACTGTATGATTACCATCACCTGTGCTGTACCCTAATACTGACCCAGTGCTCATACGTATGTCATACCTCCCAACATGACCTCTCCAGGAGGACACAATGCTCTGCTTCTGCTCTTCCCTCTTACTGTATGATTACCATCACCTGTGCTGTACCCTAATACTGACCCAGTGCTCATACGTATGTCATACCTCCCAACATGACCTCTCCTGGAGGACACAATGCTCTGCTCCTGCTCTTCCCTCTTACTGTATGATTACCATCACCTGTGCTGTACCCTAATACTGACCCAGTGCTCATACCTATGTCATACCTCCCAACATGACCTCTCCAGGAGGACACAACGCTCTGCTCCTGCTCTTCCCTCTTACTGTATGATTACCATCACCTGTGCTGTACCCTAATACTGGCCCAGTGCTCATACCTATGTCATACCTCCCAACATGACCCTCTCCAGGAGGACACAATGCTCTGCTCCTGCTCTTCCCTCTTACTGTATGATTACCATCACCTGTGCTTTACCCTAATACTGACCCAGTGCTCATACCTATGTCATACCTCCCAACATGACATCTCCAGGAGGACACAATGCTCTGCTCCTGCTCTTCCCTCTTACTGTATGATTACCATCACCTGTGCTGTACCCTAATACTGACCCAGTGCTCATACCTATGTCATACCTCCCAACATGATCTCTCCAGGAGGACACAATGCTCTGCTCCTGCTCTTCCCTCTTACTGTATGATTACCATCACCTGTGCTGTACCCTAATACTGACCCAGTGCTCATACCTATGTCATACCTCCCAACATGACCTCTCCAGGAGGACACAATGCTCTGCTCCTGCTCTTCCCTCTTACTGTATGATTACCATCACCTGTGCTGTACCCTAATACTGACCCAGTGCTCATACCTATGTCATACCTCCCAACATGACCTCTCCAGGAGGACACAATGCTCTGCTCCTGCTCTTCCCTCTTACTGTATGATTACCTTCACCTGTGCTGTACCATAATACTGACCCAGTGCTCATACCTATATCATACCTCCCAACATGACCCTCTCCAGGAGGACACAATGCTCTGCTCCTGCTCTTCCCTCTTACTGTATGATTACCATCACCTGTGCTGTACCCTAATACTGACCCAGTGCTCATACCTATGTCATACCTCCCAACATGACCTCTCCAGGAGGACACAATGCTCTGCTTCTGGACTTTCCCTTTATCTATGATTGCCGGTACCTGTTTTTAACAGGTTAATGAATAAGAAAGGTGTTTCAGCACAGATGATGGCAATCACAAATTAAGAGGGAAGTGCAGGAGCAGAGCATTGTGTCCTCCTGGAGAGGTCATGTTGGGAGGTATGACATAGGTATGAGCACTGGGTCAGTATTAGGGTACAGCACAGGTGATGGTAATCATACAGTAAGAGGGAAGAGCAGGAGCAGAGCATTGTGTCCTCCTGGAGAGGTCATGTTGGGAGGTATGACATAGGTATGTGCACTGGGTCAGTATTAGGGTACAGCACAGGTGATGGTAATCATACAGTAAGAGGGAAGAGCAGGAGCAGAGCATTGTGTCCTCCTGGAGAGGTCATGTTGGGAGGTATGACATAGGTATGTGCACTGGGTCAGTATTAGGGTACAGCACAGGTGATGGTAATCATACAGTAAGAGGGAAGTGCAGGAGCAGATCATTGTGTCCTCCTGGAGATGTCATGTTGGGAGGTATGACATAGGTATGTGCACTGGGTCAGTATTAGGGTACAGCACAGGTGATGGTAATCATACAGTAAGAGGGAAGAGCAGGAGCAGAGCATTGTGTCCTCCTGGAGAGGTCATGTTGGGAGGTATGACATAGGTATGTGCACTGGGTCAGTATTAGGGTACAGCACAGGTGATGGTAATCATACAGTAAGAGGGAAGAGCAGGAGCAGAGCATTGTGTCCTCCTGGAGAGGTCATGTTGGGAGGTATGACATAGGTATGTGCACTGGGTCAGTATTAGGGTACAGCACAGGTGATGGTAATCATACAGTAAGAGGGAAGAGCAGGAGCAGAGCATTGTGTCCTCCTGGAGAGGTCATGCTGGGAGGTATGACATAGGTATGAGCACTGGGTCAGTATTGGGGTACAGCACAGGTGATGGTAATCATACAGTAAGAGGGAAGAGCAGGAGCAGAACATTGTGTCCTCCTGGAGAGGTCATGTTGGGAGGTATGACATAGGTATGAGCACTGGGTCAGTATTAGGGTACAGCACAGGTGATGGCAATCACAAATTAAGAGGGAAGTCCAGGAGCAGAGCATTGTGTCCTCCTGGAGAGGTCATGTTGGGAGGTATGACATAGGTATGAACACTGGGTCAGTATTAGGGTACAGCACAGGTGATGGTAATCATACAGTAAGAGGGAAGAGCAGGAGCAGAGCATTGTGTCCTCCTGGAGAGGTCATGTTGGGATGTATGACATAGGTATGAGCACTGGGTCAGTATTAGGGTACAGCACAGGTGATAGTAATCATACAGTAAGAGGGAAGAGCAGGAGCAGAGCATTGTGTCCTCCTGGAGAGGTCATGTTGGGAGGTATGACATAGGTATGAGCACTGGGTCAGTATTAGGGTACAGCACAGGTGATGGTAATCATACAGTAAGAGGGAAGAGCAGGAGCAGAGCATTGTGTCCTCCTGGAGAGGTCATGTTGGGAGGTATGACATAGGTATGAGCACTGGGTCAGTATTAGGGTACAGCACAGGTGATGGTAATCATACAGTAAGAAGGAAGAGCAGGAGCAGAGCATTGTGTCCTCCTGGAGAGGTCATGTTGGGATGTATGACATAGGTATGAGCACTGGGTCAGTATTAGTGTACAGCACAGGTGATGGTAATCACACAGTAAGAGGGAAGAGCAGGAGCAGAGCATTGTGTCCTCCTGGAGAGGTCATGTTGGGAGGTATGGCATAGGTATGAGCACTGGGTCAGTATTAGGGTACAGCACAGGTGATGGTAATCATACAGTAAGAGGGAAGAGCAGGAGCAGAGCATTGTGTGCTCCTGGAGAGGTCATGTTGGGTGGTATGACATAGGTATGAGCACTGGGTCAGTATTAGGGTACAGCACAGGTGATGGTAATCATACAGTAAGAGGGAAGAGCAGGAGCAGAACATTGTGTCCTCCTGGAGAGGTCATGTTGGGAGGTATGACATAGGTATGAGCACTGGGTCAGTATTAGGGTACAGCACAGGTGATGGTATTCATACAGTAAGAGGGAAGTGCAGAAGCAGAGCATTGTGTCCTCCTGGAGAGGTCATGTTGGGAGGTATGACATAGGTATGAGCACTGGGTCAGTATTAAGGTACAGTACAGGTGATGGTAATCATACAGTAAGAGGGAAGAGCAGGAGCAGAGCATTGTGTCCTCCTGGAGAGGTTATGTTGGGAGGTATGACATAGGTATGAGCACTGGGTCAGTATTAGGGTACAGCACAGGTGATGGTAATCATACAGTAAGAGGGAAGAGCAGGAGCAGAGCATTGTGTCCTCCTGGAGAGGTTATGTTGGGAGGTATGACATAGGTATGAGCACTGGGTCAGTATTAGGGTACAGCACAGGTGATGGTAATCATACAGTAAGAGGGAAGAGCAGGAGCAGAGCATTGTGTCCTCCTGGAGAGGTCATGTTGGGAGGTATGACATAGGTATGAGCACTGGGTCAGTATTAAGGTACAGTACAGGTGATGGTAATCATACAGTAAGAGGGAAGTGCAGGAGCAGAGCATTGTGTCCTCCTGGAGAGGTCATGTTGGGAGGTATGACATAGGTATGAGCACTGGGTCAGTATTAGGGTACAGCACAGGTGATGGTAATCATACAGTAAGAGGGAAGAGCAGGAGCAGAGCATTGTGTCCTCCTGGAGAGGTCATGTTGGGAGGTATGACATAGGTATGAGCACTGGGTCAGTATTAGGGTACAGCACAGGTGATGGTAATCATACAGTAAGAGGGAAGAGCAGGAGCAGAGCATTGTGTCCTCCTGGAGAGGGTCATGTTGGGAGGTATGACATAGGTATGAGCACTGGGTCAGTATTAGGGTACAGCATAGATGATGGTAATCATACAGTAAGAGGGAAGAGCAGGAGCAGAGCATTGTGTCCTCCTGGAGAGGTCATGTTGGGAGGTATGGTTATGGGACCGCCCACTACAACTATATACAGACCCACTCAGCTGGTACTGAGATACTGAATCCCCAGTGACTTCTCCCTCCCCTTTTATGTGCATCAGCGCAAGAGCTGGCCAGTGACAATCTTCAGGTTGGCCCATTCTTTGCCAGGACTCACTGTACGACGGGTAGGTACTCTTACTGTATGTGATTATTTCACCAATAGCGTTACTGAGTCCTTTATTTGCCTTCCATTACTTAGTTTATAGTGAATGTTATTGATGTGTTCATGTGGCAATACATATTCTAGTCTTACACGTATTACGACCCCAGCGTGTGTTACTATAGTGCCTTTTGGTCATGTGACAAGTAATAGAAGGGTACAGTATCAAGATTATTTATTGCTCCTGAAGTATTTTTACATATTGCTACTAAAGGACCCCCAACAGTCCATGTTTTCCAGGTCTGCTCACAGAATCACAAGTGAAACTTTTATAATGTGTCAGTGAGTAATGAGTACACCTGTGCTCCTGCTGGGTGACCTGGAAACATGAACTGCTGGGGGTTCCTGAGGACTGGGTTTGGGAAACACTGGGTTAAAGGGACACTCCCAGATTTAAATACTCGTTACTTAATGATGTCTGGCCAGGACTTCAGCAATAAGAAAATGTGACTGTCAGGTGTCCTAAGAAACAAGAACGAGGCGCCCCAGGTTATATATAGGGGGATAAAGAGAAGTGTCAGGTGTGATGGCCGGACAGGCGTGTTGGTGCAATAGTGCGAGGCTTGTGCATAATAGGTGGATCACGGCTGCTCGTGTTGCAGGTCTGTGTTTCTGCATTTGTCAGTCCATAATATAGGTGCATACATAGTGGTAGGGACATTAAATGACAGCAGAACTGATGATGAACTGCTCAGGGTGGATTGTAAGCTTCTAAAATCTCTTAATACCCTGCATGAAATATTCTATTGTCCGGAAATTGGGAATTAGATTATAGGCTCAACATCGCCACCTGCTGGGAATCCTCATTATCACATCTGAGAACTGTAACTAGAGATCAGGGTCATTAATAGTCCTCTCTGCTACCAGGTTACACCTGTAATGACTTGGGACATCAATCTTACTCTACCAATGTCAGAGCAGAGGAACATGAGTCTCACACGCGTTGGAAGATCGCCTGTGTGTATCTGCGTCCTGTTACTGTCTACTCTCTTTCTGACACGCAGGCTATATGCGTGTGCGCGTGTATCTCCACTCTATATACAAGTGCTTCATGTAAGAAAGACTGAGCTGGATAACTGATCTCATCTCTGTCCTCCTTCCCTGATTTGCTTGCTTTCCTCGTATGACACAATTGCAGAGGATCATTACTGGGGTGTCGTATTGTGGGTCTGACTTAGAGATGGATGTACAGTAATATATATGTGGTGTAAGTACGTTCAGTTCTGTATTGCGCACTACATATCTTGCGGCCCATTGCTCCTGGAGAGGGGTGACAGGGATGGGGCAAATGTTAGTTGCGTACACTATAGACCAGAAACGTGCGGTGAGGTAAATGGCTCAGGAGGCACCAGCTAGTATCAGAGCCAGAATTACACACTATATATGAGCCAAAGGGTTTATGTGGGCATTATACACAGGTGCAGCAGTATATATACATGTGTGCATTATACACAGGTGCAGCAGTATATATACATGTGTGCATTATACACAGGTGCAGCAGTATATATATACATGTGTGCATTATACACAGGTGCAGCGGTATATACTTGTGGGCATTATACACAGGTGCAGCGGTATATACATGTGGGCATTATACACAGGTGCAGCGGTATATACATGTGGGCATTATACACAGGTGCAGCGGTATATATACATGTGGGCATTATACACAGGTGCAGCAGTATATATACATGTGTGCATTATACACCGGTGCCGCAGTATATACATGTGGGTATTATACACAGGTGCAGCAGTATATCCTTGCGGGCATTATACACAGGTGCAGCGGTATATACATGTGGGCATTATACACAGGTGCAGCGGTATATACATGTGGCCATTATACACAGGTGCAGCGGTATATACATGTGGCCATTATACACAGGTGCAGCGGTATATACATGTGGGCATTATACACAGGTGCAGCGGTATATACATGTGGGCATTATACACAGGTGCAGCAGTATATATACATGTGGGCATTATACACAGGTGCAGCAGTATATATACATGTGGGCATTATACACAGGTGCAGCAGTATATATACATGTGGGCATTATACACAGGTGCAGCAGTATATATACATGTGTGCATTATACACAGGTGCCGCAGTATATACATGTGGGTATTATACACAGGTGCAGCGGTATATACATGTGGGCATTATACACAGGTGCAGCGGTATATACATGTGGCCATTATACACAGGTGCAGCGGTATATACATGTGGCCATTATACACAGGAGCAGCCGTATATACATGTGGCCATTATACACAGGAGCAGCCGTATATACATGTGGGCATTATACACAGGTGCAGCCGTATATACATGTGGGCATTATACACAGGTGCAGCGGTATATACCTGTGGGCATTATACACAGGAGCAGCGGTATATATACATGTGGGCATTATACACAGGTGCAGCGGTATATACATGTGGGCATTATACACAGGTGCAGCGGTATATACATGTGGGCATTATACACAGGTGCAGCAGTATATATACAGGTGTGCATTATACACAGGTGCCGCAGTATATACATGTGGGTATTATACACAGGTGCAGCAGTATATCCTTGCGGGCATTATACACAGGTGCATCGTTATATACATGTGGGCATTATACACAGGTGCAGCGGTATATACATGTGGGCATTATACACAGGTGCAGCGGTATATACATGTGGCCATTATACACAGGAGCAGCCGTATATACATGTGGCCATTATACACAGGAGCAGCCGTATATACATGTGGCCATTATACACAGGAGCAGCCGTATATACATGTGGCCATTATACACAGGAGCAGCCGTATATACATGTGGGCATTATACACAGGAGCAGCCGTATATACATGTGGGCATTATACACAGGTGCAGCAGTATATATACAGGTGTGCATTATACACAGGTGCCGCAGTATATACATGTGGGTATTATACACAGGTGCAGCAGTATATCCTTGCGGGCATTATACACAGGTGCATCGTTATATACATGTGGGCATTATACACAGGTGCAGCGGTATATACATGTGGGCATTATACACAGGTGCAGCCGTATATACATGTGGCCATTATACACAGGAGCAGCCGTATATACATGTGGCCATTATACACAGGAGCAGCCGTATATACATGTGGCCATTATACACAGGAGCAGCCGTATATACATGTGGCCATTATACACAGGAGCAGCCGTATATACATGTGGCCATTATACACAGGAGCAGCCGTATATACATGTGGCCATTATACACAGGAGCAGCCGTATATACATGTGGGCATTATACACAGGTGCAGCGGTATATACATGTGGACATTATACACAGGTGCAGCGGTATATACCTGTGGGCATTATACACAGAGGCAGCGGTATATATACATGTGGGCATTATACACAGGTGCAGCAGTGGTCCATCACCAGTGTGTATAACAGTGAGTACGGATGCTCCTGCCATCTACAGTATCAATAATCTCACACTACTGGGTAAGCAACTGTGCGGCTCATGGGGCTGGATGTGTAATACAGTGTAAACTGAAGCTCCGAGATTCCGGACAAACGTGCACGTTTTTTTTTAAAGAGGCAATTACATTATTTACAAGGCAAAACCAGGTCCAATCACTTGAATGGGAGAGCGGCGGGTGTGAATGCTGGCAGCCTCCCGCGGCCAAAGGCGTAGCCAGAACTTTGTGGGCCCCATAGCAACATTTTGAAGGGGCCCCCGTCCTAATGCTTCTAGAGAGACACTTCTATGCAATATATATATATATATATATATATATATATATATAATATATTCTCTGCCCTATAGTAGTGCCCTAGTTTTCTGAACCATAGCAGAGCCTTATCTAATGTAATGCCCCATATTAGTGCCCCAGATCCTTTTATGAATCGCAGTAGTGCTTAAGTTCCCCCTATGTCACATGTCAGAGCTGCCAGTACACATTATGCCGCACAGTACCCCCAATTCACATTATGCTATATAGTGCTCCCCGTTCATATTGTGCCTTACTACAGTGCCCCGGTTCATATTATATAACATTACTAGGTGATTCATCGCGCCCTACAGGCGCTCTTCACACCGTCGTAAGGGGCTATGCCCCCTTAACCCTTGCAGACCCTTGTGGCATGCAATATTTTTATTATATGGAGTATTACCTCCAATCATAATTGTGTGAGTGGTTAAATATTGCACGGACAAAGGGCGTACGATGGTTAAGGGGTCGAATCGGTTGCGGTGGTGCCGCAGGTGGGGGAGGGGCTGGTACGGTGGTGCCGCGGGTGGAGGAGGGGTTCCAGAGCTACCGCGGGTGCTGGAGGGGGTGTGTGGGGGTGCCACGGATAGGGCCCGGAGGTTCTGTGAGTGGGGGAGGGTGCGTGGGTGCCGCGGGTGGTGGTCCGGAGCCACTGCGAGTGGGGGAGAAGCAGTTGCGGGGTTGCCCTGGGTGGGGGAGGGGCGGATGCGGTGGTGCGGAGGGAGGTACGGGTGCAGGGTCGCTGCGGGTGGGGGAGGGGGCCTGGAGCTACAACGGGTGCTGGAGGGGGTGCCGCGGATGGAGCCCGGAGGTACTGTGAGTGGGGGAGGGACGGGTAATGCTTCTCCTGCTTCTCCTCCTCTCAGCAGCTAAGCTGCTGTCCTCCCTTTGGCAGTGGTTCTCCCAGAGACTCGCACAGCAGCCAGTCACTATTGTTAGCGCCGGTGTCCCAACGCACCGCATTACAGGGAAGAAGATGCACTCAATAAACTACAGCTCCCAGCAGCCCTAAGGGCCGGAATGCTTTGGTGCTAAGGGCTGCTGGGAGCTGTAGTTTTTTTAGTGCGTCTACTTCCCTGTAATGCGGTGCGTTGTGACACTGGTGCTAACAATAGTGACTGGCTGGCAGAACTGACTGGCTGGCTGAATCAATGTAAAAAGTGAGAGTGATGTGCAGTGTCAGTGACACTGCACACAGGGCCGGCGCTAGCCGCTCAGCAAAGGGATGCAGTGCAGGGAGGACCCAGGAAGGAGAGGCGTTCTCCCTGCTCTGCATCCCTGTGCTGAGCTGCTGCTGCTATCCCTGCTGCTGCTGCCGGCTGCTGTCACACATGCAGCGGCGCTGGCAGCACAAAACCTCCTCTCCCCCTCGGCGCCGGCAGTACAAAGCCTCCTCTCCCCCACCCCTGTGTGACATTCAGTGGCCGGGTGGGAGCCAAAGGGGGCGGAGCTAGATGGGAATAAGGGGCGGAGCTAGAGGAGACCATGCTGCAGCAGGAGGATGAGCTGCTATAGCATCGGCAGCCAGACTTCATTACGTGTGTAAGTGTCACAGGTACAGGGGGCGTTACATGTGGTTCCGGTATGAATGGTCGACCATGTTATGGTCGACAGTCATTAGGTCGACCACTATTGGTCGACATTGACATGGTCGACATGGACACATGGTCGATACATGAAAATGGTCGACATATGATAGGTCGACATATGAAAAGGTCGACATGAGTTTTTTTACTTTTTTTTGGTGTCGTTTTTTGCGTAAAGTGACTGGGAACCCCAATTAGTGCACCGCGTCCCCTCGCATGGTGCCTTCGCTCCGCTACTGCTTCGCTCGGCACACTTTACCGTTCCAATCGTAGTCCACGTGGATCGTAAAGTATGGAAAAGTTCCCCAAAAGAAAAAAAAGTTAAAAAACTCATGTCGACCTTTTTATATGTCGACCATTTTCATGTGTCGACCATGTGTCCATGTCGACCATGTCAATGTCGACCAATAGTGGTCGACCTAATGACTGTCGACCATAACATGGTCGACCATGTGAACGGATACCGTTACATGTGTAAGTGTCTCTACTACAGGGGGTATTATATGCGCTGTGCCTTTGTAAAGTATGTGAGGGTGCAAATTTATAGTTTGCAGGGGGGGCACCGAACACTCTAGCACCGGCCCTGGATGCACACCCCACTGCACTGCACAGCACTGTCACCTTCTACATTGATTCAGCGTCCAGACATTACCCTCCCCGATATCACCCTCTCTATCCGTTACATTAGCCGTCTTGGGGCTTCCAGGCCGGCAGCCCAGGTGCTGTGTTGTGGAGTCTGGGCCTCTGGGGATCTGGACGCAGCTGTGGCGGGAAGGCACTTCTGTGACATCACACGCAGAGGAGGCTCCGGGGCTAAGAGAGTATGCGGCGCAGGGAGGGTTATGAAAGCCTTCCGCTGCGCCGCTATCATACACATCTATGCCGATGGCCGCAGAAGCTTTTGTTCCACCTGCGGCGAGGCTAGGGAGTGGGGATTGTTGATGCCGGAGGGGGCAGGTGGACTGGCAGCAGGACATAGGACGCTGCAGTAAAAGGATTATTTCCCCCCTATGTACAGCACAGAGACTTGCTGCAGATACAGTGTCATACCCTCCAGCTGCACCTTTCTGGCAGGTACAGAACCTTTTTTTTTTTTTTTATGATCTGTACCGATTTTTGACTCTCCAAGCTTCCATTGAAAGTATAGGAAAGGGGGCGTGACCACGCGGCTGTACCCGTGGTCACGCCCCCTTTTGGAATTTGAAGCGATTTTTATGTGTAAAGTTTTGGAGGGTGTGTTGCTGCAGATGCAGTGGGACTATTTTGGGGTGTGGGCCTGGAGCTGCAGCTCCATCAGCCCCATTGCTAATCCTGCTCTGTGAAAACACAGCAGCCAAAGAACAGAGCATCCCATTGGATGTAACCTGTGTGGGAGGGCGTTTCTCGCCCAATCAGCTGTGGACTGGGTGTGATAGACCTGCTGCTAACCCAATGAGAGCTCCTAGCCACGCCCAGCGTTAGAGACCCAGGCACAGAGTCACAGATCTGGGCTATTATATAGGAGATAATGACCTCCAGTTCATTTTATACCACACTACAATGAGCAGGTCCAGGGGCATACCTAGATATATTGCAGACCCCAAGGAAAAAGTTTGAAAGGTCCCCTACCTAGCACCCAATGGCGAAAAATGTATATAACACATGTAACTGTGTCAGGGAAGTTGACCCCTCTCAGCTCTGGGCCCCATAGCAGCTGCACTCCCTGCACCTATGGTAGCTACACCCTGTATATAACACATGTAACTGTGACAGGGAAGGTGGCTCCTCTCAGCTCTGGCCCCATAGCAGCTGCATTCCCTGCACCTATGGTAGCTACACCCTGTATATAACACATGTAACTGTGACAGGGAAGGTGGCCCCTCTCAGCTCTGGTCCCCATAGCAGCTGCACTCCCTGCACCTATGGTAGCTGCACCCTGTATATAACACATGTAACTGTGACAGGGAAGGTGGCTCCTCTCAGCTCTGGGCCCCATAGCAGCTGCTCTCCCTGCACCTATGGTAGCTACACCATGTATATAACACATGTAACTGTGACAGGGAAGGTGGCTCCTCTCAGCTCTGGCCCCATAGCAGCTGCACTCCCTGCACCTATGGTAGCTACACCCTGTATATAACACATGTAACTGTGACAGGGAAGGTGGCCTCTCTCAGCTCTGGGCCCCATAGCAGCTGCACTCCCTGCACCTATGGTAGCTATACCCTGTATATAACACATGTAACTGTGACAGGGAAGGTGGCCCCTCTCAGCTCTGGCCCCATAGCAGCTGCACTCCCTGCACCTATGGTAGCTACACACCTGTATATAACACATGTAACTGTGTCAGGGAAGGTGGCCCCTCTCAACTCTGGCCCCATAGCAGCTGCACTCCCTGCACCTATGGTAGCTACACCCTGTATATAACACATGTAACTGTGACAGGGAAGGTGGCCCCTCTCAGCTCTGGGCCCCATAGCAGCTGCACTCCCTGCACCTATGGTAGCTATACCCTGTATATAACACATGTAACTGTGACAGGGAAGTTGGCCCCTCTCAGCTTTGGGCCCCATAGCAGCTGTACTCCCTGTACCTATGGTAGCTACACCCTGTATATAACACATGTAACTGTGACAGGGAAGGTGGCTCCTCTCAGCTCTGGGCCCCATAGCAGCTGCTCTCCCTGCACCTATGGTAGCTACACCATGTATATAACACATGTAACTGTGACAGGGAAGGTGGCTCCTCTCAGCTCTGGCCCCATAGCAGCTGCACTCCCTGCACCTATGGTAGCTACACCCTGTATATAACACATGTAACTGTGACAGGGAAGGTGGCCTCTCTCAGCTCTGGGCCCCATAGCAGCTGCACTCCCTGCACCTATGGTAGCTATACCCTGTATATAACACATGTAACTGTGACAGGGAAGGTGGCCCCTCTCAGCTCTGGCCCCATAGCAGCTGCACTCCCTGCACCTATGGTAGCTACACACCTGTATATAACACATGTAACTGTGTCAGGGAAGGTGGCCCCTCTCAACTCTGGCCCCATAGCAGCTGCACTCCCTGCACCTATGGTAGCTACACCCTGTATATAACACATGTAACTGTGACAGGGAAGGTGGCCCCTCTCAGCTCTGGGCCCCATAGCAGCTGCACTCCCTGCACCTATGGTAGCTATACCCTGTATATAACACATGTAACTGTGACAGGGAAGTTGGCCCCTCTCAGCTTTGGGCCCCATAGCAGCTGTACTCCCTGTACCTATGGTAGCTACACCCTGTATATAACACATGTAACTGTGACAGGGAAGTTGACCCCTCTCAGCTCTGGGCCCCATAGCAGCAGTACTCCCTGTACCTATGGTAGCTACACCCTGTATATAACACATGTAACTGTGACAGGGAAGGTGACCCCTCTCAGCTCTGGACCCCATAGCAGCTGCACTCCCTGCACCTATGGTAGCTACACCCTGTATATAACACATGTAACTGTGACAGGGAAGGTGGCCCCTCTCAGCTCTGGGCCCCATAGCAGCTGCTCTCCCTGCACCTATGGTAGCTACACCATGTATATAACACATGTAACTGTGACAGGGAAGGTGGCTCCTCTCAGCTCTGGCCCCATAGCAGCTGCACTCCCTGCACCTATGGTAGCTACACCCTGTATATAACACATGTAACTGTGACAGGGAAGGTGGCCTCTCTCAGCTCTGGGCCCCATAGCAGCTGCACTCCCTGCACCTATGGTAGCTATACCCTGTATATAACACATGTAACTGTGACAGGGAAGGTGGCCCCTCTCAGCTCTGGCCCCATAGCAGCTGCACTCCCTGCACCTATGGTAGCTACACACCTGTATATAACACATGTAACTGTGCCAGGGAAGGTGGCCCCTCTCAACTCTGGCCCCATAGCAGCTGCACTCCCTGCACCTATGGTAGCTACACCCTGTATATAACACATGTAACTGTGACAGGGAAGGTGGCCCCTCTCAGCTCTGGGCCCCATAGCAGCTGCACTCCCTGCACCTATGGTAGCTATACCCTGTATATAACACATGTAACTGTGACAGGGAAGGTGGCCCCTCTCAGCTCTGGCCCCATAGCAGCTGCACTCCCTGCACCTATGGTAGCTACACCCTGTATAAAACACATGTAACTGTGACAGGGAAGTTGACCCCTCTCAGCTCTGGGCCCCATAGCAGCTGTACTCCCTGTACCTATGGTAGCTACACCCTGTATATAACACATGTAACTGTGACAGGGAAGTTGACCCCTCTCAGCTCTGGGCCCCATAGCAGCTGTACTCCCTGTACCTATGGTAGCTACACCCTGTATATAACACATGTAACTGTGACAGGGAAGTTGACCCCTCTCAGCTCTGGGCCCCATAGCAGCTGTACTCCCTGTACCTATGGTAGCTACACCCTGTATATAACACATGTAACTGTGACAGGGAAGTTGACCCCTCTCAGCTCTGGGCCCCATAGCAGCTGTACTCCCTGTACCTATGGTAGCTACACCCTGTATATAACACATGTAACTGTGACAGGGAAGTTGACCCCTCTCAGCTCTGGGCCCCATAGTAGCTGTACTCCCTGTACCTATGGTAGCTACACCCTGTATATAACACATGTAACTGTGACAGGGAAGGTGACCCCTCTCAGCTCTGGACCCCATAGCAGCTGCACTCCCTGCACCTATGGTAGCTACACCCTGTATATAACACATGTAACTGTGACAGGGAAGTTGACCCCTCTCAGCTCTGGGCCCCATAGCAGCTGTACTCCCTGTACCTATGGTAGCTACACCCTGTATATAACACGTCACTGTGACAGGGAAGTTGACCCCTTTCAGCTCTGGGCCCCATAGCAGCTGTACTCCCTGTACCTATGGTAGCTACACCCTGTATATAACACATGTAACTGTGACAGAGAAGTTGACCCCTCTCAGCTTTGGGCCCCATAGCAGCTGTACTCCCTGTACCTATGGTAGCTACACCCTGTATATAACACATGTAACTGTGACAGGGAAGTTGACCCCTCTCAGCTCTGGGCCCCATAGCAGCTGTACTCCCTGTACCTATGGTAGCTACACCCTGTATATAACACATGTAACTGTGACAGGGAAGGTGGCCCCTCTCAGCTCTGGACCCCATAGCAGCTGCACTCCCTGCACCTATGGTTGCTACACCCTGTATATAACACATGTAACTGTGACAGGGAAGGTGACCCCTCTCAGCTCTGGACCCCATAGCAGCTGCACTCCCTGCACCTATGGTTGCTACACCCTGTATATAACACATGTAACTGTGACAGGGAAGGTGGCCCCTCTCAGCTCTGGGCCCCATAGCAGCTGCTCTCCCTGCACCTATGGTAGCTACACCATGTATATAACACATGTAACTGTGACAGGGAAGGTGGCTCCTCTCAGCTCTGGCCCCATAGCAGCTGCACTCCCTGCACCTATGGTAGCTACACCCTGTATATAACACATGTAACTGTGACAGGGAAGGTGGCCTCTCTCAGCTCTGGGCCCCATAGCAGCTGCACTCCCTGCACCTATGGTAGCTATACCCTGTATATAACACATGTAACTGTGACAGGGAAGGTGGCCCCTCTCAGCTCTGGCCCCATAGCAGCTGCACTACCTGCACCTATGGTAGCTACACCCTGTATATAACACATGTAACTGTGACAGGGAAGGTGGCTCCTCTCAGCTCTGGGCCCCATAGCAGCTGCACTCCCTGCACCTATGGTAGCTACACCCTGTATATAACACATGTAACTGTGACAGGGAAGGTGGCCCCTCTCAGCTCTGGGCCCCATAGCAGCTGCACTCCCTACCCCTATGGTAGCTACACCCTGTATATAACACATGTCTCAGCTCTGGCCCCATAGCAGCTGCACTCCCTGCACCTACGGTAGCTACACCATGTATATAACACATGTAACTGTGACAGGGAAGGTGGCTCCTCTCAGCTCTGGGCCCCATAGCAGCTGCACTCCCTGTACCTATGGTAGCTACACCCTGTATATAACACATGTAACTGTGACATGGAAGGTGGCTCCTCTCAGCTCTGGCCCCATAGCAGCTGCACTCCCTGCACCTATGGTAGCTATACCCTGTATATAACACATGTAACTGTGACAGGGAAGGTGACCCCTCTCAGCTCTGGCCCCATAGCAGCTGTACTCCCTGCACCTATGGTAGCTACACCCTGTATATAACACATATAACTGTGACAGGGAAGGTGGCTCCTCTCAGCTCTGGCCCCATAGCAGCTGCACTCCCTGCACCTATGGTAGCTACACCCTGTATATAACACATGTAACTGTAACATGGAAGGTGGCTCCTCTCAGCTCTGGCCCCATAGCAGCTGCACTCCCTGCACCTATGGTAGCTATACCCTGTATATAACACATGTAACTGTGACAGGGAAGGTGGCCCCTCTCAGCTCTGGCCCCATAGCAGCTGCACTCCCTGCACCTATGGTAGCTATACCCTGTATATAACACATGTAACTGTGACAGGGAAGGTGGCCCCTCTCAGCTCGGGCCCCATAGCAGCTGCACTCCCTGCACCTATGGTAGCTACACCCTGTATATAACACATGTAACTGTGACAGGGAAGGTGGCTCCTCTCAGCTCTGGGCCCCATAGCAGCTGCACTCCCTGCACCTATGGTAGCTACACCCTGTATATAACACATGTAACTGTGACAGGGAAGGTGGCTCCTCTCAGCTCTGGGCCCCATAGCAGCTGCACTCCCTGCACCTATGGTAGCTACACCCTGTATATAACACATGTAACTGTGACAGGGAAGGTGGCTCCTCTCAGCTCTGGGCCCCATAGCAGCTGCACTCCCTGCACCTATGGTAGCTACACCCTGTATATAACACATGTAACTGTGACAGGGAAGGTGGCCCCTCTCAGCTCTGGGCCCCATAGCAGCTGCACTCCCTGCACCTATGGTAGCTATACCCTGTATATAACACATGTAACTGTGACAGGGAAGGTGGCCCCTCTCAGCTCTGGCCCCATAGTAGCTGCACTCCCTGCACCTATGGTAGCTACACCCTGTATATAACACTTGTAACTGTGACAGGGAAAGTGGCTCCTCTCAGCTCTGGCCCCATAGCAGCTGCACTCCCTACCCCTATGGTAGCTACACCCTGTATATAACACATGTCTCAGCTCTGGCCCCATAGCAGCTGCACTCCCTGCACCTACGGTAGCTACACCCTGTATATAACACATGTAACTGTGACAGGGAAGGTGGCTCCTCTCAGCTCTGGGCCCCATAGCAGCTGCACTCCCTGTACCTATGGTAGCTATACCCTGTATATAACACATGTAACTGTGACAGGGAAGGTGGCCCCTCTCAGCTCTGGCCCCATAGCAGTTGCACTCCCTGCACCTATGGTAGCTACACCCTGTATATAACACATGTAACTGTGACAGGGAAAGTGGCTCCTCTCAGCTCTGGCCCCATAGCAGCTGCACTCCCTACCCCTATGGTAGCTACACCCTGTATATAACACATGTCTCAGCTCTGGCCCCATAGCAGCTGCACTCCCTGCACCTACGGTAGCTACACCATGTATATAACACATGTAACTGTGACAGGGAAGGTGGCTCCTCTCAGCTCTGGGCCCCATAGCAGCTGCACTCCCTGCACCTATGGTAGCTATACCCTGTATATATATAACACATGTAACTGTGACAGGGAAGGTGGCCCCTCTCAGCTCTGGCCCCATAGCAGTTGCACTCCCTGCACCTATGGTAGCTACACCCTGTATATAACACATGTAACTGTGACAGGGAAAGTGGCTCCTCTCAGCTCTGGCCCCATAGCAGCTGCACTCCCTGCACCTATGGTAGCTACACCCTGTATATAACACATGTAACTGTGACAGGGAAAGTGGCTCCTCTCAGCTCTGGCCCCATAGCAGCTGCACTCCCTGCACCTATGGTAGCTACACCCTGTATATAACACATGTAACTGTGACAGGGAAAGTGGCTCCTCTCAGCTCTGGCCCCATAGCAGCTGCACTCCCTACCCCTATGGTAGCTACACCCTGTATATAACACGTCTCAGCTCTGGCCCCATAGCAGTTGCACTCCCTGCACCTATGGTAGCTACACCCTGTATATAACACATGTCTCAGCTCTGGCCCCATAGCAGCTGCACTCCCTGCACCTACGGTAGCTACGCCCTTGCATCTGGCATAGCGCAATGGAAACACAGTTAGTGGAGGACACATCTGTAATGTTAGGATACAGTATATGACGGCGTTCATCTATGCAGTAATGATAGATATCTACAGTAGCAGAGCAGAACATACTCTGGCGTCTTCCCTCTGGTTACTACTAAATACAGAGTGCGGATATAATCACAATTTATACTTACATCTGTAAATACTCATCAAAGCCGCAGATGCTCAGAAAACTATTTCCCGGCGCAGGGTCTTGCGGACGTCCTGAAGGCTCCAAGCTCTGCAGCAGAGAGTCTTGTAGAGAAGGATATAGGGGCTGTGATGGGGAATGCTGACTTTGTTGCAGGGGACTCAGATCCTGTAGAGAAGGATATAGAGACTGGGGGGCGGAGTACTGATCCTGGGGGGCGGAGTACTGGCCATGTAGAGTAGGGTACTGATCCTGGGGGGCCGAGTACCGATCCTGGGGGGCCGAGTACCGATCCTGGGGGGCCGAGTACCGATCCTGGGGGACAGAGTACCGATCCTGGGGGGCCGAGTACTGATCCTGGTGAGCCGAGTACTGGCCATGTAGAGAAGGGTACAGATTCTGTGAAGCGGAATACTGATACTGAGGCATTGAGTACTGATTATGGCTAGCCGAGTACTCGCCCTGGGGTGCCAAGTACTGAAACTGATGACCTGAGTACTGATTCTGAGTAGCCGAGTACTGATAACCCGAGTACTGATTCTGTGAAGCAGAGTACGGATACTGATGACCTGAGTACTGAATCTGGGGAGCATAATGATGGTTGCTGGGGGCAAATACATATGAAGCCTCTATAGAAGAAGAGTGTGGTGGGACCTGAGGGGTGGGATGATGTGGTGGCACCTCAGGGGTGGGATGATATGGTGGCACCTGAGGGGCATAATGATATGGTGGCACCTGAGGGGCGTAATGATATGGTGGCACCTGAGGGGCGGGATGATATGGTGGCACCTGAGGGGCGGGATGATATGGTGGCACTTGAGGGGTGGGATGATGTGGTGGCACCTGAAGAGCAGGATGATATGGTGGCACCTGAGGGGCGGGATGATGTGGTGGCACCTGAGGGGCGGGATGATGTGGTGGCACCTGAGGGGCGGGATGATATGGTGGCACCTGAGGGGCGGGATGATATGGTGGGACCTGAGGGGCGGGATGATGTAAGTTGTGGAAAATATCTGCAATTAAATCTTCTACACGAACAGAATCTGTAAAGGAATAAAACAAAGTAATTAGAGTATTTCTATAGCTGGGTGACATAACGTGTGTTGTGTAGGATTGTGCGGCTAATTCAGACCAGGGTGAAGGACAAACGTTTTTCCTTTGTGCACGTGTCCCGATGGTTTCCGCTGAGCGGAGCAGTAGACAACCCATCGGCTGCGGCATTACCATAACATTCTGTAGTAGCAACTGCGACAAACGTTGCTATCGCATTAGTGCCCATCTCTGACTGTGTTACCCACTGTGGCTATGTAATATGGACAATGCAGACCTGCCAAAAGTCATGGGATAGATGCCTAGTATTGTATAGGACCCCTCTACCCAGCGATGTGCGCCAACTCAACGTGGCATCAATTCCACAAGTGGAGGAAAGATATCTGGAGAGCTGTTGACCCATGCTGTCTGTATAGCTTCTCACAGCTCCCTGATCTTTCTGATGTAAGTGAAAGATCTTGGGTGCAAATGTTTCTCTCCACCACGTCCCATAACTGCTTGATTTGGTTGTCGGACGAACGTGTTGGCCACATCATTTGTTGGAACATTCCACAATGCTCTTCAAACCAATTCTGGACAACTTGGGACTGATGATACGCTGCATTATCCTGCTGGAATATTCCATTTTTTGGGGGGTACGTGTAGTCCATGAAGGGCTGCAAATAGTCACCAAGCAATGCAACTTAGCGGTTACCGGTCAATTTCGTCTCTGGCGGACCAGCAGACCCAACCCATGCCACATGAACACATCCCACACCATTAGAGAACCACCATCAGGCTACGGAGTGCCTTGTTGACAACTGAGGTCCATGAACTCATGGGGTCTGCACCACACCCAAACACTACCATCAGCCCAAAACACTTGGAACCATGATTTATGGGACCATGTTGCCAGTCATACAGTGTCCAATTAGCGGTGTCACGAGCCCAGGGGAGGAGTTATGTCCGGTATTGTAGTGGTAACGAGGCACTCTGGTGGGTCTTCTTCCATATCCCATGGAGGCTGTGGAACGCTGCACTGATCTTCTGGATATCCGTCTGGTACCTCCTGCACCGAATGTGGATGTGATTTGAGCCAGTGTTGCTTGTCTGTTACCATGGACAATTCTGGCCAGATGCTGCTGGTGACAATCATATGCCACCTATGGTCGGCACTGCGCTGTCCATGGCGAGTGGTAGTGCCTTCCATGAGGTATTCCTGTATATGTGACACCATAGATTGAGGAAGGTTAAATGTCCTCACTACTTTCCATCTGTCAGGCCACTATTATGCCTCGTTCCAATTCCAATAATTCACCTCGCCTTCCCCTGAGCAACCTCGCCTGTGTTCAAACTAACTCACGTTATGTCAGATTACAACTGATGCAAGTCTTACCATATCCAAGACGTCACAGTATGGTGGCCCACCTACTATTACCTTTATATACTGCTATCCCATGACTTTTGGCACTACAGTGTATAAGACACCGTAAGTCACCTTGTGAGGAGCTGAGGTCTGTGACAATTAATATAGCTATGCCTCATTTCCTGTGTCAAATATGTACTTTTTATACCCATATCCATATACATCCAATCCGTCTGTTTGCTCATTCTCCATAACATGTCCATTGCTGCTCAGCCAATACTGTGTTTAAATCAACCTTAATAGTGTTAATATATGCAATTGTGTTATGTTATCTGTGACCCTTTAGATAATGTATTTATGTTAGACCTAGTTTCCTATTGTTTTCATACACCACAGTGGACCCACAGAGGGTGAGTCATATAAGGTACCATTGTCCATGTTTGTTTACTCCCTATTGTCCAAAAGTGAGCTGACCAGACAGGGTGGCTCTCTGACTGATGGAATCACCTTGATTAGAATATGTAGTGTATTCCAACGCTGTAAGATCCTAAAACACAGAGGTCACACACCCCAGCAATATGAAGCTTCTGGAGGTATAAAGGGGGGTACACATGGAGAGATCCGTGCTTAAAATCTAAGCAATCTTGCTAGATTGCTTAGATTTTAAGCACGGATCTGCTGTGTGTATGCCCTTCAGCGATAGCGATGCGCTATCGCCGATGCTAGATTGAGCCTGCATGCAGGCTCAATCTAGCGGGTCACTCACTTCACCGTTGTGTGAAGTGAGCGGCCCCCCCGTCGGCTTTTCCCCTCGCTCAGCACATCGCGCTGTGCTGAGCGGGGTGAGAGATGTGTGCTGAGCGGTCTGTGTTAAGATCGCTCAGCACACATCTCTCCCGTGAGTACCCCCCTTTAGTAGAGCTACCCAGAGAGCTGAAGGGAGATTCTTTGATCACAGGCTAAGAAGTAATGTTCTGCCAGGGATCTGCTTGGGGACCCATTATATTGGATTTATCTGGGTCTCTGTATTGCTAGAAGAGACTCTCTGCTCCCAGGCTAAGAAGTAATGTTCTGTCAGGAGATTGTGGTGGGAATTGTCATGTGGAATTGGATTACAGAAGTGTGCTGAACTGTGTTATAACCTATTCTGTCAATAAACCCCGGTTGGTTTTTTATCTACCACCAAACTTGAATGATTTGGAACCCGATATCTTTACATTTGGCGGCAGTGGTGGGATCACTCAAGAGACCAGCAGATAGGAATAAACCACAGCAGGCAATGGATTCCGCCCCACTATGCTACCGGTACAGCAAGAAGGGAATCCTGCAAGAACTGTGTCACGCAAGAAAAATTGTATTCAACACAGTGGATACCAAGGGGTCCCTTATTGGAAAATTGGCTCAATGGGACTTGGAGCACCCTTGTGATGCGGAGGAAGAGTAGGATATGGTCCAGGACTCAGTGGAGGGGATCAGTAATGGAACCAGGGCAGTGGAGCTTGTGGATGGAAGTTCGTCAGCATATCGGCAGGCTGGGAAGCCGGATATGTTATTTATTGTTACCAAGATGCAGTACATTTGGGAGTACTGGAATGAAGCTCAGTGGGAAATCAGCAGGTGGAGAGTATCCAGCATACAGGACAAGTTGTGTCATCTGGGGAATGCGTTCATGCACTGCAGAAGTGAAGCCGCCACATGGAATCTGCTGGGGGAGCCAGAGTTTGAGGAATTCAGGGAGGAAGTGATCGAAACAGTGGCCCAAATGACACAAAGGATACAATATACAGAGACGGAAGAGCAAGTGCAGAGTAAATTGCCTTCCCGGACAGAGCCAGAGGAAGTGGCATTGGATCGGGGGCCCCTGGATACCCCAGCATGGCGAGGCCAGTGTTACAGGGTGGATGTGGAAAGGCACCACCTGCAACAGCTTCTCCCATACCCAAGGGAAGAAGTTGCCCAGTGGTCTATACAGAAGGAAGCACACGAAGTGAAGACAGCAGTGAGCACAATCCAGGCACCCCAGGAGGAACTGCACTACAACTTCCCTTTTGCTGAGACGGAAGATGAGGACTCAGTGAGAGAGTGTCAAGAACTGTCTGCCCAGTATGTTACACTGGAAAAGGATGACCTTGACCAGGTGGATGCAAGGAAGCGCTGTCTGCAACCCGTTCTCTTGTCCCTTGGGGAATGTCACAGTGAGACACTCTGTGACCAGCCTGAGCTGTGGCCATTTGCAGGCTTGGAGGATATAGAAACCATTGCAGAGTGCCAGCGAGACATTGAGGAAGAAGTCGCCACTATCACCCGACCACCACTCGAGCAACAGAGCCTCCAAGGGAATCCTTCATGTGAGCACCAACCAGTCCTGGCTACTGAGCCATTCACAGTGTTGTGTTTAGGGGGGGGTGGTTCATCAAATCGACAGTGTCTAGGTTGACAATGTTTAGGTCGACCACTATAGGTCGACAGTCACTAGGTCGACATGGATGGAAGGTCGACAGGGTTTCTAGGTCGACATGTGCTAGGTCGACAGGTCTAAAGGTCGACATGAGGATTTTTTATTTTTTTTGGTGTCGTTTTCTTCGTAGAGTGACCGGGATCCTAAATTAGTGCACCTGCGCTCGGCACACTTAACGATCCACGTGGACTACGATTGGAACTGTAAAGTATGAAAAAATTCAAAAAAAGAAAAAAATGTGAAAAACTCACGTCGACCTTTAGACCTGTCGACCTAGAAACCCTGTCGACCTTCCATCCATGTCGACCTAGTGACGACCTATAGTGGTCGACCTAAACATTGTCGACCTAGACACTGTCGATCTTCAGACCGGATCCCGTTTAGGGGAAGGGGGATTGGGTTTTGAGGGAGAAGACCTGGACAGGGATCAGTCAGTCCTGTTAGTTTCTCTGCGGCCACATGGGGAATTACCTGAGGGAACAGTGAAAGTGGCTTTTGAGGGGAAAGAGTTAAGAGACAAATTGTTGGATTTTGCTACTTCCCTGCAGCCAATGTTCAATTTGCCTTTGGCAATAGGGCAGGAGCCCCAACATGTTACTGCCATTGGACAGATTTTGGGCATGCAATCCTAGGAGGGTGGAGGAGAGCCCCACACTGTATCTGAGGCCATGGCAGAGCACCAGCATCTGACCGTCCTTATGCAAATGAAGGACAGATCCTGTCAAACCAACTTACTTGGCTTTTATGAAACAGTAAGCGCAAACCTAGATCAGGGTAAAGACGTGGATGTAATCTTTTTAGACTTTGCCAAAGCGTTCGATACTCTACCACACATGAGACTTATCTACAAGCTACAAGAATCAGGGCTAGGAAGCACAATATGCACTTGGGTCAAAAACTGGTTAGATAACAGGGAGCAGCGCGTTGTGGTTAATGGATCTTTTTCAACTTGGACTGAAGTGCTAAGTGGTGTGCCGCAAGGCTCGGTATTAGGACCGCTATTGTTCAATATTTTCATTAACGACCTAACAGAAGGTCTAGAGAGCATGGTGTCAATTTTTGCAGATGATACCAAATTGTGTAAGGCTATAAATACAGAGGAGGATGCCGAGTCTCTTCAGAACGACTTAGTTAAATTAGAAGCATGGGCAGCCAAATGGAGAATGCGCTTCAATACAGACAAGTGTAAGGTAATGCACTGTGGTAACAAGAACAAAAATAACACCTACCTACTAAATGGGGTAAAATTAGGGGATTCTGTACTGGAAAAGGACTTAGGTGTCCTCATAGATAGCAAGCTAAGCAGTAGTACCCAAAGTAGGACTGCAGCAAAGAAGGCTAATAAGATATTAGCATGCATAAAACGGGGAATTTGATGTAAGGGACGAGAGTATTATACTCCCGTTATATAAATCACTAGTGAGGCCACACCTTGAATACTGTGTACAATTCTGGGCACCGTACTACAAAAAGGATATCCTGGAGCTAGAAAAGGTACAGAGGAGGGCGACCAAACTAATTAAGGGCATGGAGACGATGGAATACAAGGAAAGGCTTGAAAGACTAGGCATGTTTACACTGGAAAAGAGGAGATTAAGAGGGGACATGATCAACATTTACAAATATATAAGGGGACAATATACAGATCTTGCACAGGACCTGTTTTTGGTTAGATCAACACAGAGAACTCGTGGACACTCGCTCAGGTTAGAGGAGAGGAGATTCCACACAATACGGCGTAAAGGCTTTTTTACGGTAAGGACAATACGTGTTTGGAATTCCCTGCCTGAGGGAGTTGTAATGGCCAACTCAGTCAACACCTTTAAGAATGGGTTAGATAAATTCCTAATGGATAAGGATATCCAGGGTTACGGGGCATAGTCACGCACTATGGTTATTATAAAAAAGAGGGGTTAATCGGAACGGCAGTCAGCAACTTCAGTCAAAATTTTATACAAAATAATCGTGCATAGGAGACCACAAATAGGTTGAACCCGATGGACAATTGTCTTTTTTCAACCTTAGATACTATGTTACTATGTAACTGACAAATTTATGCTGTGGATAAAATACCCACTCCTGAAGTGCTAGAGGCGAGGGATGTATTGCACCACCAGGAGGGAAACTGCTCTCAGCCAGCATCCCACTATTTGCTTGTTCTCAGGTGGGAGACCACGGAACGAGTGGGAGAGGTACAGGCATTTACAAGTATGTTTTGGGCCCAGAGTTATTTGCTACCAGGGACATATAATTGGGAATCTGGTGAAGAACTGAGCAATTGTGGGTTGCGAATCATAATTCCACCAGACCCAAAAGGCCGGTCATTAGACTCTTCAGGAAACATGGCCCTCAGTCTTTTTGACCCAGGTGGGGTTACAGTGCCAGCTAGTTTGTACTTCCCAGGCACAGGGCCTAAAAGTGGTAGAGGAACTTCTGAACTGCTAATTACCCTCTCGCCAAACCTAAGGAAAGACTTACTGGATTGTCCCAACAGCCTCGCTTGGACATTGAGGAGTTTGCCTACAACTTTCTGGGACATTGGGTCTAAAAAGTGGGAGAGGAATGTGAGGAAATGAGAGGTCTGTGACAATTAATATAGCTATGCCTCATTTCCCATGTCAAATAAGTACTTTTTATACCCATATCCATATACATCCAAATGTGAAGCTATCTGGTTCCATATCAGTCAAGCTTGGTGGTAGATGAAAAATCCAACCGGGGCTTATTGACAGAATAGGTTATAACACAGTTCAGCACACTTATGTAATGCAATTCCACAAGACAATTCCCACCACAATCTCCTGACAGAACATTACTTCTTAGCCTGGGATCAAAGAATCTCTCTTCAGCTCTCTGGGTAGCTCTACTTCTACCTCCAGAAGCTTCATATTGCAGGGGTGTGTGTCCTCTGTGACTTAGGATCTTACAGCATTGTAATACAATACATATTCTAATCAAGGTGATTACATCAACCAGAGAGCCACCCTGTCTGGTCAGCTCACTTTTGGACAATAGGGAGTAAACAAACATGGACAATGGTACCTTATATGACTCAACCTTTGCGGTGTCCACTGTGGTGTATGAAAACAATAGAAAACTAGGTCTAACATAAATACATTATCTAAAGGGTAACAGATAACAACACAATTGCATATATTAACAATATTAAGGTTGATTTAAACACCGTATTGGGTGAGCAGCAATGGACATGTTATGGAGAATGAACAAACAGACAAATTGGATGGATATGGATATGGGTATAAAAAGTACATATGTGACATGGGAAATGAGGCATAGCTATATTAATTGTCACAGACCTCAGTTCCTCACACACCTCTATTGGCAATATGCGGAAAGGCTACATACAGTATAGGTCACATACAGTATACGTCACCTCTATGGGTAATGTGAGGACAGGCTACATACAGTATAGGTCACATACAGTATACGTCACCTCTATGGGTAATGTGAGGACAGGTTACATACAGTATACGTCACCTCTATGGGTAATGTGAGGACAGGCTACATACAGTACAGGTCACATACAGTATACGTCACCTCTATGGGTAATGAGTGGACAGGTTACATACAGTATACGTCACCTCTATGGGCAATGTGCAGAGGAGTTTGAAGACTGTCGCTGAAGACGTAAATTTCTATCTCTGTGTCGGCTACATCTTCTGGAAAAGAAATCGCCACACTCCATATTCTACCGGGGTTAGAGGACCGGTCTGAGGCGCAGAATCTGCTTCTTATGCTAAGAGGGCGATATAGAGAAAGCGATAATGGTTTGTAGCAATAGTAGTAATATAGTAACCGTAATACAACATCAGTGGCATTACCCAGTAATAGTAGCAGGAATGCAGCGCTGGTCGAGCTTAATTTTTGGGTAAACAAATATAGATTTTGAGGCCTCTTGATGGGATAAGCTTTTATAAAGGGAAGCACTGCAAAAAGGGGTGTGGTCTCACAAGGAAGGGGTGTGGCCACACAACAGTACCCCCAAGGGTACAAAGAGATAATGGCAGGGAGATAGTGGGTGACAGGGGTATATATATTGTGACAAGAACACTGGGATAGTGTTTGAGGGCAGGTATATTTGTCCCAGGTTCTTGTCTTACATGTTTTAGAAAATGTTAACTTCTAGGAAAAATGCTTTTTGTTTTGTCTGAACCTTTTCAGTTTGCTGTAAAAGCTGGGTAAAGGCTCTGAGAGAGAGATAAGGCGAGTTCTAGACATTGGGCCCAGTTCGGGTCTTTGGCCTCACAGAGGGCTAATCAGGGTTTCAGCTGTGTAAGAGTGATATAGTGCTTCTAACCTGATTAGTATGGGCAGACTGCCTGGGAAGGCTGGAGGATCTGTGTGTGAGAGACACGCTTTCTGATGCAAGTAAGCTATACAGTATGTACTGAAGAACTCTGTGTTTTGTTTAGTGACAGTTAGGAACATCTTATGTTTAGTTAGTGCCGGACAGGCAAGGTATTTTTATTTTGGGGTTTGTTTTATTTTCTGTTTCAATAAAACTGGCCGGGGTCAGTTGTACCAGAAACTGGACTTGTGTTGTTCCTCAGCTGCTGCGTGCTGCCATATTCCCCAGGAAAAGGCACCTTGCACCCCTACAGTGTTACAACTTGGTGGAGAATGCGAGCAGGCCGTTCTGCGCATAAGTGAAAGCAGCAGCTTTGTGAGGCCTGCAGAAAACGGTGGTTTATGCAGATACAGCCCAGTGTGAAGTTACTGAGACTCACCACTGAGGGTTTGATATATGTCCTGGGTGAAAGCAGCTACAAAGCCGCCTGAAAAATCTGTTGACATGGAGGATCTGCTTAAAGCCTTGCTGCAAGCTACAGCGGCTCAGCAGGAGGCCAACCGACAGCAGCAGGTGGCAATGGAGGAAAATTGGAGACTACAGCAGGAGGCCAACAGACAGCAGCAGGTGGCAATGGAGGAAAATAAGAGACAACAGCAGGCAGTTGTTGATGAACTTTACAGGCAACAGCGTCAGGATAGAGAGGCCTTAGCAGAAGTGGTGCAGAGACTTGCAGCTCGGGTTGGAGATGTGGCCGTCAGTGCTCCAACCAGCTCTAGTTCTATACGAGCCAGTCACTTCCTGCAGAAAATGACAGAGGCTGATGATGTGGAGGCCTATCTGACCACGTTTGAAAGGACTGCCGAGCGTGAGAACTGGCCGAAAGCACAGTGGGCCAGTCTGCTGGCACCTTTCCTGTCAGGTGAGCCCCAAAAAGCTTACTTTGATTTAAGCCCTGCTGAGGCTCGGGACTATGATAAACTAAAGACTGAGATCCTGACCCGCCTGGGAGTCACGCTGTCAGTACGAGCACAACGGGTGCACCGTTGGCTGTACGCCAGGGAGAAGCCTCCGCGCTCCCAGATGCACGACCTTATTCAGCTAACAAAAAAATGGCTGCAGCCAGAGACATTAACTGGTCCCCAGATGGTGGAAAGAGTCGTCATGGACCGCTACTTGAGATCTTTGCCCATGGTCCTGCGCAAGTGGGTGAGCCATGGAAACCCGGGTACTGCTGACCAATTAGTGGACATGGTAGAGAGGTATTTGGCAGCAGAGGAACTACTGATGACCACCCAGCAACCCATAGATCCTCGACAGCGCCCTTCAGTAAAGACTGGTAAGACTGTTCCGTGGGAAAACGTTGCTGGGCGGTTAAGAGAACGCAAGGCTGGAGAGACTGTAAACACTGGCCCTGGAAACAGGCCAATGGGGCTAGAACGGTCTATGCTGCCCAAATGGGTTGATAATCGTGTGGTTAAATGTTTTAGGTGTGGTATGCCAGGTCATGTTATTGCCAATTGCCCAGTCACGCAAGAACCCATGCAATGTGATGCTGCCTTTGAATGTCGCAGAATGTCTTTCTTTGCTAGGTTAGCCTGTACTGTGGTACCTTCACCTGAGCTGGAAAAACAAATGTGTGATGTGTTCTTAGAAGGTAACCGGGTAGAGGCCTTGCTAGATTCAGGAAGTTTAGTTACCCTCGTGAAAGCTGGGTTAGTGAACCCCTTAAAGGTCCAGCAAATACCTATTGGGGTAACTTGCATACATGGGGATACCCAATATTATGCCACTGCTGAGGTGAATATAGAAACTTGTTGTGGGTCAGCAATGGTTAAAGTGGGACTGGTCCCTACCTTGGTGCATGAGGCCATAATAGGGAGGGATTTTCCTCATTTTTGGAAACTGTGGGAATCACGGTTATCAACAGATGTGAGAAGTAAAAAGCCAGTTGATAATACCGGTGATTTTATGGATGTACGTGGGTCTTCGGAACTTTCTGGCCCTTTGCCTTTTGCTAGTTTGGCTGGGGAAGTGACAGATGGGGAGTCCAGTGAGGACCCTCTTGCCGGGAACAGAGACATAGTAGTTAGAACTGAAAGCGTGCCTGACCTGGAGGTAAAGAAGGATCTGTTTGCGTCTGAACAGTTAAAGGATCCTACCTTAATAAAGGCTAGAGAGAATGTTAAGATTGTTAATGGGGAACCTGTGGTACCAGGTGACAGGGTTACGTATCCCCACATGGCCATCTGTAATGAGCTCTTGTACCACATTGTCAAAAGGGGTGAGGATGTGGTGGAACAGCTGGTAGTTCCCCAGCCTTATCGGAGAACGGTACTAGATTTAGCTCATAGTCACGTTACCGCAGGACATTTAGGGGCAGAAAAAACCACTGAAAGAGTTTTACAAAGGTTCTTTTGGCCAGGGGTTTATAAAGAAGTGTCTGAATATTGTTCTTCCTGTCCTGAATGCCAGTATCATGCCCCTAGACCCCATTTCAGGAGCCCACTAGTTCCCATGCCTATTATAGAGGTCCCGTTTGACAGAATAGCCATGGATCTCGTGGGGCCCTTGTTAAAGTCTGCTCGGGGCCATCAGTATATCCTGGTAATTATGGACTATGCCACTCGATATCCTGAGGCTGTCCCTTTACGCACTATCACAACCAAGGCGATAGCTAGGGAGCTGGTGCAGGTATTTAGTAGAGTGGGAATACCAAAAGAAATTTTGACTGACCAAGGTACTCCATTTATGTCAAGGATCATGAAAGAATTGTGCAAGTTATTTAAGGTCACTCACCTCAGGACGTCCATCTACCATCCCCAAACTGACGGGTTGGTGGAAAGGTTTAATAAAACATTAAAAAGTATGTTAAAAAAGGTTGTTGAGAGAGATGGGAAAAACTGGGATTGTTTGTTGCCCTACTTGTTAATGGCCATCAGAGAAGTTCCTCAGTCCTCTACGGGGTTTTCTCCATTTGATTTGTTGTATGGTAGACACCCCAGAGGGCTGTTGGATGTTGCCAAAGAGACGTGGGAAGGACAGCCCACTCCTTATAGAAGCGTTATTGAGCATGTAACACAAATGCAGGATAGGATTGCAGCCGTGGTACCTGTTGTCAGAGAGCACATGGAACAGGCCCAAAGTGCTCAACAGAGGGTCTATAACCGGAGTGCCAAGATACGGGAATTTGCTCCTGGAGATAGAGTTCTTGTTTTGGTACCCACTGTGGAAAGCAAATTCCTAGCTAAATGGCAGGGTCCATTTGAGATTAGGGAAAAAGTGAATGAGGTTAATTACAAAGTATACCAGCCGGGAAAGAGAAAACCCGAACAGATCTACCATGTTAACTTAATCAAACCCTGGAAAGATAGGTTGTCTTTGTCAGCGGAGCCTTGCCCTTCGGTGTCTTCACCCCGGTTGCTTCCCGCAGTGAAGGTGTCAGACATTATCAGCTGATCAGAACAATCAGGTTAAAGAATTTCTCATCCAAAATAGGGAGGTATTTTCAGAGCTGCCTGGCCGAACGACCATAATAAAACATGACATTGTCACAGAACCAGGGGTCAGGGTTCATTTAAAGCCATATAGGATTCCTGAAGCTCAGCGAGAAGCTATTTCTAAGGAAGTTAAAACCATGTTAGAACTTGGAGTCATAGAGGAGTCTAACAGTGAGTGGTCCAGTCCCATAGTGCTCATCCCGAAGCCCGACGGTAGCATACGCTTCTGTAATGACTTTCGTAAGTTAAATGAGGTGTCCAAGTTTGACGCATACCCCATGCCCCGTGTGGATGAGCTTGTAGAAAGGCTGGGAACAGCCAGGTTTCTCACCACATTGGACCTGACCAAAGGTTACTGGCAAATACCTTTATCTGATAGCGCCAAAGAAAAAACAGCCTTTTCGGTTCCGGAGGGGCTGTACCAGTATAAGATGTTACCCTTTGGGTTGCATGGGGCTCCAGCAACCTTTCAACGGGCGATGGATAAAATTTTGAGGCCCCATAGAAAATATGCAGCTGCCTATTTGGATGATGTGGTAATTCACAGTACAGACTGGGGGTCACATTTGGTTAAAGTACAAGCAGTACTGGACTCAATCAGAGAGGCAGGGTTAACTGCTAACCCAAAGAAGTGCTGCCTCGCAATGGAGGAGGTCAAATACTTGGGCTTCACCATAGGCAGAGGTCTGATTAGGCCTCAATTGAATAAAGTTGATGCTATTCAAAACTGGCCTCGTCCAGTGAATAAAAAACAGGTAAGGGCTTTTTTGGGAATTACTGGGTACTATAGACGGTTTATTCCTAATTTTGCGACCACAGCGGTGCCGTTGTCAGACCTTACCAAAGGGAAGCAGTCAAATGTGGTGAAATGGAACCCTGATGCAGAAAAGGCGTTCCAAGCGTTAAAAGTGGCTTTGTGTTCACAACCAGTGTTGATAACACCAGATTTTTCAAAAGAATTTGTGGTACAGACAGATGCCTCAGAGGTAGGGATAGGTGCTGTGCTGTCCCAAACCAGAGATGGGGACGAACACCCTATCATTTATTTGAGTAGGAAACTCAATGAGCATGAAAAAAGGTATGCCATTGTGGAAAAGGAGGCTTTGGCCATTAAGTGGGCACTAGATACCTTGAGATATTACCTCTTGGGTAGACAATTCAGACTAGTGACAGACCATGCCCCTTTAAAATGGATGTATGTAAATAGAGGCAAGAATGCTCGTGTAACTAGATGGTTTCTAGCGTTGCAGGACTTTAAGTTTACTGTCGAACATAGACCGGGAACACAATTGGCCAACGCAGATGCATTGTCTCGCATCTTCTGTTTGGGGGCTACAAGTGTTCCGGCCCCTAGGTCGAAACAGGGGAGGGGGATATGTGACAAGAACACTGGGATAGTGTTTGAGGGCAGGTATATTTGTCCCAGGTTCTTGTCTTACATGTTTTAGAAAATGTTAACTTCTAGGAAAAATGCTTTGTTTTGTCTGAACCTTTTCAGTTTGCTGTAAAAGCTGGGTAAAGGCTCTGAGAGAGAGATAAGGCGAGTTCTAGACATTGGGCCCAGTTCGGGTCTTTGGCCTCACAGAGGGCTAATCAGGGTTTCAGCTGTGTAAGAGTGATATAGTGCTTCTAACCTGATTAGTATGGGCAGACTGCCTGGGAAGGCTGGAGGATCTGTGTGTGAGAGACACGCTTTCTGATGCAAGTAAGCTATACAGTATGTACTGAAGAACTCTGTGTTTTGTTTAGTGACAGTTAGGAACATCTTATGTTTAGTTAGTGCCGGACAGGCAAGGTATTTTTATTTTGGGGTTTGTTTTATTTTCTGTTTCAATAAAACTGGCCGGGGTCAGTTGTACCAGAAACTGGACTTGTGTTGTTCCTCAGCTGCTGCGTGCTGCCATATTCCCCAGGAAAAGGCACCTTGCACCCCTACAGTGTTACAATATATATATATATATATATATATATATATATATATATATATATATATATTTATTATTAATAGATACATATTACAGAAACAACTTAAAAATATTGTGTTAGCTACATTATAATCTTGTACAATAAATTTCATGTCTTCACCGCAAATGATGTAACATGGAGGAGGAGCCTAGATGGCTAACGTCCCTACCTCTACTAACTTTGGCCTCACAAATGGAGCAAATGCCTTCACAAACATTGTCAGGATTTGGGTAAAAATAATCCCACACCCAAGAGGTGGCTTTTTTGGTCTTATGCCCAGAACTGCAGCCACTGGTGGCTGACTTACACAAACAACAACATCATCATCATCATCATCAACATCAACATCAACATCCTCACTGTCAGATAGTCGTACACACACACACATCCCCCTCATCCTGTCCCACTTCCACACACGAATCCTCAATTTCTATTATGCCCTCACCATCACCATCTTTACTTGTACTGCTCCCCACATGTGCAGATGGTGCAGAAATGGTGGAAGGAGGTGAAAGAGGCTTCTTTATGAGGACAGTGTGACAAATATATCAGACTCGCACATAGCTGACGTGGACACCTAAATGTTCCTCAGGAATGTGTGACGGTTCTGAACGCACAGTTTGTTCTGCTGCCTTAGTGGTTTAAATTTTTTTTACACCTCTTCTAGACTTTGGATGAAAAGTTCTTGCATCGTCATGAGATGCAGAAGAAAATGCCTCACTGACCATTACAGGACCACCACTTAAAGGCCAAGACCTCAGTCTTTCCTTACCACTTTCATGTTTCTCTGTAGCTAACTTTCCTTTTGATGTTTTTTTCATTACCACTATTTAACTTAATTGCTTATTTGATTTTACATGCCCTGACATAAGCCATCTATGTCCTTGGGCATTGGCCTTAGTAGATGAAGTTAATGGACTTGTATCGTCATGACTGGTGGCAGCACCTGCAGCACTAGTATGTGGTTCCTGCTCTCCTCTCAATTGTGTGTGCCCCATATCTATCAACAAATACGAACCAAGCAGGGTACAACACACACCACAATTTGTTTTAAAAAATGTACCACATACAGCGTTACACAATATATGTATGAGTCAGAAATAATAATATATCGCAGCGGTTTACTTTCATCTACAGTGTCACACAATACCTGTATGAGTCAGAAATAATAACGCCACAGTTCACTTTCAGCTACAGTGTCACACAATACGTGTATGATTATACACTGCAGTCTGGCCAGCAGTGTCAAAGAAAAATAATCATATAGTACACTGGGGTTTAGCTCCAAAAAAAAAGAAGGTGCTGCTTAGTGGGTAGACGGGAGGTGCTGGCATGCTGGAAAGCATGAGGCACTGGCTGGTGCATGGGTGGGAGGCACTGGCAGGTGAGCTAGTGGCCGGGAGGTGCTGGCTGGCTTATGGTCGGGTAGGAAGCGCTGGAAGGAGGTGCTGGCTAGTGGACTGGCGGGAGGTGTTGGCCTGCTAGCAGGTGGGAGGCACTGGCTGGCTGGTGGGTGGGCAGCGCTGGCTGGCTTGCTGGGGGGCAGGAGGCGCTGGCTGGCTTGCTGGGGGGCAGGAGGCACTGGCTGGCTTGACGCTGGTGAGCAGAAGGAGCTGGCTTGCCGGCTAGCAGAGGCGCTGGTGGGAAGTGCTGGCAGGCGGGAGGCGCTGGCTGGCTGGTGAGTGGGCAGGAGGTGCTGGTGAGCAGAAGGAGTTGGCTGACTTGCAGGTGAGTAGGAGGCACTGGTGGGCAGCTCTGGCAGGTGGGAGGCACTGGCTGGCTGGTGGGCAGGAGGCAAGGGGCAGGCAGTGGCAGGTGATTGGTTGGTGTCTGGCAGTGGCGGCAGGAGTTGTCGCATGTGCGGCAGACCATGATGGCGCCCTTACAGCTTGGCACTGTACACGGCTGTGTAACGCACCCAGTGGGCTGGCCAGCCCTGTATGATTAATAATACAGGATAGTAACAAAGGAATAGAAGGATACTAATATGCTTATAGCAATACACAGACGTACTGTAATAAAGTAGTAATTTGGCTCCAGAAATATAGTAATATAGCATTAGTAATATGATGAGATGGACTTATTATTATTATTATTATTATTATTGGCTTTCATGGCTAATTGGATAGCCCCTGAGGGGAACAATTAGTAATTTACTGCAACTAATTGAATTCACCCCATAATGTACAAAGAACTTGGCTTAAAGATATATAGTGATAAAGGAGTATTAGCAGGCAGTTGTATGAGACAGGGGCAATTGTATGAGACAGGAGCAATTTATTTTTGTAATAGTTGGCTGAGTACAGCATTTGGTGGCACAAGTTCCATTGAACAACAGGCCCCGGTGCGGCCTAATCAAGCCCTGCTGGAATTTCATTTGAAAATTGAACTGTCTATATATAAAATAATTCTTTATGGACTTTCATGGACAATCGTAATAAAAGTCACAGTGCCCTCTGGTTTATTATATAATATATATTACCACACACACACGCACACACATCACAGTGGCTCCACACTCACCATAATAAACACTGGCAATTTAGTTAATATATTGATCAGTATATTTACGTTTGCAGCCACCGTGAAGGGACCCAATTGTCATTGTTCTAGTTCAGCAACATTAGAATGAAAAGATAAGTGAATGTTTTCACGTTCCTAAACCACCTTGTAATAAACAATGTTTTTTTGAATTCCGCAGTAATACAGTATGAATCATTTCATTGTGTGGGACCTACATAGAGCACTACTGCCATCTACTGTCTAAAGTTACTTTTGTACACTAATTATGTCTAATGAAGCCAAAAACATATTTGCCAATTTTTCACCCATCGCCTTCTCTCCTGCAGCCTCTCCCCACTGCCCCTTTCACCTAAATTAGTGCTCAACAAAGTACCTACTTAATGACTGCCATCTTCTATTCCTCCATGATAGGGCCACATCCCCTGTACCAATGTGCTCACCTCCAATGTTGGGAAGTATGGTAATGTGCAGGTGCGGTTCTTGGTGCGGGCAAGCAGTGCCTGCGCCCGGGGTGCTGCGGCCTGGATGCGCGGCCGTAGTCACCCCGCAGGTGCCCATCGCCTACCCACACCCCGCTCCCCGGCTGAAGCAGATGCTGTGGGCTGTGTGGGCGTCCGCTGCAGCCGGCACTCCTGTCAGACGCTGGAGGTCATTATTGACCTCTAGTGTCTGTGCAGCGCTGCTATGGAAGAGACGTCATGACTGCTCTCCCATAGAGAGGAGCCGCGGGCGGCCAGACAGAGCAGCAGCAGCAGCGGTCGGGAAGCAGGAGCGGGGCAGTGGTAAGTATTGGTTTTTGTGTGTGTGTGTGTGTGTGTGTGTGTGTTTGTAAGTGGCTACTAGGGGGCACAACTACTGGGGGCACAGCAACAGGGTGCACAACTACTGGGGGCACAGCGACAGGGGGCACAACTAAAGGGGCAAGTCTACTGGGGGCATAGCTATAGGGGGCACAACTACTGGGGCAAGTCTACTGCGGTCATAGCTACAGTGGGCAAATCAACTGGGGGCAAATCAACTGGGGGCACAAATACTTGGGGCAAATCTACTGGGGGCACAGCTACTGGGGGCACAACTACTGGGGGCATAACTGTGGCCCCTCCCCTCCCCTATGAAGCCACGCCCCTTTTACCCCTGGGGAGGGGCACCAGTGGAAACTTTCGCGCTGGGCTCCACAAAGTGTAGAACCGGCCCTGGTAATGTGGTGGTAGTAATATAGGAGTATTAAAGCACTTACAGTTTTACTGCCTTGCAGAAATCAGGGAATGACGTTTCTCTGCCCAGTGATGTCTCCAGTAGTTTAATTTTCCAGTCAGTTGTCTGAGGAAGAGAAATGGTCTACACATTATAGTACATATTATATGTTCATAATTAGTAACCCATGACAGTGTCCTGACATACCCCATATACAGGCAGTGCTGCCCCCTAGTGACTGCTATACTGTATATAATAGTACTTTGCTGGGAACAGCTAGACAAAGTCCATCAGATGAGACCATGGGGGTGATTCCGAGTTGTTCGCTCGCTAGCTGCTTTTAGCAGCATTGCACACGCTAAGCCGCCGCCCTCTGGGAGTGTATCTTAGCAGAAGTGCGAACGAAAGATTAGCAGAATTGCGAATAGAAATTTCTTAGCAGTTTCTGAGTAGCTCCAGACTTACTCAGCCATTGCGACCAGCTCAGCCCTTTTCGTTCCTGGTTTGACGTCACAAACACACCCAGCGTTTGCCTAACCACTCCCCCGTTTCTCCAGCCACTCCTGCGTTTTGCAACTCGAACGCCTGCGTTTTTCCGCACACTCCCATAAAACGGACAGTTTCCGCCCAGAAACACCCACTTCCTGTCAGTCACACTACGATCACCAGAACGATGAAAAAGCTTTGTTAGGCCGTGAGTAAAATACCTAACTTTTGTGTAAAATAACTAAGTGCATGCGCTCTGCGAACCTGAGACTCATGGTTGTTTAGTACAGTTTTTCCATGAGAACCATAAACTTAAAGCCAGAACGCAGTAATGTTTGCTTTTTGTGTTAAGAAACTTGAATTCATTTTTTCCCCCGTACTATATACTGCAGCCATTTTAATTGGCAGAATATTGGGGGTCATTCCGAGTTGATCGCTAGCTGCATTCGTTCGCTGTGCAGCGATGAGGCTAAAAAACGGCACTTCTGCACATGCGTACGCGGCGCAATGCACACGCGCGATGTACTATAACCACGAACGATGTAGTTTCACACAGGGTTTAGCGATGCATTTCAGTCACACTGCTGGCCGCAGAGTGATTGACATGAAGTGGGCGTTTCTGGATGTCAACTGACCGTTTTCAGGGAGTGTCCGGAAAAACGCAGGCGTGCCAGGAAAAACGCAGGCGTAGCTGGGCGAACGCAGGGCGTGTTTGTGAGTCAAATCCGGAACTGAATGGTCTGAAGCGATCGCAAGCGCTGAGTAGGTCTGGAGCTACTCTGAAACTGCACAAAATAATTTTGTAGCCGATCTGCGATCCTTTCGTTCGCACTTCTGCTAAGCTAAGATACACTCCCAGTGGGCGACGGCGCTGCTAAAAACAGCTAGCGAGCGATCAACTCGGAATGACCACCATTATTTTCCTTTAGCGGCGTAGAACTACACATTGCAAACTTCAAATTGGAAGCACAAACTGAGACCTGCAAGTTTGAGGTTCCAGGGATGAGCGACAGTAGCATTCATATAAGCTGAACTGGCCGGTTATAGGCAAACAAATATATAAAACATAGAGTAAGAGTGACTTTGGTCTTTTAGGAGGCATGTTACATGTTGTAGGATTGTGCTGATAATCGGCCTCCTCCTCTTCACCTCCTCTATGACTTCATGAAGAGAGTCTGACAGTCTCACCTCAGGCCACTAGAGGTCACTATTGCATCTAAAACATTGGCCCTCATTCCGAGTTGATCGGTCGCAAGGCGAATTTAGCAGAGTTACACACGCTAAGCCGCCGCCTACTGGGAGTGAATCTTAGCTTCTTAAAATTGCGACCGATGTATTCGCAATAATGCGATTACTAACTACTTAGCAGTTTCTGAGTAGCTCCAGACTTACTCTGCCTGTGCGATCATTTCAGTGCTTGTCGTTCCTGGTTGACGTCACAAACACACCCAGCGTTCGCCCAGGCACTCCCACCGTTTCTCCGGCCACTCCTGCGTTTTTTCCGGAAACGGTAGCGTTTTCAGCCACACGCCCCTGAAACGCCGTGTTTCCGCCCAGTAACACCCATTTCCTGTCAATCACATTACGATCGCCGGAGCGAAGAAAAAGCCGTGAGTAAAAATACTTTCTTCATAGTAAAGTTACTTGGCGCAGTCGCAGTGCGAACATTGCGCATGCGTACTAAGCGGATTTTCACTGCGATGCGATGAAAAATACCGAGCGAACAACTCGGAATGAGGGCCATTGTTCTCCACTTTGCAGAGTAGACCCCGTGAGGCCTAGTCACGGTACTTGTTTGGGCCTCATTGACCCTTTTATTTAAATAACAAAATGTAAGGACTGATTACAGTAATCTGGGCCCCTAAGTGGCCTAGGGCTGCAGGATGATGACCGGGTTATTACTCTGACGAGATCTTCTTGGGCGCTGTTTCCTGTTTGGCCTCCTCCGATTGAAGCCATTTCTTGATGAATACTGTGTATAATTTCCCTTGGATTAATTACTACTATACTGGATAACGTCTGGCTAGCTGTGTGTGCGTCACTCCGGATAACGTCTGGCTAGCTGTGTGTGCGTCACTCCGGATAACTGCATCACTCAGGATAACATCTGGCTAGCTGTGTGTGCGTCACTCCGGATAACGTCTGGCTAGCTGTGTGTGCGTCACTCCGGATAACGTCTGGCTAGCTGTGTGTGCGTCACTCCGGATAACGTCTGGCTAGTTGTGTGTGCGTCACTCAGGATAACGCGTGGCTAGCTGTGTGTGTGTCACTCCGGATAACGTCTGGCTAGCTGTGTGTGTGTCACTCCGGATAACGTCTGGCTAGCTGTGTGTGTGTCACTCCGGATAACGTCTGGCTAGCTGTGTGTGTGCGTCACTCCGGATAACGTCTGGCTAGCTGTGTGTGCGTCACTCCGGATAACGTCTGGCTAGCTGTGTGTGTGTCACTCCGGATAACGTCTGGCTAGCTGTGTGTGTGTCACTCCGGATAATGTCTGGCTAGCTGTGTGTGTGTCACTCCGGCTAATGTCTGGCTAGCTGTGTGTGCGTCACTCCGGCTAACGTCTGGCTAGCTGTGTCTGCGTCACTCTGGCTAATGTCTGGCTAGCTGTGTGTGAGCGTCACTCTGGCTAAAGTCTGGCTAGCTGTGTGTGTGTGTCACTCCGGCTAATGTCTGGCTAGCTGTGTGTGCGTCACTCCGGCTAACGTCTGGCTAGCTGTGTGTGTGTCGCTCCGGCCAACGTCTGGCTAGCTGTGTCTGCGTCACTCCGGATAACGTCTGGCTAGCTGTGTGTGCGTCACTCCGGCTAATGTCTGGCTAGCTGTGTGTGTGTCACTCCGGATAACGTCTGGCTAGCTGTGTGCGTGTCACTCCGGCTAATGTCTGGCTAGCTGTGTGTGCGTCATTCCGGATAACGTCTGGCTAGCTGTGTGTGCGTCATTCCGGATAACGTCTGGCTAGCTGTGTGTGCGTCACTCCAGATTACGTCTGGCTAGCTGTGTGTGTGCGTCACTCCGGATAAAGTCTGTCTAGCTGTGTGCGTGTCACTCCGGCTAATGTCTGGCTAGTTGTGTGCGTGTCACTCCGGCTAATGTCTGGCTAGCTGTGTGCGTGTCACTCCAACTATAGTCTGGCTAGCTGTGTGCGTGTGACTCCAACTATAGTCTGGCTAGCTGCGTGCGCGTCACTCCGGCTAATGTCTGGCTAGCTGTGTGTGTCTCACTCCGGCCAACATCTGGCTAGCTGTGTCTGCATCACTCCAGCTAGCTGTGTGTACGTCACTCTGGAGAACATCTGGCTAGCTGTGTGTGCGTCACTCCGGCTAACGTCTGGCTAGCTGTGTGTGTGTCACTCCGGATAACGTCTGGCTAGCTGTGTGTGTGTCACTCCGGATAATGTCTGGCTAGCTGTGTGTGTGTCACTCCGGATAATGTCTGGCTAGCTGTGTGTGTGTCACTCCGGATAATGTCTGGCTAGCTGTGTGTGTGTCACTCCGGCTAATGTCTGGCTAGCTTGTGTGTGTCACTCCGGCTAATGTCTGGCTAGCTGTGTGCGTGTCACTCCGGCTAATGTCTGGCTAGCTGTGTGTGCGTCACTACGGATAACGTCTGGCTAGCTGTGTGCGTGTCACTCCAACTATAGTCTGGCTAGCTGCGTGCGCGTCACTCCGGCTAATGTCTGGCTAGCTGTGTGTGTCACTCCGGCCAACATCTGGCTAGCTGTGTCTACGTCACTCCGGCTAATGTCTGGCTAGCTGTGTGTGCGTCACTCCGGCTAACGTCTGGCTAGCTGTGTGTGCGTCACTCCGGCTAACGTCTGGCTATCTGTGTCACTCTGGATAACATCTGGCTAGCTGTGTGTGCGTCACTCCAGCTAACATCTTGCTAGCTGTGTCTGCGTCACTCTGGCTAAAGTCTGGCTAGCTGTGTGTGCGTCACTCCGGATAACGTCTGGCTAGCTGTGTGTGCGTCACTCCGGATAACGTCTGGCTAGCTGTGTGTGCGTCACTCCGGATAACGTCTGGCTAGCTGTGTGTGTGTCACTCGGGATAACGTCTGGCTAGCTGTGTGTGTGTCACTCTGGAGAACATCTGGCTAGATGTAACATGTGCACTGCAGGGGGGGGGGGGCAGATGTAACATGTGCAGAGAGAGTTAGATTTGGGTGGAGTGTTCAAACTGAAATCTGAATTGCAGTGTAGAAATAAAGCAGCCAGTATTTACCCTGCACAGAAACAATATAACCCACCCAAATTTAACTCTCTCTGCATATGTTACATCTGACCCACCTGCAGTGCACATGGTTTTGCCCGTTAAAGAAAGATTTTGCTTTTGCACTCAACCTTGAATTAGGCCCCAAGTCTCTTACTTCCCGATATGTCAGGGAGTGGATAAGTGGAATAGTCTCCCATCAGAGGTGGTAGAGGCTAAGACTGTAGAGCAATGTAAACATGCTGGGATAGGCATATGAATATCCTTACAAAGAATTAAGGTTCAAAAAGGGTTGAGATTGCCTAAAGAATAAAAAAAAAAGGGGCAGACTAGATGGGCCAAGTGGTTCTTATCTGCCGTCATATTCTATGTTTCTATGAAGATGAAATGTAACAGGGATTCTTCAGATGGGAAACAGGATAACTACGTAATTAGAATATTAATAAACCTCCCCTAAGGGGATGAACAGGGGGATGACATAATGACGTCATTACCGATGTGTGGCTTGCGTAACGTGAACGATAACACCCAAACGGACAATCGGATCACAATGTGGATCACACCGCCAGTGTGTAGAATTTAATAAACCACAAAAATGTTCCTGTCACTTTTTACCGTATCTGCTGCGGGTGCTCCTCGGGTAACGCCAAGAACCATGGATTCATATTTACTTACATTAACACGTCTCACATTCACATCTCTATAGATTTACCAAATTACTAACACTCATTTATATTTACAACCGTGACAATCAGAAACTGCTGTGTGAAGAGCGGGTGGAAGAGCTGGTATAATATAACTATATAACTCTGCAACTGTACATCTATATAACTGATTAACTACAGTACTGTATATCATTATATAACTCTGCAACTATACATCTATATAACTGATTAACTACAGTACTGTATATCATTATATAACTCTGCAACTATACATCTATATAACTGATTAACTACAGTACTGTATATCATTATACAACTCTGCAACTATACATCTATATAACTGATTAACTACAGTACTGTATATCATTATATAACTCTGCAACTATACATCTATATAACTGATTAACTACAGTACTGTATATCATTATATAACTCTGCAACTATACATCTATATAACTGATTAACTACAGTACTGTATATCATTATATAACTCTGCAACTATACAGCTATATAACTGATTAACTACAGTACTGTATATCATTATATAACTCTGCAACTGTACATCTATATAACTGATTAACTACAGTACTGTATATCATTATATAACTCTGCAACTGTACATCTATATAACTGATTAACTACAGTACTGTATATCATTATATAACTCTGCAACTATACATCTATATAACTGATTAACTACAGTACTGTATATCATTATATAACTCTGCAACTATACATCTATATAACTGATTAACTACAGTACTGTATATCATTATATAACTCTGCAACTATACATCTATATAACTGATTAACTACAGTACTGTATATCATTATATAACTCTGCAACTATACATCTATATAACTGATTAACTACAGTACTGTATATCATTATATAACTCTGCAACTATACATCTATATAACTGATTAACTACAGTACTGTATATGATATCATTATACAACTCTGCAACTATACATCTATATAACTGATTAACTACAGTACTGTATATCATTATACAACTCTGCAACCAAATAACTGATGAACTATATCACTATATAACTGTGTATAACTGAGTGCTATAACTGTGGGTAAGTGATGCCACTTTTTTGTAATACAGGATCAATCGATCACCGTATTAAAAACACTTTCATTTCAAAATATTGGACTACATTGGGGGACATATATGAAAGCTGTTCTATATACCCTGGGTGGATTTAGAAAGGTCTATAGCAGAGATTTTCAACCTTTTACAGCTCGCGGCACACTGAACAAGATCTAAATATTGCCAAGGCACACTCAGATATAATGGTGATGCATGGTGCAGTTGCATGTCCTAGGATGTCATGTCGCAGCTTCTCCATAGGTAACGCCTCAGCCACATCTGAGAAAGCCAGAAGAGCCCAACACTGCCCGGACCCAAAATTAGATATGGCTCTGCAACCACTAAACCCACCAGTATTGATCATTCCAGGGCCTCAGTAGCGGCAAAACACTGACGGGCCTGGCTCTGCTTCCATGGCGGCACACCTGGAGACTGCTCAGGGCACACTAGTGTGCCACGGCGTATTGGTTGAAAAAAACTGGTCTATAGTATCAGAGCTTCCCATACAGAGGTTATGTGGACCCCAGCATAGCTCACTGTATCTCACATCGCATCTTACTGCGATTTCTGAGGCTCTGTGGGGGTGAGGTGAAAAGATTTAGTCTAGTGCTGATTGGTCGCTACCTACGACAAATGTATCTTACAGGCTCTTAGTTGTCTAATACCTGATATGAATCTCTCCACCTGGTGGATCAGGGATATTTCTTCTTTCTGATATGGACACTCAGCTGCTGATACCCTTTGTTCAACTTCAGGTCTCCCTGTGGCCTAATGATATACTGTAGATACCTTGAAATCACAGATTGGTTGAGGGAGGCATGTAAGATGCTAATGTTCTGAGTCTCCGGCCTGCATCGCTTCTGGGTAGGATAACTAATTGTAAATCCAGAGGTAATTACATTCTGGTATCTTTCTTTACAGCCAGTTGTCACCTGCACATCTGTTACCAGCTTCAATGGGAGACAGACCTCCATCCTACCTTCACTCCTGGGCAATGGGAGGCAGACCTCCATCAAACCTTCACTCCTGGTCAATGGGAGGCAGACCTCCATCGCACCTTCACTCCTGGTCAATGGGAGGCAGACCTCCATCGTACCTTCACTCCTGGTCAATGGGAGGCAGACCTCCATCGCACCTTCACTCCTGGGCAATGGGAGGCAGACCTTCATCGCACCTTCACTCCTGGGCAGACCTCCATCGCACCTTCACTCCTGGGCAATGGGAGGCAGACCTCCATCGCACCTTCACTCCTGGGCAATGGGAGGCAGACCTCCATCGTACCTTCACTCCTGGGCAATGGGAGGCAGACCTCCATCGTACCTTCACTCCTGGGCAATGGGGGGCAGACCTCCATCGTACCTTCACTCCTGGGCAATGGGAGGCAGACCTCCATCGTACCTTCACTCCTGGGCAATGGGAGGCAGACCTCCATCGTACCTTCACTCCTGGGCAATGGGAGGCAGACCTCTATCGTACCTTCACTCCTGGGCAATGGGAGGCAGACCTCCATCGCACCTTCATTCCTGGGCAATGGGAGGCAGACCTCCATCGTACCTTCACTCCTGGGCAATGGGAGGCAGACCTCCATCGCACCTTCACTCCTGGGCAATGGGATGCAGACCTCCATCGCACCTTCACTCCTGGGCAATGGGAAGCAGACCTCCATCGCACCTTCACTCCTGGGCAATGGGAGGCAGATCTCCATCGCACCTTCACTTCTGGGCAATGGGAGGCAGGCCTCTATCGTACCTTCACTCCTGGTCAGTGGGAGGCAGACCTCCATTGCATCTTCACTCCTGGTCAATGGGAGGCAGACCTCCATCGTACCTTCACTCGTGGGCAATGGGAGGCAGACCTCCATCGTACCTTCACTCGTGGGCAATGGGAGGCAGACCTCCATCGCACCTTCACTCCTGGTCAATGGGAGGCAGACCTCCATCGTACCTTCACTCCTGGGCAATGTGAGGCAGACCTTCATCGTGCATTTAATGCTGGGCAATAGGAGGCGGACCTCCATCATTCCTTCACTCCCGGTCAATGGGAAGCAGACCTCCATTGCACCTTCACTCCTTGGCAATGGGAGGCAGACCTCTATCGCTCCTTCACTCCTTGTCAATGGGAGGCGGACCATCATGGTACCTTCACTCCTGGGCAATAGGAGGCAGAACTAATTGTACCTTCACTTATGAGCAATGGAAAGCAGACCGCCATCGTACCTTCATTCCTGGACAGTGGGAGGTAGACCTCCATCATACCATCACTCCTGGGCAATGGGAGATAAACCTCCATCACGCCTTCAATGCTGGTCAATGGGAGGCAGACCTCCATCGCACCTTCACTGCTGGGCAATGGGAGGCAGACCTCCATCGTACCTTCACTCCTGAGCAATGGGAGGCAGACCTCCATCGTACCTTCACTCCTGGTCAATGGGAGGCAGACCTCCATCGCACCTTTACTCCTTGGCAATGGGAGGCAGACCTCCATCGCACATTCACTCCTGGTCAATGGGAGGCAGACCTCCATCGTACCTTCACTCCTGGTCAATGGGAGGCAGACCTCCATCGTACCTTCACTCCTGGTCAATGGGAGGCAGACTTCCATCGTACCTTCACTCCTGGTCAATGGGAGGCAGACTTCCATCATACCTTCACTCCTGGGCAATGGGAGGCAGACTTCCATCATACCTTCACTCCTGGGCAATGGGAGGCAGACCTCCATCGCACCTTCACTCCTGGGCAATGGGAGGCAGACCTCCATCATACCTTCACTCCTGGGCAATGGGAGGCAGACCTCCATCGTACCTTCACTCCTGAGCAATGGGAGGCAGACCTCCATTGCACCTTCACTCCTGGGCTCCTCCTCTTTCCCTGTTAACCGTACTGAAGCCCCGGAGGAGTCGCTGACTGTAAGCACCATGTATGTAGCTATCAGGAATAGTATCTCATTTTGAATGTTTTCTAGTTTTATCTTTGCTGTTGTAGTTTATGTTTGGGGTCACCAGGCCCTCTTGTGCTCCCTCACCCCCTCTCTTTTTCCTGTACCCCGTTCCCTGTTCTTTAATGAATTGTCAGTAAGTACAGTATGTAATGGGTAAACTGTCCTACAGGTAATTGTGTAGGTGAAGGTACAATATGCTGCAGTCTCCAATTAGACGTTTCCTTTCATTTCCTGCACATTTCCTACCAGCATCTGAACGCTGACACCGCCGACACCGTTAAAGTACTCTCACTTGCATTTTAACCATGTTGACCTAGTGCCTCCGGCAGAGTCCCGACTATCTCCTGATTGTGTACATAATGGCTGAAATAACGTGTACATTCCTGTCCAAGTAACCACAGCATACAGCATTATACTTACTGCTAAACCACAGGAAAAGTCTGACTGGAATGTACACAAATAACCAAAGGTCATAATGAATGAGTCGGTACTAAGGACACAACTTACCGTTGGCTTCGGATACTGCGGTGAGTGCCCATGAACATCATACAATGACGCCCTTCTAATATGGCTTCTATCTTCAGAAGACTTATTCTCATACCCCGGCCAAGTGTCCTCAGTCACCGTGTGTCTCCTGGCTGGGGTCCATGTGCTGACATGTGGAGGAGCAATACACCGCTGATGATCAATATGGTGGTAATGGACACTAGGGTCACTGTAATTCACCCCCCCATAGCTCTCAAACCCAATCCTGAAGCCGACAAAGTTTGGTGGATTTGGTAATTCTGGAGCAATCGTTGGGTCAGTGGTCTCCTCTTCTGGGGCTAACGGGAACCACGATTGCTGTTCCTCAATCCAGTTGTTGGTTATAAATCCATATGGAACGCACAAGGTTTGTACATTACTCCTGTCTGGCACTGCGCTGTCCTGTCCCAGAGGCGAGGAGTCATAGCCACCAACGCAGGGATCCTCTGCCCTGTGACCTGCCCCGGGGTGGGTGAAGGAAGAAGAGGATTGCGGGAATTGTTCACTGGAATTAGGATTCGTCACATGGTCCATAAACCCAATATTGAAACCAGGTTCCATGTTTAAAGCAACTTCTGCGCCAAATCTTCTGTGACCTCATTAATGAGCCAGAATCTGTGTATAAATAAATAGGATAATGTTACTGCTTTATTCAGTGTCTCAGTATTACTACAGTTATGTAATGGAGAGGTGATGTCACAGCGCTACAGAGGAGCGGAGGGTGATGTCACAGCGCTACAGAGGAGCGGAGGGTGATGTCACAGCGCTACAGAGGAGAGGAGGGTGATGTCACAGCGCTACAGAGGAGGAGAGGGTGATGTCACAGCTCTACAGAGGAGCGGAGGGTGATGTCACAACACTACAGAGGAGCGGAGGGTGATGTCACAGCGCTACAGAGGAGCGGAGGGTGATGTCAAAGCTCTACAGAGGAGCGGAGGGTGATGTCACAGCGCTACAGAGGAGCGGAGGGTGATGTCACAGCTCTACAGAGGAGCGGAGGGTGATGTCACAGTGCTACAGAGGAGCGGAGGGTGATGTCACAGCGCTACAGAGGAGCGGAGGGTGATGTCACAGCGCTACAGAGGAGCGGAGGGTGATGTCACAGCGCTACAGAGGAGCGGAGGGTGATGTCACAGCGCTACAGAGGAGGGGAGGGTGATGTCACATCGCTACAGAGGAGCGGAGGGTGATGTCACATCGCTACAGAGGAGCGGAGGGTGATGTCACAGTGCTACAGAGGAGCGGAGGGTGATGTCACAGCGCTACAGAGGAGCGGAGGGTGATGTCACAGCGCTACAGAGGAGCGGAGGGTTCGGAAATCTTACATAGAATACAATATACTATTCATCTCATATAATATTTGGCGCACAATTTAGCGCATTTCTCTAGTGGAATTTTCTCTGTTCCGGCACAATTCCTCTCTCCGGAATAAATCATTACTCCAGCTCAACGTATAGACTACAACGTCTGCAAAATGCGGAATATAGAAATACACAATGGAAACGTATCAGCCCCGACACTGAGGGGACGTCGCATATCTGCGACACTGCCGGATTCAGCATTCTATGGGGCCTATTTACCAAATTATTTATATCCTTAAAACATACCGGAAGGAAAAAATAAGTATCACCCCAATTTACGAAAAGTGGGAATATCTCATTCTCTCAGTGACACGATGTATCTCCCTCATTCTCTCAGTGACACGATGTCTCTCCCTCATTCTCTCAGTGACACGATGTATCTCCCTCATTCTCTCAGTGACACGATGTCTCTCCCTCATTCTCTCAGTGACACGATGTATCTCCATCATTCTCTCAGTGACACGATGTATCTCCCTCATTCTCTCAGTGACACGATGTGTCTCCCTCATTCTCTGTGACACGATGTCTCTCCCTCATTCTCTCAGTGACACGCTGTCTCTCCCTCATTCTCTCAGTGACACGATGTCTCTCCCTCATTCTCTCAGTGACACGATGTATCTCCATCATTCTCTCAGTGACACGATGTCTCTCCCTCATTCTCTCAGTGACACAATGTCTCTCCCTCATTCTCTCAGTGACACGCTGTCTCTCCCTCATTCTCTCAGTGACACGCTGTCTCTCCCTCATTCTCTCAGTGACACGATGTCTCTCCCTCATTCTCTCAGTGACACGATGTATCTCCATCATTCTCTTAGTGACACGATGTCTCTCCCTCATTCTCTCAGTGACACGATGTCTCTCCCTCATTCTCTCAGTGACACGATGTATCTCCCTCATTCTCTCAGTGACACGATGTATCTCCCTCATTCTCTCAGTGACACGATGTCTCTCCCTCATTCTCTCAGTGACACGATGTATCTCCCTTATTCTCTCAGTGACACGATGTGTCTCCCTCATTCTCTCAGTGACACGCTGTCTCTCCCTCATTCTCTCAGTGACACGCTGTCTCTCCCTCATTCTCTCAGTGACACGATGTATCTCCCTCATTCTCTCAGTGACACGATGTCTCTCCCTCATTCTCTCAGTGACACGATGTATCTCCATCATTCTCTCAGTGACACGATGTATCTCCCTCATTCTCTGTGACACGATGTCTCTCCCTCATTCTCTCTGTGACACGATGTCTCTCCCTCATTCTCTCAGTGACACGATGTCTCTCCCTCATTCTCTCAGTGACACGATGTCTCTCCCTCATTCTCTCAGTGACACGATGTCTCTCCCTCATTCTCTCAGTGACACGATGCAGCAGTGTCAGTGATATACAGTAAGATAGGGTATACCAGTAACACAATGCACAGTGTCGGTGATATACAGTAAGATAGGGTATACCAGTAACACGATGCACAGTGTCGGTGATATACAGTAAGATAGGGTATACCAGTAACACGACGCACAGTGTCGGTGATATACAGTAAGATAGGGTATACCAGTAACACGATGCACAGTGTCGGTGATATACAGTAAGATAGGGTATACCAGTAACACGATGCACAGTGTCGGTGATATACAGTAAGATAGGGTATACCAGTAACACGACGCACAGTGTCAGTGATATACAGTAAGATAGGGTATACCAGTAACACGATGCACAGTGTCGGTGATATACAGTAAGATAGGGTATACCAGTAACACGATGCACAGTGTCAGTGATATACAGTAACACCATATAGTTACAATGTAGCACTTCACTGCATGTTACTATGGTATACACAGAGAAAGGTAAATAGCAGCACCTGGTACAATAGGTTCCAACCCCAATTATAGTTACAGCTATCGTTATCTTGCATTGATAAGAACAGGTGCACGTGTTACTTGTTTCATTACTCAATTACCTGCGTTATTGCCCTTGTGCATGTGTTACCTGCGTTATTGCTCAGGTGCATGTGTTACCTATGTTATTGCCCTCGTGCATGTGTTACCTGCGTTATTGCTCTCGTGCATGTGTTACCTGCGTTATTGCTCTTGTGCATGTGTTACCTGCGTTATTGCTCTTGTGCATGTGTTACCTGCGTTATTGCTCTCGTGCATGTTTTACCTGCGTTATTGCCCTCGTGCATGTGTTACCTGTGTTATTGCTCTTGTGCATGTGTTACCTGCGTTATTGCTCAGGTGCATGTGTTACCTGCGTTATTGCTCAGGTGCATGTGTTACCTGTGTTATTGCTCAGGTGCAGGTGTTACCTGCATTATTGCTTTTGTGCATGTGTTACCTGCGTTATTGCTCTCGTTCATGTGTTACCTGCGTTATTGCTCTCGTGCATGTATTACCTGCGTTGTTGCTCTTGTGCATGTGTTACCTGCGTTATTGCTCAGGTGCATGTGTTACCTGTGTTATTGCTCAGGTGCATGTGTTACCTATGTTATTGCTCTCGTGCATGTGTTACCTGCGTTATTGCTCAGGTGCATGTGTTACCTGTGTTATTGCTCAGGTGCATGTGTTACCCGCGTTATTGCTCAGGTGCATGTGTTACCTGCGTTATTGCTCTTGTGCATGTGTTACCTGTGTTATTGCTCTCGTGCATGTTTTACCTGCGTTATTGCCCTCGTGCATGTGTTACCTGTGTTATTGCTCTTGTGCATGTGTTACCTGCGTTATTGCTCAGGTGCATGTGTTACCTGCGTTATTGCTCAGGTGCATGTGTTACCTGTGTTATTGCTCAGGTGCAGGTGTTACCTGCATTATTGCTTTTGTGCATGTGTTACCTGCGTTATTGCTCTCGTTCATGTGTTACCTGCGTTATTGCTCTCGTGCATGTATTACCTGCGTTGTTGCTCTTGTGCATGTGTTACCTGTGTTATTGCTCTCGTGCATGTATTACCTGCGTTATTGCTCTCGTGCACGTGTTACCTGCGTTATTGCTCTCGTGCATGTGTTACCTGTGTTATTGCTCTCGTGCATGTGTTACCTGTGTTATTTCTCTCGTACATGTGTTACCTGCGTTATTGCTCTTGTGCATGTGTTACCTGGATTATTGCTCTAGCGCATGTGTTACCTGCGTTATTGCTCTCGTGCATGTGTTACCTGCGTTATTGCTCAGGTGTATGTGTTACCTGCGTTATTGCTCAGGTATATGTGTTACCTGTGTTACTGCCCTCGTGTATGTGTTACCTGCGTTATTGCTCAGGTGCATGTGTTACCTGCGTTATTGCTCAGGTGCATGTGTTACCTGCGTTATTGCTCTCGTGCATGTGTTACCTGCGTTATTGCTCTCGTGCATGTGTTACCTGCGTTATTGCTCTCGTGCATGTGTTACCTGTGTTATTGCTCTCGTGCATGTGTTACCTCTGTTATTGCTCTCGTGCATGTGTTACCTGCGTTATTGCTCAGGTGTATGTGTTACCTGCGTTATTGCTCTCGTGCATGTGTTACCTGCGTTATTGCTCTCGTGCATGTGTTACCTGCGTTATTGCTCAGGTGCATGTGATACCTGCGTTATTGCTCAGGTGCATGTGTTACCTGCGTTATTGCTCTCGTGCATGTGTTACCTGCATTATTGCTCACGTGCACGTGTTACCTGTGTTATTGCTCTTTTGCATGTGTTACCTGCATTATTGCTCTCGTGCACATGTTACCTGCGTTATTGCTCAGGTGCGTGTGTTACCTGCGTTATTGCTCTCGTGCATGTGTTACCTGCGTTATTGCTCTTGTGCATGTGTTACCTGCGTTATTGCTCTTGTGCATGTGTTACCTGCGTTATTGCTCTCGTGCATGTGTTACCTGTGTTATTGCTCTCGTGCATGTGTTACCTGCGTTATTGCTCAGGTGTATGTGTTACCTGCGTTATTGCTCTCATGCATGTGTTACCTGCGTTATTGCTCTCATGCATGTGTTACCTGCTTTATTGCTCTCATGCATGTGTTACCTGCGTTATTGCTCTCGTATATGTGTTACCTGCGTTATTGCTCAGGTGCATGTGTTACCTGCGTTATTGCTCACGTGCACGTGTTACCTGTGTTATTGCTCTTGTGCATGTGTTACCTGCATTATTGCTCTCGTGCACGTGTTACCTGTGTTATTGCTCTCGTGCATGTGTTACCTGCGTTATTGCTCAGGTGCATGTGTTACCTGCGTTATTGCCCTCGTGCATGTGTTACCTGTGTTATTGCTCTTGTGCATGTGTTACCTGCGTTATTGCTCTCGTGCATGTGTTACCTGTGTTATTGCTCAGGTGCATGTGTTACCTGCATTATTGCTCTCGTGCACATGTTACCTGAGTACAGAAACTCTCAGACATGTCTAGGAAGACTCTTACCAGTCAGAGGTGATACTTATTGCAGATGGAACGCCGTGATGCGGCTCCTGAGCGACAGATCGTTGCATGCTGCATTCCTCCCATAATTCACCTTCTGCTTAGACTTTGTATTCTAGTAAAACAGGTTGTGTCCCTAGTGACTCATTGCTGGGTGATATCCCTGGAACTGTGTAATCACTGAGCTCGCCGGTGTGCCGGGGGTTAATCAGGTTATGCTGGAACCGCTCTCCTAGGACTCAGCACAGCCATAGATTATGACTGAGTACAATCCATGTGTCCATACATCTGCTGCCAGGTGCAGCCTGTTCCATGTACTGTATGGCCTGCGCTCCAGGAAGTGCTGGAAGTCTGGATCTCTGGCTGAGGGAAGGTAATCATTAGTGACTGAGAGGATGAACCATTGTGTAAGTGTGGAGCCAGCAGTGATATAGTGCTGCCCTGTGTCGGCCCTGCCCCCAAACACGTGACGTCATGCGAGGGGGTGGGTCTACCACCAGCAGAACATGTTTACCTACTGCAAGGTAAGTGCCCAGAGCATCTTTTGGACATTCCAAGTAGCACTGCAGCAGCATCACTGGCCACAGGGTCCCACAGCTAGATGCGTTCCTGCCTGGTGCCCTCCCTACGTTCCTGATAGTGCCTGTCCAGTGGACATGGTGTTGCCCACATAGCTCTGTCCTCTCCCGGTGGCTATCTCTCGGGTAGAAGAGTTCCAGGGGCTATAGAAAAGGCCAAAAGATGGTGGCCTCAAACCAGAAGACAACAAGTGCAACAGAAGAAAATTCAGAGATGGCGGCTGGGCCTTCAGGCCTCTGGCTGTCATCAGACAACAGTGGAGAAGTTGAGGCCCGGAGAGGTGGTGGAATGTAAAAGAGGTCTACAAAGCTCCCTACCAAACCCTTTCCCTCTGGAATTGGTAGGAGGCCATGGGGTTGGTCAACTTTCCTTAGTCCTCCCTATACCATTGTGGCTTTGGACACTACAGACCATTGGGCACGATTAGCTTCAGGAATTAGGCCCATAGGCAGTGGCACTGTCATAAATTTGGGCATTAGGTCCATTGGCAAAGCTCTCTAATTCCGACCAAGTGCCTGTTTTTCCGCCAAACACTAGTTTCCCACCACAATCTCCTCAGAAGGGACACAAGACCCACACTTTCAGTTATTAAGGCACAAGGCCCCAGGTATAAGGAATAAGTCACAAGGCCCCAGGTATAAGGCACAAGGCCGCAGGTATAAGGTGTGTGTGTGGTGGCATTACTACAGGAGGACGTGGTGTGTAGTGGCATTAATACAGGGGGACAGTGTGTGTGGTGGCATTACTACAGGGGGACGGTGTGTGGTGGCATTACTACAGGAGGACGGTGTGTGTGTGTGGTGGCATTACTACAGGAGGACGTGGTGTGTGTTGGCATTAATACAGGGGGACTGTGTGTGTGGTGGCATTACTACAGGGGGACGGTGTGTGTGGTGGCATTACTACAGGAAGACAGTGTGTGGTACCATTACTACAGGGGGACGGTGTGTGTGGTGCCATTACTACAGGAGGATGGTGTGTGTGGTGGCATTACTAAAGGGGGACGGTGTGTGGTGGCATTACTACAGGAAGACAGTGTGTGGTGCCATTACTACAGGGGGACGGTGTGTGTAGTGGCATTACTAAAGGGGGACGGTGTGTGTGGTGGCATTACTACAGGAGGACGGTGTGTGTGGTGGCATTACTACAGGGGGACGGTGTGTGGTGGCATTACTACAGGAAGACAGTGTGTGGTGGCATTAGTACAGGCGGACGTGTGTGTGGTGGCATTACTACAGGGGGCAGTGTGTGGTGGCATTACTACAGGGGGCAGTGTGTAGTGGCATTACTACAGGGGGACAATGTGTAGTGGCATTGCTACAGGAGGACGGTGTGTGTGTGTGTGTGTGTGTGTGTGTGTGTGTGGTGGCATTACTACAGGGGGACGGAGTGTGTGGTGGCATTACTACAGGGGGATGGGGTGTGGTGGCATTACTACAGCAGGACGGTGTGTGGTGGCATTACTACAGGAGGATGGGGTGTGGTGGCATTACTACAGGGGGACGGTGTGTGGTGGCATTACTACAGGAGGACGGTGTGTGGTGGCATTACTACAAGGGAACGGTGTGTGCGGTGGCATTACAACAGGAGGATGGTGTGTGGTGGCATTACTACAGGAGGATGGTGTATGTGGTGGCATTACTAAAGGGGGACGGGGTGTGTGGTGGCATTACTACAGGAGGACGGTGTGTGGTGGCATTACTACAGGAGGACGATGTGTGTGGTGGCATTACTACAGGAGGACGGTGTGTGGGGCATTACTACAGGGGGTAGGTGTGTGGTGGCATTACTACAGGGGGTAGGTGTGTGTGGTGGCATTACTACAGGAGGACAGGGTGTGGTGGCATTACTACAGGGGGACGGTGTGTGTGTGTGTGTGTGTGTGTGTGTGTGTGTGTGTGTGTGTGGCATTACTACAGGGGGACGGTGTGTATGTGGTGGCATTACTACAGGGGGACGGTGTGTGTGTTGGCATTACTACAGAGGACGGTGTGTGGTGGCATTACTACAGGGGGACGGTGTGTGTTGGCATTACTACAGGGTGACGGTGTGTGGTGGCATTACTACAGGGGGACGGTGTGTGTGGTGGCATTACTACAGGGGGACAGTGTGTGGTGGCATTACTACAGGGGGACGGTGTGTGTGTGGTGGCATTACTACAGGGGGACTGTGTGTGGTGGCAGTACTACAGGGGGACGGTGTGTGTGTGGTGGCATTACTACAGGGTGACGGTGTGTGGTAGCATTACTACAGGAGGGCGGTGTGTGTGGTGGCATTACTACAGGGGGACAGTGTGTGTGTGGTGGCATTACTACAGGGTGACGGTGTGTGGTGGCATTACTACAGGGGGACGGTGTGTGTGGTGGCATTACTACAGGGGGACAGTGTGTGTGTGTGGTGGCATTACTACAGGGGGACGGTGTGTGTGTGGTGGCATTACTACAGGGGGACGGTGTGTGGTGGCATTACTGCAGGGAGACGGTGTGTGGTGGCATTACTACAGGAGAACGGTGTGTGGTGGCATTACTACAGGGGGACGGTGTGTGTGGTGGCATTACTACAGGGGGACGGTATGTGGTGGCTTTACTACAGGGGGACGGTGTGTGTGGTGGCATTACTACAGGTAGACGGTGTGTGTGGTGGCATTACTACAGGGGGACGGTATGTGGTGGCTTTACTACAGGGGGACGGTGTGTGTGGTGGCATTACTACAGGAGGACGGTGTGTGTGGTGGCATTACTACAGGGGGCAGTGTGTGATGGCATTACTACAGGAAGACAGTGTGTGGTGCCATTACTACAGGGGGACGGTGTGTGGTGGCATTACTACAGGAAGACAGTGTGTGGTGGCATTACTACAGGAGGATGTTGTGTGTGGTGGCATTACTACAGGAGGACGGTGTGTGTGGTGGCATTACTAAAGGGGGACGGTGTGTGGTGGCATTACTACAGGAAGACAGTGTGTGGTACCATTACTACAGGGGGACGGTGTGTGTGGTGCCATTACTACAGGAGGATGGTGTGTGTGGTGGCATTACTAAAGGGGGACGGTGTGTGGTGGCATTACTACAGGAAGACAGTGTGTGGTGCCATTACTACGGGGGACGGTGTGTGTGGTGGCATTACTACAGGGGGCAGTGTGTGGTGGCATTACTACAGGGGGACAATGTGTAGTGGCATTACTACAGGAGGATGGTGTGTGTGTGTGGTGGCATTACTACAGCAGGACGGTGTGTGGTGGCATTACTACAGGAGGATGGTGTATGTGGTGGCATTTCTAAAGGGGGACGGGGTGTGTGGTGGCATTACTACAGGGGGACGGTGTGTGGTGGCATTACTACAGGAGGATGGGGTATGGTGGCATTACTACAGGAGGACGGTGTGTGGTGGCATTACTACAGGAGGATGGGGTGTGGTGGCATTACTACAGGAGGACGGTGTGTGGTGGCATTACTACAGGAGGACGCTGTGTGGTGGCATTACTACAAGGGAACGGAGTGTGCGGTGGCATTACTACAGGAGGATGGTGTATGTGGTGGCATTACTAAAGGGGGACGGGGTGAGTGGTGGCATTACTACAGGGGGACGGTGTGTGGTGGCATTACTACAGGAGGACGATGTGTGTGGTGGCATTACTACAGGAGGACGGTGTGTGTGGGGCATTACTACAGGGGGTAGGTGTGTGGTGGCATTACTACAGGGGGTAGGTGTGTGTGGTGGCATTACTACAGGAGGACAGGGTGTGGTGGCATTACTGCAGGGGGTCGGTGTGTGTGGCAGTACTACAGGGGGACGGTGTGTGTGTGGCATTACTACAGGGGGACGGTGTGTGTGGGGGCATTACTACAGGGGGACAGGGTGTGTGGTGGCATTACTACAGGTGGACGGTGTGTGTGGTGGCATTACTACAGGAGGACGGTGTGTGGTGGCATTACTACAGGAGGATGGTGTGTGTGGGGGCATTACTACAGGGGGACAGGGTGTGTGGTGGCATTACTACAGGTGGACGGTGTGTGTGGTGGCATTACTACAGGAGGACGGTGTGTGGTGGCATTACTACAGGAGGACGTTGTGTGGTGGCATTACTACAGGAGAACGGTGTGTGGTGGCATTACTACAGGGGGACGGTGTGTGTGGTGGCATTACTACAGGGGGACGGTGTGTGTGGTGGCATTACTACAGGGGGACGGTATGTGGTGGCTTTACTACAGGGGGACGGTGTGTGTGGTGGCATTACTACAGGAGGACGGTGTGTGTGGTGGCATTACTACAGGGGGCAGTGTGTGATGGCATTACTACAGGAAGACAGTGTGTGGTGCCATTACTACAGGGGGACGGTGTGTGGTGGCATTACTACAGGAAGACAGTGTGTGGTGGCATTACTACAGGAAGACAGTGTGTGGTGCCATTACTACAGGGGGACGGTGTGTGTGGTGGCATTACTACAGGAGGACGGTGTGTGTGGTGGCATTACTACAGGAAGACAGTGTGTGGTACCATTACTACAGGGGGACGGTGTGTGTGGTGGCATTACTAAAGGGGGACGGTGTGTGGTGGCATTACTACAGGAAGACAGTGTGTGGTGCCATTACTACGGGGGACGGTGTGTGTGGTGGCATTACTACAGGAGGACGGTGTGTGGTGGCATTACTACAGGGGGACGGTGTGTGTGGTGCCATTACTACAGGAGGACGGTGTGTGGTGGCATTACTACAGGAGGATGGGGTATGGTGGCATTACTACAGGGGGACGGTGTGTGGTGGCATTACTACAGGAGGACGGTGTGTGTGGTGGCATTACTACAGGAGGACGGTGTGTGTGGTGGCATTACTACAGGGGGACGGTGTGTGGTGGCATTACTACAGGAAGACAGTGTGTGGTGGCATTACTACAGGAGGACTGTGTGTGTGGTGGCATTACTACAGGGGGACGGTGTGTGGTGGCATTACTACAGGAGGACGGTGTGTGGTGGCATTACTACAGGAGGACGGTCTGTGTGGTGGCATTACTACAGGGGGACGGTGTGTGGTGGCATTACTACAGGAGGACGGTGTGTGGTGCCATTACTACAGGGGGACGGAGTGTGTGGTGGCATTACTACAGCAGGACGGTGTGTGGTGGCATTACTACAGGAGGATGGGGTATGGTGGCATTACTACAGGAGGACGGTGTGTGTGGTGGCATTACTACAGGAGGACGGTGTGTGTGGTGGCATTACTACAGGAGGACGGTGTGTGTGGTGGCATTACTACAGGGGGACGGTGTGTGTGGTGGCATTACTACAGGGGGACGGTGTGTGGTGGCATTACTACAGGGGGACAATGTGTAGTGGCATTACTACAGGAGGACGGTGTGTGTGTGTGTGGTGGCATTACTACAGGGGGACGGAGTGTGTGGTGGCATTACTACAGCAGGACGGTGTGTGGTGGCATTACTACAGGAGGATGGGGTATGGTGGCATTACTACAGGGGGACGGTGTGTGGTGGCATTACAACAAGGGAACGGTGTGTGCGGTGGCATTACTACAGGAGGATGTTGTATGTGGTGGCATTACTAAAGGGGGACAGGGTGTGTGGTGGCATTACTACAGGAGGACGGTGTGTGTGGTGGCATTACTACAGGAGGACGGTGTGTGTGGGGCATTACTACAGGGGGTAGGTGTGTGGTGGCATTACTACAGGGGGTAGGTGTGTGTGGTGGCATTACTACAGGAGGACAGGGTGTGGTGGCATTACTGCAGGGGGACGGTGTGTGTGGCAGTACTACAGGGGGACGGTGTGTGTGTGTGTGGCATTACCACAGGGGGACGGTGTGTGTGTGGTGGCATTACTACAGGGGGACGGTTGTGTGTTGGCATTACTACAGGGTGACGGTGTGTGGTGGCATTACTACAGGGGGACGGTGTGTGTGGTGGCATTACTACAGGGGGACAGTGTGTGGTGGCCTTACTACAGGGGGACGGTGTGTGTGTGGTGGCATTACTACAGGGGGACTGTGTGTGGTGGCAGTACTACAGGGGGACGGTGTGTGTGTGGTGGCATTACTACAGGGTGACGGTGGGTGGTGGCATTACTACAGGGGGGCGGTGTGTGTGGTGGCATTACTACAGGGGGACAGTGTGTGTGTGGTGGCATTACTACAGGGTGACGGTGTGTGGTGGCATTACTACAGGGGGACAGTGTGTGTGGTGGCATTACTACAGGGGGACAGTGTGTGTGTGTGATGGCATTACTACAGGGGGACGGTGTGTGGTGGCATTACTACAGGGGGACAGTGTGTGTGTGTGATGGCATTACTACAGGGGGACGGTGTGTGGTGGCATTACTACAGGAGGACGATGTGTGTGGTGGCATTACTACAGGAGGACGGTGTGTGTGGGGCATTACTACAGGGGGTAGGTGTGTGGTGGCATTACTACAGGGGGTAGGTGTGTGTGGTGGCATTACTACAGGAGGACAGGGTGTGGTGGCATTACTGCAGGGGGACGGTGTGTGTGGCAGTACTACAGGGGGACGGTGTGTGTGTGTGTGTGTGTGTGTGTGGCATTACTACAGTGGGACGGTGTGTGTGTGGTGGCATTACTACAGGGGGACGGTGTGTGTGTTGGCATTACTACAGAGGACGGTGTGTGGTGGCATTACTACAGGGGGACGGTTGTGTGTTGGCATTACTACAGGGTGACGGTGTGTGGTGGCATTACTACAGGGGGACGGTGTGTGTGGTGGCATTACTACAGGGGGACAGTGTGTGGTGGCATTACAACAGGGGGACGGTGTGTGTGTGGTGGCATTACTACAGGGGGACTGTGTGTGGTGGCAGTACTACAGGGGGACGGTGTGTGTGTGGTGGCATTACTACAGGGTGACGGTGTGTGGTGGCATTACTACAGGGGGGCGGTGTGTGTGGTGGCATTACTACAGGGGGACAGTGTGTGTGTTGTGGCATTACTACAGGGTGACGGTGTGTGGTGGCATTACTACAGGGGGACGGTGTGTGTGGTGGCATTACTACAGGGGGACAGTGTGTGTGTGTGTGTGTGTGTGTGTGTGTGTGTGTGGTGGCATTACTACAGGGGGACGGTGTGTGTGTGGTGGCATTACTACAGGGGGACGGTGTGTGGTGGCATTACTGCAGGGAGACGGTGTGTGGTGGCATTACTACAGGAGGATGGTGTGTGTGGGGGCATTACTACAGGGGGACGGGTGTGTGGTGGCATTACTACAGGTGGACGGTCTGTGTGGTGGCATTACTACAGGAGGACGGTGTGTGGTGGCATTACTACAGGAGGACGTTGTGTGGTGGCATTACTACAGGAGGACGGTGTGTGGTGGTATTACTACAGGGGGACGGTGTGTGTGGTGGCATTACTACAGGGGGACGGTGAGTGTGGTGGCATTACTACAGGGTGACGGTGTGTGTGGTGGCATTACTACAGGTGGACGGTGTGTGGTGGCATTACTACAGGGGGACGGTGTGTGTGGTAGCAGTACTACAGGGGGACGGTGTGTGGTGGCATTACTACAGGGGGACAGTGTGTGGTGGCATTACTACAGGGGGACGGTGTGTGTGGTAGCATTACTACAGGAGGACGGTGTGTGTGGAATTACTACAGGAGGACGGTGTGTGGTGGCATTACTACAGGGGGGCGGTGTGTGTGGTGGCATTACTACAGGGGGAAGGTGTGTGTGGCATTACTACAGGAGGACGATGTGTGTGGTGGCATTACTACAGTAGGACGGTGTGTGTGGGGCATTACTACAGGGGGTAGGTGTGTGGTGGCATTACTACAGGGGGTAGGTGTGTGTGGTGGCATTACTTTACTACAGGAGGACAGGGTGTGGTGGCATTACTGCAGGGGGACGGTGTGTGTGGCAGTACTACAGGGGGACGGTGTGTGTGTGTGTGGCATTACTACAGGGGGACGGTGTGTGTGTGGTGGCATTACTACAGGGGGACGGTGTGTGTGTTGGCATTACTACAGAGGACGGTGTGTGGTGGCATTACTACAGGGGGACGGTTGTGTGTTGGCATTACTACAGGGTGACGGTGTGTGGTGGCATTACTACAGGGGGACGGTGTGTGTGGTGGCATTACTACAGGGGGACGGTGTGTGTGGTGGCATTACTACAGGGGGACAGTGTGTGTGTGTGGTGGCATTACTACAGGGGGACGGTGTGTGGTGGCAGTACTACAGGGGGATGGTGTGTGTGTGGTGGCATTACAACAGGGTGACGGTGTGTGGTGGCATTACTAAAGGGGGACGGTGTGTGTGGTGGCATTACTACAGGGGGACAGTGTGTGTGTGGTGGCATTACTACAGGGTGACGGTGTGTGGTGGCATTATTACAGGGGGACGGTGTGTGTGGTGGCATTACTACAGGGGGACAGTGTGTGTGTGTGGCATTACTACAGGGGGACGGTGTGTGTGTGGTGGCATTACTACAGGGTGACGGTGTGTGGTGGCATTACTGCAGGGAGACGGTGTGTGGTGGCATTACTACAGGAGGACGGTGTGTGTGGAATTACTACAGGAGGACGGTGTGTGGTGGCATAACTACAGGGGGGCGGTGTGTGTGGTGGCATTACTACAGAGGGACGGTGTGTGGTGGCATTGCTACAGGGGGGCGGTGTGTGTGGTGGCATTACTACAGAGGGAAGGTGTGTGGTGGCATTACTACAGGGGGGCGGTGTGTGTAGTGGCATTACTACAGAGGGACGATGTGTGTGGCATTACTAGAGGAGGACGGTGTGTGTGGTGACATTAACTACAGGAGGACGGTGTGTGTGGAATTACTACAGCAGGAAGGTGTGTGGTGGCATTACTACAAGAGGACGGTGTGTGGTGGCAATACTACAGGGGGACGGTGTGTGTGGTGGCATTACTACAGGGGGTCGGTGTGTGTGGTGGCATTACTTCAGGTGGGCAGTGTGTGGTGGCATTACTACAGGGGGACGGTGTGTGTGTGGTGGCATTACTTCAGGGGGGCAGTGTGTGGTGGCATTACTTCAGGGGGGCAGTGTGTGGTGGCATTACTGCATGGGGACGGTGTGTGGTGGCATTACTACAGGGGGACGGTGTGTGTGGTGGCATTACTACAGGGGGACGGTGTGTGTGGTGGCAGTACTACAGGGGGTCGGTGTGTGTGGTGGCATTTCTTCAGGTGGGCAGTGTGTGGTGGCATTACTACAGGGGGACGGTGTGTGTGTGGTGGCATTACTTCAGGGGGGCAGTGTGTGGTGGCATTACTTCAGGGGGGCAGTGTGTGGTGGCATTACTGCATGGGGACGGTGTGTGGTGGCATTACTACAGGGGGACGTTGTGTGGTGGCATTACTACAGGGGGTCGGTGTGTGTGGTGGCATTTCTTCAGGTGGGCAGTGTGTGGTGGCATTACTACAGGGGGACGGTGTGTGTGTGGTGGCATTACTTCAGGGGGGCAGTGTGTGGTGGCATTACTTCAGGGGGGCAGTGTGTGGTGGCATTACTGCATGGGGACGGTGTGTGGTGGCATTACTACAGGGGGACGTTGTGTGGTGGCATTACTACAGGGGGATGGTGTGTGTGGTGGCAGTACTACAGGGGGTCGGTGTGTGTGGTGGCATTACTTCAGGTGGGCAGTGTGTGGTGGAATTACTACAGGGGGACGGTTTGTGTGGTGACATTAACTACAGGGGGACGGTGAGTGTGGTGGCATTACTACAGGGGGACGGTGTGTGTGGTGGCATTACTACAGGGGGACGGTGTGTGTGGTGGCATTACTACAGGAGGACGGTGTGTGTGGTGACATTAACTACAGGGGGACGGTGTGTGTGGTGGCATTACTACAGGGGGACGGTGTGTGTGGTGGCATTACTACAGGGGGACGGTGTGTGTGGTGGCAGTACTACAGGGGGTCGGTGTGTGTGGTGGCATTACTTCAGGTGGGCAGTGTGGTGGCATTACTACAGGGGGACGGTGTGTGTGTGGTGGCATTACTTCAGGGGGGCAGTGTGTGGCATTACTGCATGGGGACGGTGTGTGGTGGCATTACTACAGGGGGACGTTGTGTGGTGGCATTACTACAGGAGGACGGTGTGTGTGTGGTGGCATTACTACAGGGGGACAGTGTGTGTGTTGGCATTACTACAGGGGGACGGTGTGTGTGTTGGTATTACTACAGAAGACGGTGTGTGTGGTGGCATTACTAATGGGGGACGGTGTGTGTGGTGACATTAAATACAGGGGGACGGTGTGTGTGGTGACATTAACTACAGGGGGACGGTGTGTGTGGTGGCATTACTACAGGGGGACGGTGTGTGTGGTGGCATTACTACAGGGGGATGGTGTGTGTGGTGGCAGTACTACAGGGGGTCGGTGTGTGTGGTGGCATTACTTCAGGTGGGCAGTGTGTGGTGGCATTACTACAGGGGGACGGTGTGTGTGGTGACATTAACTACAGGGGGACGGTGTGTGTGGTGGCATTACTACAGGGGGACGGTGTGTGTGGTGGCATTACTACAGGGGGACGGTGTGTGGTGGCATTACTACAGGAGGACGGTGTGTGTGGTGACATTAACTACAGGGGGACGGTGTGTGTGGTGGCATTACTACAGGGGGATGGTGTGTGTGGTGGCATTACTACAGGGGGACGGTGTGTGTGGTGGCATTACTAAATGGGGACGGTGTGTGTGGTGGCATTACTACAGGGGGATGGTGTGTGGTGGCATTACTACTGGAGGACGGTGTGTGTGGTGACATTAACTACAGGGGGACGGTGTGTGTGGTGGCATTACTACAGGGGGACGGTGTGTGTGGTGGCATTACTACAGGGGGACGGTGTGTGTGGTGGCAGTACTACAGGGGGTCGGTGTGTGTGGTGGCATTACTTCAGGTGGGCAGTGTGTGGTGGCATTACTACAGGGGGACGGTGTGTGTGTGGTGGCATTACTTCAGGGGGGCAGTGTGTGGTGGCATTACTTCAGGGGGGCAGTGTGTGGTGGCATTACTACAGGGGGACGGTGTGTGTGGTGGCAGTACTACAGGGGGTCGGTGTGTGTGGTGGCATTACTTCAGGTGGGCAGTGTGTGGTGGCATTACTACAGGGGGACGGTGTCTGTGGTGACATTAACTACAGGGGGACGGTGTGTGTGGTGGCATTACTACAGGGGGACGGTGTGTGTGGGGGCATTACTACAGGGGGACGGTGTGTGTGGTGGCATTACTACAGGGGGACGGTGTGTGTGGTGGCATTACTAAAGGGGGACGGTGTGTGTGGTGGCATTACTACAGGGGGATGGTGTGTGTGGCATTACTATAGGAGGCTGGTGTGTGTGGTGACATTAACTACAGGGGGACGGTGTGTGTGGTGGCATTACTACAGGGGGACGGTGTGTGTGGTGGCATTACTACAGGGGGACGGTGTGTGTGGTGGCAGTACTACAGGGGGTCGGTGTGTGTGGTGGCATTACTTCAGGTGGGCAGTGTGTGGTGGCATTACTACAGGGGGACGGTGTGTGTGTGGTTGCATTACTTCAGGGGGGCAGTGTGTGGTGGCATTACTGCATGGGGACGGTGTGTGGTGGCATTACAACAGGGGGACGTGTGGTGGCATTACTACAGGAGGACGGTGTGTGTGTGGTGGCATTACTACAGGGGAACGGTGTGTGTGTTGGCATTACTACAGGGGGACAGTGTGTGTGTTGGTATTACTACAGAAGACGGTGTGTGTGGTGGCATTACTACAGGGGGACGGTGTGTGTGGTGACATTAACTACAGGGGGACGGTGTGTGTGGTGGCATTACTTCAGGGGGGCAGTGTGTGGTGGCATTACTGCATGGGGACGGTGTGTGGTGGCATTACTACAGGGGGACGTTGTGTGGTGGCATTACTACAGGAGGACGGTGTGTGTGTGGTGGCATTACTACAGGGGGACGGTGTGTGTGTTGGTATTACTACAGAAGACGGTGTGTGTGGTGGCATTACTAATGGGGGACGGTGTGTGTGGTGACATTAGCTACAGGGGGACGGTGTGTGTGGTGACATTAACTACAGGGGGACGGTGTGTGTGGTAGCATTACTACAGGGGGACGGTGTGTGTGGTGGCATTACTACAGGGGGATGGTGTGTGTGGTGGCAGTACTACAGGGGGTCGGTGTGTGTGGTGGCATTACTTCAGGTGGGCAGTGTGTGGTGGCATTACTACAGGGGGACGGTGTGTGTGGTGACATTAACTACAGGGGGACGGTGTGTGTGGTGGCATTACTACAGGGGGACGGTGTGTGTGGGGGCATTACTACAGGGGGACAGTGTGTGTGGTGGCATTACTACAGGGGGACGGTGTGTGTGGTGGCATTACTACAGGGGGACGGTGTGTGTGTGTTGGCATTACTACAGGGGGATGGTGTGTGTGGCATTACTACAGGAGGCTGGTGTGTGTGGTGACATTAACTACAGGGGAACGGTGTGTGTGGTGGCATTACTACAGGGGGACGGTGTGTGTGGTGGCATTACTACAGGGGGACGGTGTGTGTGGTGGCAGTACTACAGGGGGTCGGTGTGTGTGGTGGCATTACTTCAGGTGGGCAGTGTGTGGTGGCATTACTACAGGGGGACGGTGTGTGGTTGCATTACTTCAGGGGGGCAGTGTGTGGTGGCATTACTGCATGGGGACGGTGTGTGGTGGCATTACTACAGGGGGACGTTGTGTGGTGGCATTACTACAGGAGGACGGTGTGTGTGTGTGGTGGCATTACTACAGGGGGACGGTGTGTGTGTTGGCATTACTACAGGGGGACGGTGTGTGTGTTGGTATTACTACAGAAGACGGTGTGTGTGGTGGCATTACTACAGGGGGACGGTGTGTGTGGTGACATTAACTACAGGGGGACGGTGTGTGTGTGGTGGCATTACTTCAGGGGGGCAGTGTGTGGTGGCATTACTGCATGGGGACGGTGTGTGGTGGCATTACTACAGGGGGACGTTGTGTGGTGGCATTACTACAGGAGGACGGTGTGTGTGTGGTGGCATTACTACAGGGGGACGGTGTGTGTGTTGGTATTACTACAGAAGACGGTGTGTGTGGTGGCATTACTAATGGGGGACGGTGTGTGTGGTGACATTAACTACAGGGGGACGGTGTGTGTGGTGGCATTACTACAGGGGGACGGTGTGTGTGGGGGCATTACTACAGGGGGACGGTGTGTGTGGGGGCATTACTACAGGGGGACGGTGTGTGTGGTGGCATTACTACAGGGGGATGGTGTGTGTGGTGGCATTACTACAGGGGGATGGTGTGTGTGGCATTGCTACAGGAGGCTGGTGTGTGTGGTGACATTAACTACAGGGGGACGGTGTGTGTGGTGGCATTACTACAGGGGGACGGTGTGTGTGGTGGTATTACTACAGGGGGACGGTGTGTGTGGTGGCAGTACTACAGGGGGTCGGTGTGTGTGGTGGCATTACTTCAGGTGGGCAGTGTGTGGTGGCATTACTACAGGGGGACGTTGTGTGGTGGCATTACTACAGGAGGACGGTGTGTTTGTGGTGGCATTACTACAGGGGGACGGTGTGTGTGTTGGCATTACTACAGGGGGACGGTGTGTGTGTTGGTATTACTACAGAAGACGGTGTGTGTGGTGGCAGTACTACAGGGGGTCGGTGTGTGTGGTGGCATTACTTCAGGTGGGCAGTGTGTGGTGGCATTACTACAGGGGGACGGTGTGTGTGTGGTGGCATTACTTCAGGGGGGCAGTGTGTGGTGGCATTACTTCAGGGGGGCAGTGTGTGGTGGCATTACTGCATGGGGACTGTGTGTGGTGGCATTACTACAGGGGGACGTTGTGTGGTGGCATTACTACAGGAGGACGGTGTGTGTGTGGTGGCATTACTACAGGGGGACGGTGTGTGTGGTGACATTAACTACAGGGGGACGGTGTGTGTGGTGACATTAACTATAGGGGGACAGTGTGTGTGGTGGCAGTACTACAGGGGGTCGGTGTGTGTGGTGGCATTACTTCAGGTGGGCAGTGTGTGGTGGCATTACTACAGGGGGACGGTGTGTGTGTGGTGGCAATACTTCAGGGGGGCAGTGTGTGGTGGCATTACTTCAGGGGGGCAGTGTGTGGTGGCATTACTGCATGGGGACGGTGTGTGGTGGCATTACTACAGGGGGACGTTGTGTGGTGGCATTACTACAGGAGGACGGTGTGTGTGGTGGCATTACTACAGGGGGACGGTGTGTGTGTTGGCATTACTACAGGGGGACGGTGTGTGTGTTGGTACTACTACAGAAGACGGTGTGTGTGGTGGCATTACTACAGGGGGACGGTGTGTGTGGTGACATTAACTACAGGGGGACGGTGTGTGTGGTGACATTAACTACAGGGGGACGGTGTGTGTGGTAGCATTACTACAGGGGGACGGTGTGTGTGGTGGCATTACTACAGGGGGATGGTGTGTGTGGTGGCAGTACTACAGGGGGTCGGTGTGTGTGGTGGCATTACTTCAGGTGGGCAGTGTGTGGTAGCATTACTACAGGGGGATGGTGTGTGTGGTGGCATTACTACAGGGGGACAGTGTGTGTGGTGGCAGTACTACAGGGGGTCGGTGTGTGTGGTGGCATTACATCAGGTGGGCAGTGTGTGGTGGCATTACTACAGGGGGACGGTGTGTGTGGTGACATTAACTACAGGGGGACGGTGTGTGTGGTGGCATTACTACAGGGGGACGGTGTGTGTGGTGGCATTACTACAGGGGGACGGTGTGTGTGGTGACATTAACTACAGGGGGTCGGTGTGTGTTGTGGCATTACTTCAGGTGGGCAGTGTGTGGTGGCATTACTACAGGAGGACGGTGTGTGGTGGCATTACTACAGGGGGACGGTGTGTGTGTGTGGTGGCATTACTACAGGAGGACGGTGTGTGGTGGCATTACTACAGGGGGACGGTGTGTGTGGTGGCATTACTACAGTGTGTGTGGTGGCATTACTACAGGAGGATGGTGTGTGGTTGCATTACTACAGGGGGACGGTGTGTGTGGTGGCATTACTACAGGAGGATGGTGTGTGGTGGCATTACTACAGGAGGATGGTGTGTGGTGGCATTACTACAGGAGGATGGTGTGTGGTGGCATTACTACAGGGGGACGGTGTGTGGTGGCATTACTACAGGAGGACGGTGTGTGGTGGCATTACTACAGGAGGACGGTGTGTGTGGTGGCATTACTACAGGGGGACGGTGTGTGTGGTGGCATTACTACAGGAGGACGGTGTGTGGTGGCATTACTACAGGAGGACGGTGTGTGGTGGCATTACTACAGGAGGATGGTGTGTGTGGTGGCATTACTACAGGAGGACGGTGTGTGGTGGCATTACTACAGGAGGACGGTGTGTGTGGTGGCATTACTACAGGGGGACGGTGTGTGGTGGTATTACTACAGGGGGACGGTGTGTGGTGGCATTACTACAGGAGGATGGTGTGTGGTGGCATTACTACAGGAGGACGGTGTGCGTGGTGGCATTACTACAGGGGGACGGTGTGTGGTGGCATTACCACAGGAGGATGGTGTGTGGTGGCATTACTACAGGAGGATGGTGTGTGGTGGCATTACTACAGTAGGATGGTGTGTGGTGGCATTACTACAGGAGGACGGTGTGTGGTGGCATTACTACAGGGGGACGGTGTGTGTGGTGGCATTACTACAGGAGGACGGTGTGTGGTGGCATTACTACAGGAGGACGGTGTGTGGTGGCATTACTACAGGAGGACGGTGTGTGTGTGTGGTGGCATTACTACAGGAGGACGGTGTGTGGTGGCATTACTACAGGAGGACGGTGTGTGGTGGCATTACTACAGGGGGACGGTGTGTGTGTGTGGTGGCATTACTACAGGGGGACGGTGTGTGTGGTGGCATTACTACAGGAGGACGGTGTGTGGTGGCATTACTACAGGAGGACGGTGTGTGGTGGCATTACTACAGGGGGACGGTGTGTGTGATGGCATTACTACAGGAGGATGGTGTGTGGTGGCATTACTACAGGGGGACGGTGTGTGGTGGCATTACTACAGGAGGATGGTGTGTGGTGGCATTACTACAGGAGGACGGTGTGTGTGGTGGCATTACTACAGGGGGACGGTGTGTGGTGGCATTACTACAGGAGGATGGTGTGTGGTGGCATTACTACAGTAGGATGGTGTGTGGTGGCATTACTACAGGGGGACGGTGTGTGGTGGCATTACTACAGGAGGACGGTGTGTGGTGGCATTACTACAGGAGGATGGTGTGTGGTGGCATTACTACAGGAGGACGGTGTGTGGTGGCATTACTACAGGAGGACGGTGTGTGGTGGCATTACTACAGGGGGACGGTGTGTGTGGTGGCATTACTACAGGGGGACGGTGTGTGTGGTGGCATTACTACAGGAGGACGGTGTGTGTGGTGGCATTACTACAGGAGGATGGTGTGTGGTGGCATTACTACAGGAGGACGGTGTGCGTGGTGGCATTACTACAGGGGGACGGTGTGTGGTGGCATTACCACAGGAGGATGGTGTGTGGTGGCATTACTACAGGAGGATGGTGTGTGGTGGCATTACTACAGGAGGATGGTGTGTGGTGGCATTACTACAGTAGGATGGTGTGTGGTGGCATTACTACAGGGGGACGGTGTGTGGTGGCATTACTACAGGAGGACGGTGTGTGGTGGCATTACTACAGGAGGACGGTGTGTGGTGGCATTACTACAGGGGGACGGTGTGTGTGGTGGCATTACTACAGGAGGACGGTGTGTGGTGGCATTACTACAGGAGGATGGTGTGTGGTGGCATTACTACAGGGGGACGGTGTGTGTGTGTGGTGGCATTACTACAGGGGGACGGTGTGTGTGGTGGCATTACTACAGGAGGACGGTGTGTGGTGGCATTACTACAGGAGGACGGTGTGTGGTGGCATTACTACAGGGGGACGGTGTGTGTGGTGGCATTACTACAGGAGGACGGTGTGTGGTGGCATTACTACAGGAGGACGGTGTGTGGTGGCATTACTACAGGGGGACGGTGTGTGTGTGTGGTGGCATTACTATAGGGGGACGGTGTGTGTGGTGGCATTACTACAGGAGGATGGTGTGTGGTGGCATTACTACAGTAGGATGATGTGTGGTGGCATTACTACAGGAGGATGGTGTGTGGTGGCATTACTACAGGAGGATGGTGTGTGGTGGCATTACTACAGGAGGATGGTGTGTGGTGGCATTACTACAGGAGGATGGTGTGTGGTGGCATTACTACAGGGGGACGGTGTGTTGTGGCATTACTACAGGAGGACGGTGTGTGTGGTGGCATTACTACAGGAGGACGGTGTGTGGTGGCATTACTACAGGAGGACGGTGTGTGGTGGCATTACTACAGGGGGACGGTGTGTGTGTGTGGTGGCATTACTACAGGGGGACGGTGTGTGTGTGGTGGCATTACTACAGGAGGACGGTGTGTGGTGGCATTACTATGGGTGGCAATGTGTGGAATTACTGTGGGGGCCAGTGAATTATTTTTATTACTGTTGGGGACAATGTGTGTGTGTTTTATTTCCCCTTGTGTGTGTTGTTTCTCCGTGTGGTACTGATTGTGTGTCTTGGCAATTTTCAGATCTTGTTCGGCATGCCGCGAATTGAAAAAGGTTGAAAATCACTGATCTAAGCATTGGAGGCCGCCATGTAGTACTGCGTGTCAGGAAATAATCTCCCTCCATCTTCGTTTCCCTGTCCTCGGGCCGCGGTTGGAGCTCAGAACGGGCTGTGATTGGGGCTTCGTGCTCTGCGGGCTCCTCGTACAGTAGGCGCACATGTATAATTAGGCATCGATTCCACCAGTTTCCGGCCTGTACCCCTCAGATGTGCGCCCAGTGGGTCATGGAGCAAGGCGTCACGCTAAATACTGGATATTGGCTGCGGCATTTGTCACTACAGAAGAATGATGATTTCCATATTGGATACAGAAACCAGGGGGCGCCTTATTCCCCAGCACATCTGTATAACGCACCAGCCGTATTATATAATGGACAGCGTCACCAATATAATGATCTAAACTAAGGTCACTAAGAAATGAACAAGTGGAAATGACCCCGACGCACAGTGATCGGTCAGAGAGGAACCTCCGTCATACTGAGCACAGGGGATTGGTGGCACCATTTTGCACAATGGCCCTCATTCTGAGTTGATCACTCGCTAGCTTTTTTTTGCAGCGCTGCGATCAGATAGTCGCCGCCTACAGGGGAGCGTATTTTCGCTTTGCAAGTGTGCGATCGCATGTGCAACCGAGCGGGACAAAAAAGTTTTGTGCAGTAGATCTGGACTTACTCAGCCGCTGCGATCACTTCAGCCTGTCCGGGGCCGGAATTAACATCAGACACCCACCCTGCAAACACTTGGACACCCCTGCGTTTTCCCAACCACTCCCGGAAAATCAGTTGCCACCCACAAACGCCCTCTTTCTGTCACTCTTCTTGCGATCGGTTGTGCAAATGGATTCTTCGCTAGAAGCATTGCACAACAACGATGCTGTTTGTACCCGTAAGACGCTCGTGCGCATTGTGGTGCATACGTATGCGCAATAGTAACCTGATCGCTGCGCTGCAAAAAATGTCAGCGAGCGATCAACTCGGAATGAGGACCAATATTCTGGTTACATGACTTGGGTTGAGCATCGTCCCCTTATGCACTAAAAGCACCGTCTCACATTCTTTGGGTCTACAGCACATCATACTGAGAGGAAATAAAGTCTCCTCCACCTGTAATTACATGATCACATGTTGTTGTTCTGTGGATCACGTATTGTCACAAAGACATAAATCATTTCGTACACAACGTCGCCATAATACATCCGTGTTAAATGTGTCTGTCACCCCTGGTAACTCGGCCTCCAGTGCTGGCGTGTTTCACATCTGCGACATGAGAGCTGTGATTGATTGACACATATGTACATATATAATATAAGAGTATTATATGTCACTGTTACCGCTCGGAGGAAGCCTCAGGCCGCTGCTCTTACTGCCGCCGTCCTCTCCTCCTTCTGCTCCTACCACGGTTTATTTTTGGAGCAACACATGACCCGGGAGACGCCAGCACCTCCCGGGTCTCAGATTTCCAGCATGAGGAGGCACAGTTATAGAACATGCCTCACTGACATGTCATGTTCCTCTGCTGACATCATGTATGAGCCCCACAAACCTAGAGGGGATCCGGTCTGAAGATCGACAGGGTCTAGGTCAACAATGTTTAGGTCGACCACTATAGGTCGACAGTCACTAGGTCGACATGGATGGAAGGTCGACAGGGTTTCTAGGTCGACATGTGCTAGGTCGACAGGTCTAAAGGTCGACATGAGTTTTTCACATTTTTTTTTTCATACTTAACGATCCACGTGGACTACGATTGGAACGGTAAAGTGTGCCGAGCGAAGCGGTAGCGGAGCGAAGGCACCATGCCCGAAGCATGGCGAGCGAAGCGAGCCATGCGAGGGGACGCGGTGCACTAATTTGGGATCCCGGTCACTTTACGAAGAAAACTACACACAAAAAATATCCTCATGTCGACCTAGCACATGTCGACCTAGAAACCCTGTCGACCTTCTATCCATGTCGACCTAGTGACTGTCGACCTATAGTGGTCGACCTAAACATTGTCGACCTAGATACGGTTGATAAAACGAACCACACCCACCTCAAGGCCATGGGATTTGTCTGTGTGTCTTTGGGGCCTATTTATCGACCCACTGGCAGTGTCCGCATTATATTAGTGCAGTATATATATAGTCAGTAAAGGCAACAGCAGGAGACATCGCACATTTCACAAAATGAAAAAATCATGGGAAAAAATGCCGGTCCTGTTTTTTATTTTTCCAAGCGGCGTTACGTGTATCGCAGTGTATACGATGGTGGATCTTGTCTTTGCATTAGTTACATCTCTGAAGCACGTGTGACCCCCCCCCCCCCCCCCCTCGCTGCCTCCTCCCCCCCCTCGCTGCCTCCTCTCATTTATTCAGGGCTAGGGTGAAAATACCGATCGGGGTCTGCTGGGATTTCGGCTGCCGGGATCTGGTTGCTAACCCCCTGGAGATATGTAGCTGAACATTGAGGAATCCATTTACTAATCATACAATAATGTGCACTAACGAAGGATAACGATGGTTACACGTCTGTTTATAACTTCATTAGCACAGAAAACAATTAGAACCCTGATAAAATTGAACGTGGGACCATTATAAACTGGAGTCGTGGCCTAACCCAGGACAGACACCTGGAGACGGCGGCCGGACGGCAGGAACCACAATGACATACTGCCACACAATACAGCTACTGCAGTCACCTGCCAGACAGGGTCATAGATTAGTGGATGATTACATGCAGTGCCGTAACTATGGAATCTATTCATGAAGCAGTGAGAAGAGCGGAGAAGTGATCCTGTGGAGAAGTTGCCCATGGCAACCAATCAGCTGCTCCGTACAATTGTATAGTATGCAAATTATAAATGTTACCTCAATGCTGATTGGTTGCCATGGGCAACTTCTCCACTACCTCACTTCTCCACACTTTTCACTGTTTCATGAATAGACCCCTAGGTGTGTGCACTGTGTGCCTTGCACACAGCGCACTTGTGATAGGAGTGCATCATGCCCCTTGACCCCGACTTGCCTCCCTTGTAGTGTGCAAGTGACAGACTGAGATATGGGTTCCGTGCGTGTGTTGCCCCCCCCCCCCCGCTGCTCTGTTTCAAAGTGCCCCGGCAGCTCCTCTGACAGCCTGGGCGGTCTAGTGTTTTACGCGTCAGTAGCCGCGGCTGCTATCTGACCGTAACAGTCAGCTGCAGCCACGGTCACACACGGCGGGCAGCCACGGGCCGGAGTTACAGCGTAGACAGCGATGTAACTCCTGTAAACTCCAGCGCTGTAATGCTGTAAAGTGGAGGCAATGTGTTACGGCGCTGCTCGGCCATCGCTGCAACAGATGTGAGGACCTGCTTCTGGGATGAGCTCCCTCGGAGCCGGAGTTTGGGGTGGACGGAGAGGCGGCTGCTGCTGCTGCTGCTCCAGCGCTCTGAACATCCTGCGTCTGCCTGTGGTACCGCTCATCATGTCGTATATGGTAACAGGTAAGTATAATTCTCTCTCTTTCTCAAAGGGGGACTCTGCTGCCTATTGTGTAGAAAAGGGGGGCTCTGCTGCCGTAATGTATAAAAAGGGGGGGGCTCTGCTGCTTAATGTGTAAAAAGGGGGGCTCTGCTGCCGTAATGTGTAAAAAGGGGGGCTCTGCTGCCGTAATGTATAAAAAGGGGGCTCTGCTGCCGTAATGTGTAAAAAGGGGGGCTCTGCTGCTTAATGTGTAAAAAGGGGGGCTCTGCTGCCGTAATGTGTAAAAAGGGGGGCTCTGCTGCCGTAATGTATAAAAAGGGGGCTCTGCTGCCGTAATGTGTAAAAAGGGGGGCTCTGCTGCTGTAATGTGTAAAAAGGGGACTCTGCTGCCGTAATGTGTAAAAAGGGGGGGGCTCTGCTGCCGTAATGTGTAAAAAGGGGGGCTCTGCTGCTTAATGTGTAAAAAGGGGGGCTCTGCTGCCGTAATGTGTAAAAAGGGGGGCTCTGCTGCTTAATGTGTAAAAAGGGGGGCTCTGCTGCTGTAATGTGTAAAAAGGGGGGCTCTGCTGCCGTAATGTATAAAAAGGGGGCTCTGCTGCCGTAATGTGTAAAAAGGGGGGCTCTGCTGCTGTAATGTGTAAAAAGGGGACTCTGCTGCCGTAATGTGTAAAAAGGGGGGGGCTCTGCTGCCGTAATGTGTAAAAAGGGGGGCTCTGCTGCTTAATGTGTAAAAAGGGGGGCTCTGCTGCCGTAATGTGTAAAAAGGGGGGCTCTGCTGCTTAATGTGTAAAAAGGGGGGCTCTGCTGCTGTAATGTGTAAAAAGGGGACTCTGCTGCCGTAATGTGTAAAAAGGGGGCTCTGCTGCCGTAATGTATAAAAAGGGGGGCTCTGCTGCCGTAATGTGTAAAAAGGGGGGCTCTGCTGCTTAATGTGTAAAAAGGGGGGCTCTGCTGCCGTAATGTATAAAAAGGGGGGCTCTGCTGCCGTAATGTGTAAAAAGGGGGGCCCTGCTGCTGTAATGTGTAAAAAGGGGGACTCTGCTGCCGTAATGTGTAAAAATGGGGGCTCTGCTGCTGTAATGTGTAAAAAGGGGGGCTCTGCTGCTGTAATGTGTAAAAAGGGGGGCTCTGCTGCTGCTATGTGTAAAAAGGGGGGCTCTGCTGCTGTAATGTGTAAAAAGGGGACTCTGCTGCTGTAATGTGTAAAAAGGGGACTCTGCTGCCGTAATGTGTAAAAAGGGGGGGGCTCTGCTGCCGTAATGTGTAAAAAGGGGGGCTCTGCTGCTTAATGTGTAAAAAGGGGGGCTCTGCTGCCGTAATGTGTAAAAAGGGGGCCTCTGCTGCCGTAATGTGTAAAAAGGGGGGCTCTGCTGCTTAATGTGTAAAAAGGGGGGCTCTGCTGCTGTAATGTGTAAAAAGGGGACTCTGCTGCCGTAATGTGTAAAAAGGGGGCTCTGCTGCCGTAATGTATAAAAAGGGGGGCTCTGCTGCCGTAATGTGTAAAAAGGGGGGCTCTGCTGCTTAATGTGTAAAAAGGGGGGCTCTGCTGCCGTAATGTATAAAAAGGGGGGCTCTGCTGCCGTAATGTGTAAAAAGGGGGGCCCTGCTGCTGTAATGTGTAAAAAGGGGGACTCTGCTGCCGTAATGTGTAAAAATGGGGGCTCTGCTGCTGTAATGTGTAAAAAGGGGGGCTCTGCTGCTGTAATGTGTAAAAAGGGGGGCTCTGCTGCTGCTATGTGTAAAAAGGGGGGCTCTGCTGCTGTAATGTGTAAAAAGGGGACTCTGCTGCTGTAATGTGTAAAAAGGGGACTCTGCTGCTGTAATGTGCAAAAGGGGCTTGACTTGATGTAATGTGTGTAAGTGACGCTACTGTGCAGCGTAATATGAATTGGCATTATTTTGTGGCCACACCCCTTCCTCATGAAGCTATGCCCCTATATTTTTGGCTGCCCTGTTTTGTATATGAGGGGGGGGGAGGGGGCGCCGATGATGTTTCTTGCACACAGCGCTAATATGTCTACTTACGGCACTGATTACATGAGACCCGGGCTCACCTGGGCAGCCTCCAAGCATAATAGTGGTGGCGTAACAGCAGCTCGGTCTGTCCGCTTGTTGATGGGCCGAGGGGCCGGTCATCATCAGTGTCAGTAGTTACCCCTGCCCTCTGCTAGGCGTGATTATTTCCTCTGAGCCCCAGGGGCAGATTTAGGGGTGAGGGCGCCCCCAGGTAATAACCGCCTCCCACCTGCCTCATTTAATTATTTTTAGTAATTGGTTATAAGCCCTCATTTGATGACAGACAATTTGATAGAATAATAAAACAAGTCACTGTGACATTTTAATTATGTGTACATGTTTAATAAGTGGGGCAGTTTCCAGGCAGTATGTGCAGGTCCTACCCGTTTACAATTCATTCAGGATGGCAGGGCCGTAACTAGGCTAAGGGGGCATGCGCCCCGGGTGCAGGATTTGAGGGGGCGCCAAGGGGTTACAGAGGAACAGGTTTTTTTTGTTTTGTTTTTTGACCGGCAGTGCTGTGCTGCTCCAGTGAGACAGCAGACAGCTCCCGGGGCAATGTCTCTGACCCACCTGTCTGCCCACAGCTGGCGCCGACGCTGTGCGGGTCAGCTCCAGTACCTGGGATCTCTCCTATGATGGCTTTAGGGGATGTAGTATAGTGATGTAGTGCAGTGGTGAAATGTTATTATATAGTGCAATGTATGGGAACACACAGAGGAGCATGTAGTTGGACACGCTGGCAGGGCATGTGACACATAGGGCATTTGAGGCACATAAGGGAATATTGTCCAATAGTAATTCCTTTTTTCAAAATTTCTGATAATCTGATTATTTAAGTCTGACAGGGTTTTTTTTTTTTTGGGGGGGGGGAATTACTACCTTGCCCCGGGTGGCATAAATCCTAGTTTTGGCGCTGAGGGTGGCATATGGTGCAGTACAGTGGAAATATTTAGCAGTCACTGGCACTTTTTGGGCTGACATTACCAACACAAGCATCCAAGTGCCGCCCCCAAACAGGTGCTGCCCCTAGGCACATGCCTCACCCGCCTAATGGGGAATTCACCACTGCTGATCCCGGGATATGAGTGCATATCCGATGCGATGTATCCACAGACCCATCTTCTCACACTCCACGCCTAGGGAAGCAGCCCTGGCATGTCACTGCGGCATGTATGAGCATGATGGGGGAAGGGGGGGGGGGGGGGCAGACACGGCTCACAGGGGCATGCCACGCATCAGGGGGACCTGGCCTCGTGACATACCCTGTATATGCTTTGGCTGCATACTGCTCTCTGGGCATTGCTCTGCTGTGTGACGGCTGCCAGCAAGATGGAAGGTAGCGCTGCCAATAAGCCTTCAGATAACTGCACCACGTGGAAGCTCGCTATAGAGATGCAGCTGAAACAAGAGAAAAGCTGTGAAAAATCACAAATAATCCAGGTGAGAATCCAAATCCTGATGAAGAGGATAGAGCCTTGGGACCATAGGCCTGGCTGTATACTCCATAATTCACAGGAAGTGTGAGCACATGACTAGACCTGGAGGCAGGGTCTCGTGAGAATACACCGGAGGTGTACACTGCAAATCCAACACACAAACCCAACCGTTTACACACAAATCTAATGGTTAGGAGTCTGCACAGGATCAGAACCGATCATGCGTGATTGCTCGCAGTCTCCCAGGGGGGCGGTGACCGGGACTGTTCTACAAAACATGGGCCCTCATTCCGAGTTGATCGGTCGCAAGGCGAATTTAGCAGAGTTACACACGCTAAGCCGCCGCCTACTGGGAGTGAATCTTAGCTTCTTAAAATTGCGACCGATGTATTCGCAATATTGCGATTACTAACTACTTAGCAGTTTCAGAGTAGCTCCAGACTTACTCTGCCTGTGCGATCAGTTCAGTGCTTGTCGTTCCTGGTTGACGTCACAAACACACCCAGCGTTCGGCCAGGCACTCCCACCGTTTTTCCGGCCACTCCTGCGTTTTTGCCGGAAACGGTAGCGTTTTCAGCCACACGCCCCTGAAACGCCGTGTTTCCGCCCAGTAACACCCATTTCCTGTCAATCACATTACGATCGCCGGAGCGAAGAAAAAGCCGTGAGTAAAAATACTTTCTTCATAGTAAAGTTACTTGGCGCAGTCGCAGTGCGAACATTGCGCATGCGTACTAAGCGGATTTTCACTGCGATGCGATGAAAAATACCGAGCGAACAACTCGGAATGAGGGCCATGGGCTCATCACTCTCGTTGTGCTGACCTCCTGGGAGGGGGAAGTATTCTATATCCCGGCTATTGGGATCCCAGCACCGGGATCCCAACCACCGGGATACCGACAACTATTCTCCCTCTTGGGTTGTCCACGACACCCCTGGAGGGAGAATAAATAGCGTGGCATGCGTAGCGCAGAATAAATAGCGTTAGAGAGAGAGAGAGTGAATCAAGGAGAGAGAGACAGTGTCAGGGAGAGAGAGACAGTGTCAGGGAAGGAGAGAGAGAGACAGACAGTATCAGAGAAAGAGAGAGAGGGATGGGGAGTGAGCACCACCTAACTCCAGCAGAGGTCTCTGATGGGGGCGGGCGCTTTCTGACATTAAACCCGCCCCCCTAAATACCCGCAAATCGTGGGACTCGGAGCCGGCCGGGTAGCCCTCCCTGCTGCATTCTCTGTGTGGCTGCACTGCCTCGGGGGAAAGGGGATTTGTGATATCAGTGGCGGACGTTCTTAGTGTGCGCACTGGGGGGGGGGGGGGGGGGGGGGCTTGTGAATGGGAAATACAAACCTTGGCTGCAGGGGGAGCAGAGGGCCCTCAAAGCAGCGTGGGCCCCACAGCAGCTGCACCCTCAATAGTTATGTCCCCCCCCCCCCCCCCAGGCAGTAGGGCCCTCCGGGGTTTCCCCTGTACTCCTGTGGGCCAGTGCAGCCTTGCCACACACAGAGCCCTCGCCCCCCGGTTCCGGGATGAGACGTGTGATATCGTGGGTTGGAGAGACAGCCAGGTATAGCGGACGCACACCTGTATTGTCTCAGCACGGCACAGGCTCCCGGAGAGTATACAGGACCTGCAGCACCTGATGCAGGGACTATCAGCGCCTCAGCGACACTGTGCTGCGACTCACACACCAGATACACAAGCATTGTGTCAGGACACACACACTGCCAGACCCCACACTTATCTGCTGAGAGCCAGAAACGTTCCACACACACACCGCCAGTTCTGGACGATGTCTTCATGTCTGACGGACCCATAGTGGCTGATGGCGCCGATACGCCGCGCAGTTATCTAGGCGATATCCGGCAGATCGGACCTATTTTCAACATTCCCTCAGGCTACAGCGGAGATGTACTACAGTATACAGGAGAAGTGGTACTATGCAGTGTCACATACCAGAGTATACAGGAGAAGTGGTACTATGCAGTGTCACATACCAGAGTATACAGGAGAAGTGGTACTATGCAGTGTCACATACCAGAGTATACAGGAGAAGTGGTACTATGCAATGTCACATACCAGAGTATACAGGAGAAGTGGTACTATGCAGTGTCACATACCAGAGTATACAGGAGAAGTGGTACTATGCAGTGTCATGCAGTGTCACATACCAGAGTATACAGGAGAAGTGGTACTGTGCAGTGTCACATACCAGAGTATACAGGAGAAGTGGTACTGTGCAGTGTCACATACCAGAGTATACAGGAGAAGTGGTACTGTGCAGTGTCACATACCAGAGTATACAGGAGAAGTGGTACTATGCAGTGTCACATACCAGAGTATACAGGAGAAGTGGTACTGTGCAGTGTTACATACTCCAGTATACAGGAAAAGTGGTACTGTGCAGTGTTACATACTCCAGTATATAGGAGAAGTGGTACTATGCAATGTCACATACCTCGGTATACAGGAGAAGTGGTACTATGCAGTGTCACACATCTCAGTATACAGGAGAAGTGGTACTGTGCAGTATCACATACCCCAGTATACGGGAGAAGTGGTACTGTGCAGTGTCACATATACTAGTACACAGGAGAAGTGGTACATATGTGTTGTCACATACCCCAGTAAACAGGAGAAGTGGTACTGTGCAGTGTCACATACCCCAGTATACAGGAGAAGTGGTACTGTGCAGTGTCACATATCCCAGTATATAGGATAAGTGGTACTATGCAGTGTCACTTACCCCAGTATACAGGAGAAGTGGTACTGTGCAGTGTCATATACCCCAGTATACAGGAGAAGTGGCACTATGCAGTGTCACATACCCCAGTATACAGAAGTGGTAATATGCAGTGTCACATACCCCAACGTACAGGAGAAGTGGTACTATGCAGTGTCACATACTCCAGTGTACAGAAGTGGTACTATGCAGTGTCACATACTCCGGCATACAGGAGAAGTGGTACTATGCAGTGTCACATACTCCGGCATACAGGAGAAGTGGTACTATGCAGTGTCACATACCCCAGTGTACAGGAGAAGTGGTACTATGCAGTGTCACTTACCTCGGTATACAGGAGAAGTGGTACTGTGCAGTGTCACACATCTCAGTATACAGGAGAAGTGGTACTGTGCAGTGTCACATACCCCAGTATACAGGAGAAGTTTTACTGTGCCGTGTCACATACCCCAGTATACAGGAGAAGTGGTACTGTGCAGTGTCACATACCCCAGTATATAGGAGAAGTGGTACTGTGCAGTGTCATATACCCCAGTATACAGGAGAAGTGGCACTATGCAGTGTCACATACCCCAGTGTACAGGAGAAGTGGTAATATGCAGTGTCACATACCCCAGTGTACAGGAGAAGTGGTAATATGCAGTGTCACATACCCCAGTGTACAGGAGAAGTGGTACTATGTAGTATCACATACCCCAGTGTACAGGAGGTGGTACTATGCAGTGTCACATACCCCAGTGTACAGGAGGTGGTACTATGCAGTGTCACATACCCCAGTGTACAGGAGAAGTGGTACTATGCAGTGTCACATACCCCAGTGTACAGGAGAAGTGGTACTATGCAGTGTCACATACCCCAGTGTACAGGAGAAGTGGTACTATGCAGTGTCACATACCCCAGTGTACAGGAGAAGTGGTACTATGCAGTGTCACATACCCCAGTGTACAGGAGAAGTGGCACTATGCAGTGTCACATACCCCAGTGTACAGGAGAAGTGGTACTATGCAGTGTTACATACTCCGGTGTACAGGAGAAGTGGTACTATGCAGTGTCACATACTCCAGTATACATGAGAAGTAGTGCTATGCAGTGTCACATACCCCAGTGTACAGGAGAAGTGGTACTATGCAGTGTCACATACTCCAGTATACAGAAGAAGTGGTACTATGCAGTGTCACATATATCAATATACAGAACAGGGTAAGTGGTACTATGCAGTTTCACATATATCAATATACAGAAAGGGTAAGTGGTACTATGCAGTTTCACATATATCAATATACAGAACAGGGTAAGTGGTACTATGCAGTGTCGCATATATCAATATGCAGAACAGGGGAAGTGGTACTATGCATTTTTAACAATATGCAGAACAGGGGAAGTGGTACTATGCAGTGTCACATACACCGGTGTACAGGAAAAGTGGTGCTATGCAGTGTCACATACCCCAGTGTACAGGAGAAGTGGTACTATGCAGTGTCACATACCCCAGTGTATAGGAGAAGTGGTAGTATGCAGTGTCACATACCCCAGCGTACAGGAGAAGTGGTACTATGCAGTGTCACATACTCCAGTATACAGAAGAAGTGGTACCATGCAGTGTCACATATATCAATATACAAAACAGGGGAAGTGGTACTATGCAGTGTCACATATATCAATATACAGAACAGGGGAAGTGGTACTATGCAGTGTCACAAATATCAATATACAGAACAGGGGAAGTGGTACTATGCAGTGTCACAAATATCAATATGCAGAACAGGGGAAGTGGTACTATGCAGTGTTACATATAACAATATGCAGAACAGGGGAAGTGGTACTATGCAGTGTCACATACTCCGGTGTACAGGAGAAGTGGTACTATGCAGTGTCACATACTCTGCTGTACAGGAGAAGTGGCACTATGCAGTGTCACATACTCCAGTATACAGGAGAAGTGGTACTATGCAGTGTCACATACCCAGTATACAGGAGAAGTGGTACTATGCAGTGTCACATACTCCAGTGTACAGGAGAAGTGGTACTATGCAGTGTCACATACCCCAGTGTACAGGAGAAGTGGTACTATGCAGTGTCACATACTCCAGTATACAGGAGAAGTGGTACTATGCAGTGTCACATACCCCAGTGTACAGGAGAAGTGGTACTATGCAGTGTCACATACTCCAGTATACAGGAGAAGTTATACTATGCAGTGTCACATATCCCAGTATACAGGAGAAGTGGTACTATGCAGTGTCACATACCCCAGTGTACAGGAGAAGTGATACTGTGCAGTGTCACATATCCCAGTATACAGGAGGAGTGGTACTATGCAGTGTCACATACCCCAGTGTACAGGAGAAGTGGTACTATGCAGTGTCACATACTCCAGTATACAGGAGAAGTTATACTATGCAGTGTCACATATCCCAGTATACAGGAGAAGTGGTACTATGCAGTGTCACATACCCCAGTGTACAGGAGAAGTGGTACTATGCAGTGTCACATACTCCAGTATACAGGAGAAGTTATACTATGCAGTGTCACATATCCCAGTATACAGGAGAAGTTGTACTATGCAGTGTCACATATCCCAGTGTACAGGAGAAGTGGTACTATGCAGTGTCACATACCCCAGTGTACAGGAGAAGTGGTACTATGCAGTGTCACATACCCCAGTGTACAGGAGAAGTGGTACTATGCAGTGTCACATATTCCAGTATACAGGAGAAGTGGTACTATGCAGTTTCACATACCCCAGTGTACAGGAGAAGTGGTACTATGCAGTGTCACATACTCCAGTATACAGGAGAAGTGGTACTATGCAGTGTCACATATCCTAGTATACAGAACAGAATTGTATTGGATGGTATTGTTTGTGCTGGGAAGACAGTGGTCAGTTCATTCTGCTGTGTAGTGTGGTTGGAGTAGAACTGATCCTGCTGGTGAAATGCGATAGAATAGAACGTGGCAAATATTATGTTTGGAAAACTAATCTTACAGTATTTCTGAGTGCAGTAACAGCACCATCTAGTGGCCGCAGTCCCTTACTAACAGCACTGTAAAGTGGCCTGTGTGTAAATCACCACAGGGGGTATATGTAATGGATGCGGGATACTGGCCGATCTGGGACACTCTGTTAAAGCAGCAGTCCTTAACCAGGGAAAACCACGCCTTGTAAATGATTGCCGCTTTAAAAAGTCCAAAATCGTTCTGCATCCCGCACCTCCAGCAAATTCGGCAGGCAGAAGCCTGGAGTAACAGGGAGGCTGGAGTGACAAGGAGGCTGGAGTGATGTGGCTGGAGAGGCTGGAGACTGGAGTGACAGGGAGGCTTGAGTGATGTGGCTCGAGAGGCAGGAGACTGGAGTAACAGGGAGGCTGGAGTGATGTGGCTGGAGAGGCAGGAGACTGGAGTGACAGGGAGGCTGGAGTGACAGGGAGGCTGGAGTGATGTGGCTGAAGAGGCAAGAGACTGGAGTGACAGGGAGGCTGGAGTGATGTGGCTGGAGTGACAGGGAGGCTGGAGTGACAGGGAAGCTGGAGTGATGTGGCTGGAGAGACAGGAGCCTGGAGTAACAGGGAGGCAGGAGGCTGGAGTAACAGGGAGGCAGGAGCCTGGAGTAACAGGGAGGCTGGAGTGATGTGGCTGGAGAAGCAGGAAACTGGAGTGACAGGGAGGCTGGAGTAACAAGGAGGCAGGATGCTAGAGTGACAGGGAGGCAGGAGGCTGCAGTGACAGGGAGGCTGGAGTGATGTTGCTGGAGAGGCAGGAGACTGGAGTGACAGGGAGGCAGGATGCTGGAGTGACAGGGAGGCAGGAGGCTGCAGTGACAGGGAGGCTGGAGTGATGTTGCTGGAGAGGCAGGAGACTGGAGTGACAGGGAGGCAGGATGCTGGAGTGACAGGGAGGCAGGAGGCTGCAGTGACAGGGAGGCTGGAGTGATGTTGCTGGAGAGGCAGGAGACTGGAGTGACAGGGAGGCAGGAGGCTAGACTGATGTGGCTCAAGAAGCAGAAGGTTGCAGTGATAGATGCAGGAGGCTGCAGTGACATCTGGACTTATGTAGCTGGAGAGGCAGGAGTGACAGGGAGGAAAGAGGCTGGAGTTCCAGGGAGGGAGGAGACTAGAGTGACAGGGAGGAAGGAGGCTGGAGTGACAGGGAGGCAGGAGGCTGCAGTGATGGAGGCAGGAGGCTGGAGTGATTTGGCTGGGGAGGCAGGAGTGACAGGAAGGAAGGAGGCTGCAGTGACGGAGGCAGGAGTGGCAAGGCAGGAGGCTGGAGTGATTTGGCTGGGGAGGCTGGAGTGACAGGGAGGCAGGAGTCTGGAGGGATGTGGCTGGAGAGGCAGGAGGCTGCAGTGACGGAGGCAGGAGTGGCGAGGTAAGGGGCTGGAGTGATTTGGCTGGGGAGGCAGGAGTGACAGGGAGGAAGGAGGCTGGAATGACAGGGAGTTAGGAGGCTGCAGTGACGGAGGCAGGAGTGGCAAGGCTGGAGGCTGGAGTGATTTGGCTGGGGAGGCTGGAGTGACAGGGAGGCAGGAGTCTGGAGTGATGTGGCTGAAGAGGCAGGAGGCAGCAGTGACAGAGGCAGGAGTGGCAAGGCAGGAGGCTGGAGTGATTTGGCTGGGGAGGCTGGAGTGACAGGAAGGCAGGAGTCTGGAGTGATGTGGCTGGAGAGGCAGGAGGCTGCAGTGACGGAGGCAGGAGTGGCAAGGCAGGAGGCTGGAGTGATTTGGCTGGGGATGCAGGAGTGACAGGGAGGCAGGAGTCTGGAGTGATGTGGCTGGAGAGGCAGGAGGCTGCAGTGGCGAGGAAGGAGGCTGGAGTAATTTGGCTGGGGAGGCAAGAGGCTGGAGTGACAGGGAGGCAGGAGGCTGGAGTGATAGATGCAGGAGGCTGCAGTGACCTAGGCAGGAGTCTGGACTGATGTAGCTGGAGAGGCAGGAGTGAAAGGGAGGGACGAGACTGGAATGACAGGGAGGAAGGAGGCTGGAGTGACTGGGAGGCAGGAGGCTGGAGTGATGTGACTGGATAGGCAGGAGGCTGCAGTCATGGAAGCAGGAGGCTGGAGTGATTTGACTGGGGAAGCAGGAGACCAGAGTGACAGGAGGCTGGAGTGACAGGGAGGCAGGAGCCTGGAGTGACGAGAAGGGAGGAGACTGGAGTGCAGGGAGGCAGGAGGCTGGAGTGACATAGGCAGGAGTCTGGACTGATGTAGCTGGAGAGGCAGGAGTGACGGGGATGGAAGAGGCTGGAGTTACAGGGAGGGAGGAGACTGGAGTGACAGGGAAGAAGGAGACTGGAGTGACAGGGAGGCAGGAGGCTGGAGTGATGTGGCTGGAGAGGCAGGAGGCTGCAGTTACGGAGGCAGGAGGCTAGAGTGGCGAGGCAGGAGGCTGGAGTGATTTGGCTGGGGAGGCTGGAGTGATGGGGGAAGGAGGCTGTAGTGACAGGGAGGGAGGAGACTGGAGTGACAGGGAGGCAGGAGTCTGGAGTGATGTGGCTGGAGAGGCAGGGGGCTGCAGTCATGGAAGCAGGAGGCTGAAGTGATGAGGCAGGAGGCTGGAGTGATTTAGTTGGGGAGGCTGGAGTGACAGGGAGGCAGGAGGCTGGAGTGTCAGGGAGGCAGGAGGCTGGAGTGACAAGAAGGGAGGAGACTGGAGTGACAGGGAGGCAGGAGGCTGGAGTGACATAGGCAGGAGTCTGGACTGATGTAGCTGGAGTGGCAGGAGTGGCAGGAAGGCAGGAGGCTGGAGTGATGAGGCAGGAGGCTGGAGTGATTTAGCTGGGGAGGCTGGAGTGACAGGGAGGCAGGAGGCTGGAGTGGCAGGGAGGCAGGAGGCTGGAGTGACAAGAAGGGAGGAGACTGGAGTGACAGGGAGGCAGGAGGCTGGAGTGACATAGGCAGGAGTCTGGACTGATGTAGCTGGAGTGGCAGGAGTGGCAGGAAGGCAGGAGGCTGGAGTGACAGGGAGGCAGGAGACTGGAGTGATGTGACTTGGGCGGCAGGACTGTGCAGTGACGGAGGCAGGAGTGATTTGGCTTGGGAGGCAGGAGTGACAGGGAGGCAGGAGTCTGGAGTGATGTGGCTGGAGAGGCAGGAGGCTGCAGTCATGGAAGCAGGAGGCTGGAGTGATTTAGCTGGGGAGGCAGCAGTGACAGGGAGGGAGGAGACTGGAGTGACAGGGAGGCAGGAGTCTGAAGTGATGTGGCTGGAGAGGCAGGAGGCTGCAGTCATGGAAGCAGGAGGCTGGAGTGATGAGGCAGGAGGCTGGAGTGATTTGGCTGGGGAGGCAGGAGTGATAGGGAGGCAGGAAGCTGGAGTGACAGGGAGAGAGGAGACTGGAGTGACAGGGAGGCAGGAGTCTGGAGTGATGTGGCTGGAGAGGCAGGAGGCTGCAGTCATGGAAGCAGGAGGCTGGAGTGATGAGGCAGGAGGCTGGAGTGATTTAGCTGGGGAGGCTGGAGTGACAGGGAGGCAGGAGGCTGGAGTGACAAGAAGGGAGTAGACTGGAGTGACAGGGAAGCAAGAGGTTGGAGTGATGGAGAAAGAGGCTGGAGGTGACACAAGTCTGGTTAAACATCTGTGATGATGACATTCGTTATATTCCTACACAAACAGAAATCTTCCAGACCATGTGATCTCCTACATGAATAGTGAATACCGACTGAAGACTGTCTACCCAGGTAGGGTCAGCTTCTTCAGAAGTTCCCGGTTGCAGATAAACCACCATATAATGATGAAATAATTTTCCAGCCTCCTCTTAAATCTAGTACCCAAGTGGTGCAAGGTGGAATTTTTCTTGGCCCTCCCACCCACTTTTATGAAGGACATGCACAGTTTAACAAACCAAGCACTTCAGCGACAGGGACTGCCACTTTTGTTGTTGAAGTGCTTGGTTTGTTTGCCCCCCCCCCATTTTTTTTTAAGGACTACCTCCTTTCATTAATAAGGAAATTGATGATGAGGGTGTGGTGGTGGAAACTGCATGGACTGGTCCAAACTGCTGGTAGCAGATACCGGACTGCTTCTATAAATAACTTGCATTAAATAGCTTCAAATGACATAACAGGGAGGAGGTGCCTAGATGGTTACCTCCTATCAGTCACTCTTTGATGAAATTCTCTCTGCAAGTGCGATCACAAAGGCAACTTGGCGTGTGTGCACTGCGATCGCAGCACATGCATTGCACTGTCTGCTGATAATCGCTCCATTGCGTGAACATCGGCATTGTGTATAAATATGAATTAGGCCCTTAGTGCTGCAGCCCTCAGCACCCCTAGCCCTCAGGCGTTCTGTATGAAATGGCGCCCAAGCCACGAGGGAGGGACTTTTATCTAATACAAAACACGTGAGATCCAACACCGGGAAATCGTTACACAGTTACATAGTTAATGAGGTTGAAGAGGCAAAATGCCCATCGGGTTCAACCTGTAATCTGTCTTAAACCGAGTTCATTATAATGTCCTAATTGAAATCATGTTTTATGTTTAGTTATCAACTGTAAATCATGTTCCTCCCAGATTAAAATTGTCAATATTTTAAATGCTATAATCTTGGATATCTTTTTCAGTCAGAATTTTATCCAATCCGTTCTTAAATGCATATACAGGTTGAGTCTCCCTTATCCAAAATGCTTGGGACCAGAAGTATTTTGGATATCGGATTTTTCCGTATTTTGGAATAATTGCATACCATAATGAGATATTCCCAGGACAAATCACGTGTTATCAGTCTACATCCCATGTTCTAAGGAGACATTGTTTGTTCCCATAACACATCACGATTTCTACATTACGTTTTATCAGGCTACATCATGTGTTCCCAGGCTAGATCATGTATTCCCAGGACACATCACATGTTCCCAGGCTAGATCACGTGTTCCCAGGACACATCATGTATTCCCAGGACACATCACATGTTCTCAGGCCAGATCATGTGTTCCCAGGACTCATCACATGTTCTCAGGCCAGATCATGTGTTCCCAGACCACAACATGTATTCCCAGGACACATCACATGTTCCCAGGCTAGATCACGTGTTCCCAGGACACATCATGTATTCCCAGGACACATCACATGTTCTCAGGCCAGATCATGTGTTCCCAGGACTCATCACATGTTCTCAGGCCAGATCATGTGTTCCCAGACCACAACATGTATTCCCAGGACACATCACATGTTCCCAGGCTAGATCACGTGTTCCCAGGACACATCATGTATTCCCAGGACACATCACATGTTCTCAGGCCAGATCATGTGTTCCCAGGACTCATCACATGTTCTCAGGCCAGATCATGTGTTCCCAGACCACAACATGTATTCCCAGGACACATCACATGTTCCCAGGCTAGATCACATGTTCCCAGGACACATCATGTATTCCCAGGACACATCACATGTTCTCAGGCCACATCATGTATTCCCAGGACTCATCACATGTTCTCAGGCCAGATCATGTGTTCCCAGACCACAACATGTATTCCCAGGACACATCACATGTTCTCAGGCCATATCATATGTTCCCAGGACACATCACATGTTCTCAGGCCAGATCAATAAAAAGGAAACATAGGGGGACATTTACTAAGCAGTGATAAGAGCAGAGAAGTGAGCCAGTGGAGAAGTTGCCCCATCAACCAATCAGCACTGAAGTAACATCTATAATTTGCATACTATAAAATGATACAGAGCTACTGATTGGTTGATGGGGAAATTCTCCACTGGCTCACTTCTCCGCTCTTATCACTGCTTAGTAAATGTCCCCCTAAATTTCTTTAGTGTAAAGAGAAATGACGTTTGGCAGCCACATGTGGTTTATTGCCCAGTAGAGGTAGACCCGTCTGCCCCAGAGATAGAGGATGTGAGAGGGGTTACATACGTTACCCCGGCGGGCTGGCTGACAATATCCTGACAGCGGCATCCCGCCCGCCAGAATGCCGGCAGTATGGCGAGCACTAGGAGTCCCCATGCGGGCTTGCTGCGCTCACCACAGGATCTATTCCCTCTCTATGAATGTCCCACGAGTGGGAATAGCTCCGGTGCACCGGGATTCCGGCTCCCAGCATTGTCGGCTGTCGGAATTTCTGCGTCAGTATCCAGAACGCCGGGATCCCGGCAGCCGGCATTGTAACTGCACCCTGGCTGAGAGATACTCACTACTCATTTATCCTCCTGATTGTACACCTGTAGAACGTGCTGAAGCTGCTGAGATATAATCTGGGAATGATGTGAGACGTAAACATCTGACAGGAACATTTCTGGCTCCCTGAGAGTGCTATCTGCACATCCTGCATCCAACTAAATATAAACTACATTATACAGAGGAACACTAATGTTTATATAAGCCTATGGGGAGCAGAATCCTTCATCATGTGATACGGCTGTGATGTCACTTACACGCCGTGCGCAGAAGATACTGTTAGACATTGGGTCTAATTCAGACCTGATCGTAGATGTGATAAATTTCGCACAGCTACGATCATTCACACAGACATGCGGGGGGGACGCCCAGCACAGAGCTAGTCCACCCCGCATGTCAGGGCCGGCCTCCCCCCGCACAAGTACAACGGTGAGACGCACCTAGATGGGCACTACAGGTCTTAAATGCAGCTGGGTAGAGATGTCCTGGATATAGAGAGTTAGTATTGCGGCTCCGTAACTCCGTATCACAGCCCCTTGACGCGTTTCTCCGACGTAGCTCGTGTCGGTTTCTTCAGAAGGTACCTTCTGAAGAAACCGACACGAGCTACGTCGCAGAAACGCCCATCTAGGTGCGTCTCACCGTTGTGATTTCCAGCTTGGTTTGCTGCCACTTTTGCATGTGCCGTCTGGTCCTTGTGCGATAGGACCCGGCACCAACATCAAACATCCACCGCCGCTGCAGCCACTTCGTCCTTGTGCTATAGGACACGGCATTAAGAACAGCATGTACGGTGAGAATTTACCCTATTAACGGCAGAGGGGTGTTATCATTACGTTGTCAAAGGAGTTTAAATCAACGTTTTGTGGGAGAATCATTGCGCACCACCGCATGAATACTGGTACCATCGAATGAGGCAATCCAATATACTACAGGCACTGCATATAATAACAGGGATTCAGCTGATCAACAATTGTCTTGGATATTAAGGAACTTTTTTCTCCTTTTTTACTGGATCAACCATCATAGGAGTTAAAAAGGGATTATATCTATATATTTATCCCAATTCATCATGAATATATGATATGATATGATCTAGAGTCTCCTTACATTGGCTTATGGCTCTCTAGCTCCGTTGTATATGATTATACTAATTGAATTTTAATGCTGTTTATAATAATAAATTGTTTTTATTATTATGTATGTTTGCGCTCTCTATTATAGTTATATATAGTTTATTAGTGTTACATCCCTCTGCCAGTGTTACATCCCTCTCCCAGTGTTACATCCCTCTCCCAGTGTTACATCCCTCTGCCAGTGATACATCCCTCTCCCAGTGTTACATCCCGCTGCCAGTGACACATCCCGCTGCCAGTGATACATCCCTCTGCCAGTGTTACATCCCGCTGCCAGTGATACATCCCTCTGCCAGTGTTACATCCCGCTGCCAGTGATACATCCCTCTCCCAGTGTTACATCCCGCTGCCAGTGACACATCCCGCTGCCAGTGATACATCCCTCTCCCAGTGTTACATCCCTCTGCCAGTGATACATCCCTCTCCCAGTGTTACATCCCTCTGCCAGTGATACATCCCTCTCCCAGTGTTACATCCCGCTGCCAGTGACACATCCCGCTGCCAGTGACACATCCCGCTGCCAGTGTTACATCCCGCTGCCAGTGTTACATCCCGCTGCCAGTGTTACATCCCGCTGCCAGTGATACATCCCGCTGCCAGTGATACATCCCGCTGCGAGTGATACATCCCTCTCCCAGTGTTACATCCCGCTGCCAGTGATACATCCCGCTGCCAGTAATACATCCCGCTGCCAGTGTTACATCCCGCTGCCAGTGTTACATCCCACTGCCAGTGATACATCCCGCTGCCAGTGTTACATCCCGCTGCCAGTGTTACATCCCGCTGCCAGTGTTACATCCCGCTGCCAATGATACATCCCGCTGCCAGTGATACATCCCGCTGCCAGTGATACATCCCGCTGTCAGTGATACATCCTGCTGCCACTAATACATCCTTCTGCCAGTGATACATCCCGCTGTCAGTGATACATCCTGCTGCCAGTGATACATCCCGCTGTCAGTGATACATCCTGCTGCCAGTGATACATCCCGCTGTCAGTGATACATCCCACTGCCAGTGTTACATCCCTCTCCCAGTGTTACATCCCGCTGCCAGTGTTACATCCCGCTGTCAGTGATACATCCCGCTGCCAGTGATACATCCCGCTGCCAGTGTTACATCCCGCTGCCAGTGATACATCCCGCTGCCAGTGATACATCCCTCTGCCAGTGTTACATCCCGCTGCCAGAGACACATCCCGCTGCCAGTGACACATCCCGCTGCCAGTGTTACATCCCGCTGCCAGTGATACATCCCGCTGCCAGTGATACATCCCGCTGCCAGTGATACATCCCTCTCCCAGTGATACATCCCGCTGCCAGTGATACATCCCGCTGCCAGTGATACATCCCCCTGCCAGTGATACATCCCTCTCCCAGTGTTACATCCCGCTGTCAGTGATATATCCCGCTGCCAGTGATACATCCCGCTGCCAGTGATACATCCCGCTGCCAGTGTTACATCCCGCTGCCAGTGATACATCCCGCTGCCAGTGATACATCCCGCTGCCAGTGATACATCCCGCTGCCAGTGATACATCCCGCTGTCAGTGATACATCCCGCTTCCAGTGTTACATCCCACTGCCAGTGATACATCCCACTGCCACTGCCAGTGATACATCCCGCTGTCAGTGATACATCCTGCTGCCAGTGATACATCCCGCTGCCAGTGATACATCCCGCTGCCAGTGATACATCCCTCTGTCAGTGATACATCCTGCTGCCAGTGTTACATCCCGCTGCCAGTGATACATCCTGCTGACAGTTATACATCCTGCTTCCAGTGTTACATCCCACTGCCAGTGATACATCCCGCTGCCAGTGATACATCCTGCTGCCAGTGATACATCCCTCTCCCAGTGTTACATCCCGCTGTCAGTGGTACATCCTGCTGCCAGTGATACATCCCGCTGTCAGTGATACATCCCGCTGTCAGTGTTACATCCCGCTGCCAGTGTTACATCCCGCTGCCAGTGTTACATCCTGCTGCCAGTGATACATCCTGCTGCCAGTGATACATCCCGCTGCCAGTGATACATCCCGCTGCCAGTGATACATCCCGCTGCCAGTGATACATCCCTCTGCCAGTGTTACATCCCGCTGCCAGTGACACATCCCGCTGCCAGTGACACATCCCGCTACCAGTGACACATCCCGCTGGTCGCCTGGAGCCCGGCCGCCGGCATACCATACCTCACCCGGGCATTATATGTATTTGGAACTGTACAACATGACTAAAAACGGAGTTATGACACAAGGTCATACTCCTACAAACGTCATAACGAAAGGTGTGCGCACAAAATGGGGTGTGGCTTTGTGAAAACTAGACCATGCCCCCATTTTTGCACACGCGCCTTCGGCGTGCGCATGATACTGGCTCTTGCCCTTGACTACAGATGTTTTCTGGCTCTTTGCCTCTGACTGGTTGGCCACCCCTGTCCTAGTATATACAGAGAGCTGGCTGTGGCTACAGCTAGGGGGAGCTCCAGAACGCAGCTCCTGTCAGGCCCTTCCAGATGAGCTGGCCAAGTGATGCTCGCTGTTCTTCCGTTGGGCTGATAGCAGCAGGTAGGCACTGGCAGCACTTGCCTCAAGCTGCACTGTGGGGGTGTGTGTAGTTGGAAAGGGGATGGGTGCTGGAGGGTCTGTAATGAATGTTGGCAGCACTGTGTTTTATGTGTGCATGTTTAAGTAAGGTGTGTGTGTGTGTGTGTGTGTGTGTGTGTGTGTGTGTGTGTGTGTGTGTGTGTGTGAGTGAAGGAAGCATGTGTTTGTTTTTGTGTATGTGTGTGTTTTTAAGTGAAAGAGGCATGTGTACGTGTAAGGGAGATGTATGTGTGAGAGAGGCGTGTGTGTGTGTGTGTGTGTGTGTGTGTGTGTGTGTGTAAGTAAGTGAAAGAGGCATGTTTGTGTGTTTAGGTGAAGGAAGTGTGTGTGTGTGTGAGTTTAAATGAAGGAGGCGTGTGTGTGTGTGATTTTAAGTGGAGGAAGCATGTGTAAGTGAGAGGCGTTTGTGTAAGTGAGAGGCGTGTGTGTGAGGTGTGTGTGTAAGTGAGAGGCATGTGTGTAAGTGAGGATTGTGTGTGTTTAAGCGAAGGAAGCATGTGTGTGTTTAAGCTAAGGAGGCGTGTGTAAGTAAGAGGTGTGAGTGTAAGTGAGAGGTGTGTGTGTTTAAGTGAAAGAGGCGTTTGTGTGTTGTTTATATATATATATATATACTGTATATCGGCACACCACTGCGCCAAAGCATCTACATTGTGACACACTGTTGGGTGAGGGAGTACTGTAGGTGTGCTATAAAGGTATGCTGGTGTCTATTTTATTGTGATGACTGACTTGGAGTGCCATCCGCTTTGTATGTGTATCTATATTACTATTTGGAAAGGCACCTGAGCACACTGCTACTGTTCAACATGAGTGCCGGATAGCTACATATGAAGGGTGTGTATGTATACAGTATGTAGGGGGAGCACCAACATTTATCATGCCTCCGGGCGACTGGGGCGAACTTGCGCCACTGTGAGGAATTGTTACTAAAGCAAATTGAAAGAGCAGCAGGAGTAGGAGACACTGCTCAAAAAAATAAAGGGAACACTAAAATAACACATCCTAGATCTGAATGAATGAAATATTCTTATTAAATACTTTGTTCTTTACATAGTTGAATGTGCTGACAACAAAATCACAAAAATTATCAATGGAAATCAAATTTATTAACCCATGGAGGTCTGGATTTGGAGTCACACTCAAAATTAAAGTGGAAAAACACACTACAGGCTGATCCAACTTTGATGTAATGTCCTTAAAACAAGTCACAATGAGGCTCAGTAGTGTCTGTGGCCTCCTCGTGCCTGAATTACCTCCCTACAACGCCTGGGCATGCTCCTGATGAGGTGGTGGATGGTCTCCTGAGGGATGTCCTCCCAGACCTGGACTAAAGCATCCGCCAACTCCTGGACAGTCTGTGGTGTAACGTGGCGTTGGTGGAATGGAGCGAGACATGATGTCCCAGATGTGCTCAATTGGATTCAGGTCTGGGGAACTGGCGGGCCAGTCCATAGCATCAATGCCGTCATCTTGCAGGAACTGCTGACACACTCCAGCCACATGAGGTCTAGCATTGTCTTGCATTAGGAGGAACCCAGGGCCAACCGCACCAGCATATGGTCTCACAAGGGGTCTGAGGATCTCATCTCGGTAATGGCAGTCAGGCTACCTCTGGCGAGCACATGGAGGGCTGTGCGGCCCCCCAAAGAAATGCCACCCCACACCATTACTGACCCACTGCCAAACCGGTCATGCTGGAGGATGTTGCAGGCAGCAGAACGTTCTCCTTGGCATCTCCAGACTCTGTCACGTCTGTCACATGTGCTCAGTGAGAACCTGCTTTCATCTGTGAATAGCACAGGGCACCAGTGGCGAATTTGCCAATCTTGGTGTTCTCTGGCAAATGCCAAACGTCCTGCACGGTGTTGGGCTGTAAGCACAACCCCCACCTGTGGACGTCGGGCCCTCATACCACCCTCATGGAGTCTGTTTCTGATCGTTTGAGTAGACACATGCACATTTGTGGCTTGCTGGAGGTCATTTTGCAGGGCTCTGGCAGTGCTCTTCCTGTTCCTCCTTGCACAAAGGCGGAGGTAGCAGTCCTGCTGCTGGGTTGTTGCCCTTCTACGGCCTCCTCCACGTCTCCTGATGTACTGGCCTGTCTCCTGGTAGCACCTCCATACTCTGGACACTACGCTGACAGACACAGTAAACCTTCTTGCCACAGCTCGCATTGATGTGCCATCCTGGATGAGCTGCACTACCTGAGCCACTTGTGTGGGTTGTAGACTCCGTCTCATGATACCACTAGAGTGAAAGCACCGCCAGCTATCAAAAGTGACCAAAACATCAGCCAGAAAGCATAGGAGCTGGGAAGTGGTCTGTGGTCACCACCTGTAGAACAATTCCTTTATTGGGGGTATCTTGCTAATTGCCTATAATTTCCACCTGTTGTCTATTCCATTTGCACAACAGCATGTGAAATTGATTGTCAGTCAGTGTTGCTTCCTAAGTGGACAGTTTGATTTCACAGAAGTGTGATTGACTTGGAGTTGCATTGTGTTGTTTAAGTGTTCCCTTTATTTTTTTGAGCAGTGTATATATATATATATATATATATAGTGTATAGATAGATGGATAGGATATTTATACGAAACCCCCCCCTGACAATCCTGCATTTGCCCCTACTACCAGAGTCGGCCCTAGGCATAGGCAAACTAGGCAAATGCCTGGGTCATTTGGAATGCCTAGGGCCACCAGCAGATTGATTATAATGATATGCGGCATGCCTATATTCTGTGTGTGACTGCGGCTATATCTGCATATGAAATGCTACGTTACGGTGTATTCCTGGAAATCACTAACGTAGCATTTTGAACACACCCCACCCAAATCTAACTCTCTCTGCACATGTTACATCTGCCCCACCTGCAGTGCACATGGTTTTGCCCATTAGAGGAAGATTTTGCTTTTGCAATCACACTTTTGGATTATGTAAAAAAGAATACAGGCCCCAGAGAGTGCTGCATTATGTAATGGTGAGTCCGGGGCCCCAGAGACTGCTGCATTATATAAAGGTGAGGCCGGGGTCCCAGAGACTGCTGCATTATAAAAAGGTGAGGCCGGGGTCCCAGAGACTGCTGCATTATATAAAGGTGAGGCCGGGGTCCCAGAGACTGCTGCATTATATAAAGGTGAGTCCGGGGCCCCAGAGACTGCTGCATTATATAAAGGTGAGGCCGGGGCCCCAGAGAGTGCTGCATTATATAAAGGTGAGGCCGGGGTCCCAGAGACTGCTGCATTATATAAAGGTGAGGCCGGGGTCCCAGAGACTGCTGCATTATATAAAGGTGAGTTTGGGGCCCCAGAGACTCCTGCATTATATAAAGGTGAGTTTGGGGCCCCAGAGAGTGCTGCATTTTATAAAGGAGAGGCCGGGGCCCCGGAGACTGCTGCATTATATAGAGGTGAGGCCGGGGCCCTAGAGAGTGCTGCATTATATAATGGTGAGGCCAGGGCCCCAGAGAGTGCTGCATTATAATAGGATTTTGGTACTCACCGTTAAATCCTTTTCTCCTAGTCCGTAGAGGATGCTGGGGACTCCAAAAGGACCATGGGGTATAGACGGGATCCGCAAGAGCTTGGGCACACTAAAAAAGACTTAAGACTGGGTGTGAACTGGCTCCTCCCTCTATGCCCCTCCTCCAGACCTCAGTTAAAGGAACTGTGCCCAGGAGAGACGGACACTATAAGGAAAGATTTTTGTCTTAACTAAGGGCTACCAAAATACCAGCCCACACCATAGACATACCGTACAACCGGAATAACAGCAAAAACCAGATAACAGTATGTATAAAGCTCCAGCAACCAGCTGTAACAAACCAACACACAAGTCGTGTATAACCAACTTAACCAGTAAGAAAATTCACATAATGCAAGTAACAGTCCGCACTGGGACGGGCGCCCAGCATCCTCTACGGACTAGGAGAAAAGGATTTAACGGTGAGTACCAAAATCCTATTTTCTCATACGTCCTAGAGGATGCTGGGGACTCCAAAAGGACCATGGGGATTATACCAAAGCTCCAGAACGGGCGGGAGAGTGCGGACGACTCTGCAGCACCGACTGAGCAAACGCCAGGTCCTCATCGGCCAGGGTATCAAACTTATAGAATTTAGCAAAAGTGTTCGAACCCGACCAAGTAGCCGCTCGGCAAAGCTGTAGTGCCGAAACACCTCGGGCAGCCGCCCAAGATGAGCCCACCTTTCTGGTAGAATGGGCTTTAACCACCTTCGGCACCGGTAACTAGAGATGAGCGCCTGAAATTTTTCGGGTTTTGTGTTTTGGTTTTGGGTTCGGTTCCGCGGCCGTGTTTTGGGTTCGAACGCGTTTTGGCAAAACCTCACCGAATTTTTTTTGTCGGATTCGGGTGTGTTTTGGATTCGGGTGTTTTTTTCAAAAAACACTAAAAAACAGCTTAAATCATAGAATTTGGGGGTCATTTTGATCCCAAAGTATTATTAACCTCAAAAACCATAATTTACACTCATTTTCAGTCTATTCTGAATACCTCACACCTCACAATATTATTTTTAGTCCTAAAATTTGCACCGAGGTCGCTGTGTGATTAAGATAAGCGACCCTAGTGGCCGACACAAACACCGGGCCCATCTAGGAGTGGCACTGCAGTGTCACGCAGGATGTCCCTTCCAAAAAACCCTCCCCAAACAGCACAAGACGCAAAGAAAAAAAGAGGCGCAATGAGGTAGCTGTGTGAGTAAGATTAGCGACCCTAGTGGCCGACACAAACACCGGGCCCATCTAGGAGTGGCACTGCAGTGTCACGTAGGATGGCCCTTCCAAAAAACCCTCCCCAAACAGCACATGACGCAAAGAAAAAAAGAGGCGCAATGAGGTAGCTGTGTGAGTAAGATTAGCGACCCTAGTGGCCGACACAAACACCGGGCCCATCTAGGAGTGGCACTGCAGTGTCACGCAGGATGTCCCTTCCAAAAAACCCTCCCCAAACAGCACATGACGCAAAGAAAAAAAGAGGCGCAATGAGGTAGCTGACTGTGTGAGTAAGATTAGCGACCCTAGTGGCCGACACAAACACCGGGCCCATCTAGGAGTGGCACTGCAGTGTCACGCAGGATGTCCCTTCCAAAAAACCCTCCCCAAACAGCACATGACGCAAAGAAAAAAAGAGGCGCAATGAGGTAGCTGACTGTGTGAGTAAGATTAGCGACCCTAGTGGCCGACACAAACACCGGGCCCATCTAGGAGTGGCACTGAAGTGTCACGCAGGATGTCCCTTCCAAAAAACCCTCCCCAATCAGCACATGATGCAAAGAAAAAGAAAAGAAAAAAGAGGTGCAAGATGGAATTGTCCTTGGGCCCTCCCACCCACCCTTATGTTGTGTAAACAAAACAGGACATGCACACTTTAACCAACCCATCATTTCAGTGACAGGGTCTGCCACACGACTGTGACTGATATGACGGGTTGGTTTGGACCCCCCCAAAAAAGAAGCAATTAATCTCTCCTTGCACAAACTGGCTCTACAGAGGCAAGATGTCCACCTCATCATCACCCTCCGATATATCACCGTGTACATCCCCCTCCTCACAGATTATCAATTCGTCCCCACTGGAATCCACCATCTCAGCTCCCTGTGTACTTTGTGGAGGCAATTGCTGCTGGTCAATGTCTCCGCGGAGGAATTGATTATAATTCATTTTAATGAACATCATCTTCTCCACATTTTCTGGATGTAACCTCGTACGCCGATTGCTGACAAGGTGAGCGGCGGCACTAAACACTCTTTCGGAGTACACACTTGTGGGAGGGCAACTTAGGTAGAATAAAGCCAGTTTGTGCAAGGGCCTCCAAATTGCCTCTTTTTCCTGCCAGTATAAGTACGGACTGTGTGACGTGCCTACTTGGATGCGATCACTCATATAATCCTCCACCATTCTATCAATGTTGAGAGAATCATATGCAGTGACAGTAGACGACATGTCCGTAATCGTTGTCAGGTCCTTCAGTCCGGACCAGATGTCAGCATCAGCAGTCGCTCCAGACTGCCCTGCATCACCGCCAGCGGGTGGGCTCGGAATTCTGAGCCTTTTCCTCGCACCCCCAGTTGCGGGAGAATGTGAAGGAGGAGATGTTGACAGGTCGCGTTCCGCTTGACTTGACAATTTTGTCACCAGCAGGTCTTTCAACCCCAGCAGACTTGTGTCTGCCGGAAAGAGAGATCCAAGGTAGGCTTTAAATCTAGGATCGAGCACGGTGGCCAAAATGTAGTGCTCTGATTTCAACAGATTGACCACCCGTGAATCCTTGTTAAGCGAATTAAGGGCTCCATCCACAAGTCCCACATGCCTAGCGGAATCGCTCCGTGTTAGCTCCTCCTTCAATGTCTCCAGCTTCTTCTGCAAAAGCCTGATGAGGGGAATGACCTGACTCAGGCTGGCAGTGTCTGAACTGACTTCACGTGTGGCAAGTTCAAAGGGCATCAGAACCTTGCACAACGTTGAAATCATTCTCCACTGCGCTTGAGACAGGTGCATTCCACCTACTATATCGTGCTCAATTGTATAGGCTTGAATGGCCTTTTGCTGCTCCTCCAACCTCTGAAGCATATAGAGGGTTGAATTCCACCTCGTTACCACTTCTTGCTTCAGATGATGGCAGGGCAGGTTCAGTAGTTTTTGGTGGTGCTCCAGTCTTCTGTACGTGGTGCCTGTACGCCGAAAGTGTCCCGCAATTCTTCTGGCCACAGACAGCATCTCTTGCACGCCCCTGTCGTTTTTTAAAAAATTCTGCACCACCAAATTCAAGGTATGTGCAAAACATGGGACGTGCTGGAATTTGCCCATATTTAATGCACACACAATATTGCTGGCGTTGTCCGATGCCACAAATCCACAGGAGAGTCCAATTGGGGTAAGCCATTCCGCGATGATCTTCCTCAGTTGCCGTAAGAGGTTTTCAGCTGTGTGCGTATTCTGGAAAGCGGTGATACAAAGCGTAGCCTGCCTAGGAAAGAGTTGGCGTTTGCGAGATGCTGCTACTGGTGCCGCCGCTGCTGTTCTTGCGGCGGGAGTCCATACATCTACCCAGTGGGCTGTCACAGTCATATAGTCCTGACCCTGCCCTGCTCCACTTGTCCACATGTCCGTGGTTAAGTGGACATTGGGTACAACTGCATTTTTTAGGACACTGGTGAGTCTTTTTCTGACGTCCGTGTACATTCTCGGTATCGCCTGCCTAGAGAAGTGGAACCTAGATGGTATTTGGTAACGGGGGCACACTGCCTCAATAAATTGTCTAGTTCCCTGTGAACTAACGGCGGATACCGGACGCACGTCTAACACCAACATAGTTGTCAAGGCCTCAGTTATCCGCTTTGCAGTAGGATGACTGCTGTGATATTTCATCTTCCTCGCAAAGGACTGTTGAACAGTCAATTGCTTACTGGAAGTAGTACAAGTGGGCTTACGACTTCCCCTCTGGGATGACCATCGACTCCCAGCGGCAACAACAGCAGCGCCAGCAGCAGTAGGCGTTACACGCAAGGATGCATCGGAGGAATCCCAGGCAGGAGAGGACTCGTCAGAATTGCCAGTGACATGGCCTGCAGGACTATTGGCATTCCTGGGGAAGGAGGAAATTGACACTGAGGGAGTTGGTGGGGTGGTTTGCGTGAGCTTGGTTACAAGAGGAAGGGATTTACTGGTCAGTGGACTGCTTCCGCTGTCACCCAAAGTTTTTGAACTTGTCACTGACTTATTATGAATGCGCTGCAGGTGACGTATAAGGGAGGATGTTCCGAGGTGGTTAACGTCCTTACCCCTACTTATTACAGCTTGACAAAGGGAACACACGGCTTGACACCTGTTGTCCGCATTTCTGGTGAAATACCTCCACACCGAAGAGCTGATTTTTTTGGTATTTTCACCTGGCATGTCAACGGCCATATTCCTCCCACGGACAACAGGTGTCTCCCCGGGTGCCTGACTTAAACAAACCACCTCACCATCAGAATCCTCCTAGTCAATTTCCTCCCCAGCACCAGCAACACCCATATCCTCCTCATCCTGGTGTACTTCAACACTGACATCTTCAATCTGACTATCAGGAACTGGACTGCGGGTGCTCCTTCCAGCACTTGCAGGGGGCGTGCAAATGGTGGAAGGCGCATGCTCTTCACGTCCAGTGTTGGGAAGGTCAGGCATCGCAACCGACACAATTGGACTCTCCTTGTGGATTTGGGATTTCGAAGAATGCACAGTTCTTTGCTGTGCTGCTTTTGCCAGCTTGAGTCTTTTCATTTTTCTAGCGAGAGGCTGAGTGCTTCCATCCTCATGTGAAGCTGAACCACTAGCCATGAACATAGGCCAGGGCCTCAGCCGTTCCTTGCCACTCCGTGTCGTAAATGGCATATTGGCAAGTTTACGCTTCTCCTCCGACAATTTTATTTTAGGTTTTGGAGTCCTTTTTTTTCTGATATTTGGTGTTTTGGATTTGACATGCTCTGTACTATGACATTGGGCATCGGCCTTGGCAGACGACGTTGCTGGCATTTCATCGTCTCGGCCATGACTAGTGGCAGCAGCTTCAGCACGAGGTGGAAGTGGATCTTGATCTTTCCCTAATTTTGGAACCTCAACATTTTTGTTCTCCATATTTTAATAGGCACAACTAAAAGGCACCTCAGGTAAACAATGGAGATGGATACTAGTATACAATTATGGACTGCCTGCCGAGTGCAGACACAGAGGTAGCCACAGCCGTGAACTACCGTACTGTACTGTGTCTGCTGCTAATATAGACTGGTTGATAAAGAGATAGTATACTCGTAACTAGTATGTATGTATAAAGAAAGAAAGAAAAACCACGGTTAGGTGGTATATACAATTATGGACGGGCTGCCGAGTGCCGACACAGAGGTAGCCACAGCCGTGAACTACCGCACTGTACTGTGTCTGCTGCTAATATATAGACTGGTTGATAAAGAGATAGTATACTCGTAACTAGTATGTATGTATAAAGAAAGAAAAAAAAAACCACGGTTAGGTGGTATATACAATTATGGACGGGCTGCCGAGTGCCGACACAGAGGTAGCCACAGCCGTGAACTACCGCACTGTACTGTGTCTGCTGCTAATATAGACTGGTTGATAAAGAGATAGTATACTCGTAACTAGTATGTATGTATAAAGAAAGAAAAAAAAACCACGGTTAGGTGGTATATACAATTATGGACGGGCTGCCGAGTGCCGACACAGAGGTAGCCACAGCCGTGAACTACCGCACTGTACTGTGTCTGCTGCTAATATATAGACTGGTTGATAAAGAGATAGTATACTCGTAACTAGTATGTATGTATAAAGAAAGAAAAAAAAACCACGGTTAGGTGGTATATACAATTATGGACGGGCTGCCGAGTGCCGACACAGAGGTAGCCACAGCCGTGAACTACCGCACTGTACTGTGTCTGCTGCTAATATATAGACTGGTTGATAAAGAGATAGTATACTCGTAACTAGTATGTATGTATAAAGAAAGAAAAAAAAACCACGGTTAGGTGGTATATACAATTATGGACGGGCTGCCGAGTGCCGACACAGAGGTAGCCACAGCCGTGAACTACCGCACTGTACTGTGTCTGCTGCTAATATAGACTGGTTGATAAAGAGATAGTATACTCGTAACTAGTATGTATGTATAAAGAAAGAAAAAAAAACCACGGTTAGGTGGTATATACAATTATGGACGGGCTGCCGAGTGCCGACACAGAGGTAGCCACAGCCGTGAACTACCGCACTGTACTGTGTCTGCTGCTAATATAGACTGGTTGATAAAGAGATAGTATACTCGTAACTAGTATGACTATAAAGAAAGAAAAAAAAAACACGGTTAGGTGGTATATACAATTATGGACGGGCTGCCGAGTGCCGACACAGAGGTAGCCACAGCCGTGAACTACCGCACTGTACTGTGTCTGCTGCTAATATATAGACTGGTTGATAAAGAGATAGTATACTCGTAACTAGTATGTATGTATAAAGAAAGAAAAAAAAACCACGGTTAGGTGGTATATACAATTATGGACGGGCTGCCGAGTGCCGACACAGAGGTAGCCACAGCCGTGAACTACCGCACTGTACTGTGTCTGCTGCTAATATAGACTGGTTGATAAAGAGATAGTATACTCGTAACTAGTATGTATGTATAAAGAAAGAAAAAAAAACCACGGTTAGGTGGTATATACAATTATGGACGGGCTGCCGAGTGCCGACACAGAGGTAGCCACAGCCGTGAACTACCGCACTGTACTGTGTCTGCTGCTAATATATAGACTGGTTGATAAAGAGATAGTATACTCGTAACTAGTATGTATGTATAAAGAAAGAAAGAAAAACCACGGTTAGGTGGTATATACAATTATGGACGGGCTGCCGAGTGCCGACACAGAGGTAGCCACAGCCGTGAACTACCGCACTGTACTGTGTCTGCTGCTAATATAGACTGGTTGATAAAGAGATAGTATACTCGTAACTAGTATGTATGTATAAAGAAAGAAAAAAAAACCACGGTTAGGTGGTATATACAATTATGGACGGGCTGCCGAGTGCCGACACAGAGGTAGCCACAGCCGTGAACTACCGCACTGTACTGTGTCTGCTGCTAATATAGACTGGTTGATAAAGAGATAGTATACTCGTAACTAGTATGTATGTATAAAGAAAGAAAAAAAAACCACGGTTAGGTGGTATATACAATTATGGACGGGCTGCCGAGTGCCGACACAGAGGTAGCCACAGCCGTGAACTACCGCACTGTACTGTGTCTGCTGCTAATATAGACTGGTTGATAAAGAGATAGTATACTCGTAACTAGTATGACTATAAAGAAAGAAAAAAAAACCACGGTTAGGTGGTATATACAATTATGGACGGGCTGCCGAGTGCCGACACAGAGGTAGCCACAGCCGTGAACTACCGCACTGTACTGTGTCTGCTGCTAATATAGACTGGTTGATAAAGAGATAGTATACTACTAATATTATATATACTGGTGGTCAGGTCACTGGTCACTAGTCACACTGGCAGTGGCACTCCTGCAGCAAAAGTGTGCACTGTTTAATTTTAATATATATTATGTACTCCTGGCTCCTGCTATAACCTATAACTGGCACTGCAGTGCTCCCCAGTCTCCCCCACAATTATAAGCTGTGTGAGCTGAGCACAGTCAGATATATATATACATTGATGCAGCACACTGGGCTGAGCAGTGCACACAGATATGGTATGTGACTGAGTCACTGTGTGTATCGTTTTTTTCAGGCAGAGAACGGATATATTAAATAAAACAAACAACTGCACTGTCTGGTGGTCACTGTGGTCGTCAGTCACTAAACTCTGCACTCTCTTCTACAGTATCACAGCCTCAGGTCAATCTCTCTCTCTCTCTCTCAACCCTAATCTAAATGGAGAGGACGCCAGCCACGTCCTCTCCCTATCAATCTCAATGCACGTGTGAAAATGGCGGCGACGCGCGGCTCCTTATATAGAATCCGAGTCTCGCGAGAATCCGACAGCGTCATGATGACGTTCGGGCGCGCTCGGGTTAACCGAGCAAGGCGGGAGGATCCGAGTCTGCTCGGACCCGTGAAAAAAACATGAAGTTCGTGCGGGTTCGGATTCAGAGAAACCGAACCCGCTCATCTCTACCGGTAACCCCACCGAAGAATGAGCCTGTTGGATCGTACTACAAATCCAGCGTGCAATAGTCTGTTTTGACGCGGGATGACCAACCTTGTTGGCCGCATACAAAACAAACAACGCTTCAGTTTTTCTAGTAACAGCTGTTCTAGAAACGTAAACCTTTAACGCTCTTACAACATCCAGAGATTTTGGAATCGCCACTTCTTCCGAAGCAACCGAAACCACAATAGGCTGGTTAATGTGAAATGACGAAACCACCTTTGGTAGAAATTGATGACGAGTCCTCAATTCCGCCCTATCCGCATGAAAAATCAAGTACGGACTCTTATGAGATAAAGCTGCCAATTCCGACACTCGCCTGGCAGATGCCAGCGCCAAAAGCATAACCACCTTCCAAGTGAGAAATTTTAATTCAACCTTCCGCAAAGGTTCAAACCAGGAAGACATGAGGAACCGCAAGACGACCTCAAGGTCCCACGGCGCTACAGGTGGTACAAACGGTGGATTGATATGCATAACACCCTTCACAAAAGTCTGAACCTCTGGGAGGGCAGCTAACTCTTTTTGAAAGAAAATAGACAAAGCCGAAATTTGCACTTTGATGGAACCCAATTTCAGGCCTGCATCTACGCCCGCCTGTAAAAAGTGGAGAAAACGACCCAAGTGAAAATCCTCCGCAGGGGCATTTTTAACCTCACACCAGGAAACGTATTTCCTCCAGATACGGTGATAATGTTTTGCCGTAATCTCTTTCCTAGCCTTAATGAGAGTTGGAATGACCTCCCTGGGAATACCCTTACGAGCTAAGATCTGGCGCTCAACCTCCATGCCGTCAAACGCAGCCGCGGTAAGTCTGGAAACACGCACGGACCCTGCAACAACAGATCCTCCCTTAGAGGAAGCGGCCAAGGATCTTCTGCCAGCAAGTCCTGAAGATCCGGGTACCAGGCCCTTCTTGGCCAGTCTGGAATGACGAGAACCGCCTGAACCCTTGCTCGACGAATGATCCCCAGCACCTTTGGAATGAGAGGAAGAGGAGAGAACACATACACTGACTGGAAACCCCACGGAGACACCAGGGCGTCCACCGCCGTGGCTTGTGGGTCCCTTGCTCTGGAACAATACCTCGGGAGCTTCTTGTTGAGCCGAGACGCCATCATGTCTATCATCGGAATTCCCCAGCGTCCTGTCACCTCTGCAAAAACCTCTTGGTGCAGAGCCCACTCTCCCGGATGAAGGTCGTGTCTGCTGAGGAAATCCGCTTCCCAGTTGTCCACCCCCGGTAGGAAAACTGCTGACAATGCGCTGACGTGTTGTTCCGCCCAGCGAAGTATCTTTGTTGCCTCCGCCATTGCCGCTCTGCTTCTTGTTCCGCCTTGCCGGTTTACATGGGCCATCGCTGTGATGTTGTCTGACTGTACCAGGACAGGTCGACCCTGAAGAAGACTTCGTGCTTGGAGCAGGCCGTTGTAGATGGCTCTTAAATCTAGAACATTTATGTGGAGACAAGCTTCCTGTGGCGACCATATTCCCTGGAAATTTCTTCCTTGGGTGACTGCACCCCAGCCCCGGAGACTTGCATCTGTTGTCAGAAGTACCCACTCCTGGATACCGAATCGGCGTCCCCCCAGGAGGTGATTCACTTGTAGTCACCACAGGAGAGAAATTCTGGCTCTGGGAGATAAACTTATCTTCCGGTGAATGTGTAGATGAGACCCTGACCATTTGCTCAGCAAGTCCCACTGAAACACGCGGGCGTGAAATCTGCCGTATGGAATGGCTTCGTACGCCGCCACCATCTTCCCCAGAACCTGAGTACAATGATGTATCGACACACTCGACGGCTTCAGAAGTTCTCTGACCATCGTCTGCAATTCCAGAGCCTTTTCTTCTAGAAGGAATACCTTCTGTAACTACATGTCCAGAATCATGCCCAGAAACGTAAGCCGAGTGGTCGGACTCAACTGGGATTTCGGCAAATTGAGAACCCATCCGTGTTGTCGCAGGACCGATAGAGACAACTCCACACTTTTCAGCAATTGTTCCTTGGACCTCGCCTTTATCAGGAGATCGTCCAAGTACGGGATAATTGAAACCCCTTGTTTGCGAAGCAGCACCATCATTTCCACCATGACCTTGGTGAAAATCCTCGGAGCCGTGGAAAGCCCAAACGGCAACGTCTGAAATTGGTAATGAGAATCCTGTATCGCAAACCTGAGGAAAACCTGATGTGGAGGATATATCGGAACATGTAAGTAGGCATCCTTTATGTCGACTGACGCCATAAAATCCCCCCCTTCTAGGCTGGAGATCACAGCTCGAAGGGATTCCATCTTGAACTTGAAAACTTTCAAGTATGGATTGAGGGATTTTAAATTTAGAATTGGTCTGACCGAACCGTCCGGCTTCGGCACCACAAAGAGGCTCGAGTAGAACCCCTCCCCCCGCTGAGACGAGGGAACGGGAATAATGACCCTCTGTAGACACAGTTTTTGAATCGCTGCTAGCACTACCTCCCTGTCCGGAAGACCTACTCGTAATGCCGAAATGAAGAACCGGTGAGGGGGCATCTCCTGAAACTCCAGTTTGTATCCCTGAGACACGATCTCTAGTACCCAGGGATCCAGGCCGGATTGAATCCAGACCTGACTGAAACTTCGTAGACGGCCCCCCACCGGTTCGGACTCCCCCAGGGAAGCCCCAGCGTCATGCGGTGGCCTTGGTAGCAGCAAGGGAGGACTTTTGGTCCTGGGAGCCTGAACCTGCAGAATGTTTCCTTCTCCTCCCTCTACCTTTTGAAGCGAGGAAGGATGAGCCTTTTCCACGCCTGTATTTATTGTGACGAAAGGACTGCATCTGTTGATGTGGTGCCTTTTTCTGTTGTGTGGGAACATAAGGAAGAAAAGAGGTCTTACCCGCAGTCGCGGTCGAGACCAGGTCAGCCAAGCCGTCCCCGAACAAGACAGTACCTTTGAAGGGTAAAGCTTCCATAGCTCTCTTGGACTCGGCATCAGCATTCCATTGATGGATCCACAACGCCCTCCTGGCCGATATCGACATGGCATTGGTTCTTGAACCCAAGAGACAGACGTCCCTCGCCGCATCTTTTATGTAATCTGCAGCGTCCTTAATATAACCAAGAGTTAGAAGGACATTATCTTTATCAAGGGTATCCATATCATTACCTAAATTCTCAGCCCATTTAGCAATAGCACTACTCACCCATACCGACGCCACAGCGGGTCTGAGCAATGCACCCGAATTAGCGAAAATGGACTTCAGAGACGTCTCCAGCTTGCGATCCACCGGATCCTTGAGAGCTGCCGTGTCAGGAGACGGAAGCGCCACTTTCTTAGACAAACGAGATAGAGCTTTGTCAACATTTGGAGATGCCTCCCATGTTTCCCTGTCATCAGAGGGGAAAGGATACGCCATGTAAATTCTCTTGGGAATCTGCCACCTCTTGTCCGGCGACTCCCAAGTCTTTTCACAAAGAGAGTTCATTTCATGAGAGGGGGGAAATTTCACCTCAGGTTTTTTCCCCTTGAACAAGCAAATCCTTGTTTCCTGCACCGCAGGTTCATCAGAAATGTGTAAAACATCTTTTATAGCCACAATCATGTACTGAATACTCTTAACTAATCGTGGATGTAAAGCAGCCTCAGTGAAATCGAAGTCGGAATCAGAGTCCGTGTCGGTATCAGTATCTACCACCTGATTAAACGGACGCTTTTGGGACCCAGATGGGGTTTGAACCTGAGACAAAGCCTCTTCCATGGACCTTTTCCACACCTGCGTCTGTGACTCAGACTTATCTAACCTCTTTGATAATGAAGTTACACTCGAGTTGAACGTACTGAGTAATGCTAGTAAATCTGGTGTCGGCTGCGTCGACATTCCCAATTCTAGCCCTGCATCCACTCCCCCAATAACCTCCTCCGGTGAATAAGCTTCCGCCTCAGACATGTCGACACACAGTACCGACACACCACAACACCCAGAACGTCCCTGTTAGGTGATAGGCCTACAAGAAAGCCCAGATAGAGGACACAGAGGGAGTATGCCAGCTCACACCCCAGCGCCCATATATCGCAAACACGATATATGTACCCAGCGCTGCCTACACTAATAAGCACCAAACACTGCGGCCCCCCTCAGTAAAAAGCCCCCCTTTAACTTGGAAAAGTTTGGAAGCGTGGAGGTCCCCGCAGCGTCTCACTCTGTCAGCCGCGTGGTGCAGAGAAAATGGTGCCGGTGAGCTGCGGACCGAAGCTCCGCCCCCTTCCCGGCGCGCTCCGGCCCGCCAAATTCAAACCTGTAAAAAATATGCCGGCGGGGGTCTGTTCGGTGCCGAGGCACCTACAATCATTATGCCGCCCCAAAAAACTTCAGTTACATGCTGCCCAGGGCGCCCCCCCCAGCGCCCTGCACCCAGTGAATACCGTTGGTGATGTGTGTGGGAGCATGGAGCACAGCGTGACCGCTGTGTCACTGACCGCTGTGTCACCTTCTGTCACTGAAGTCTTCTGCCGTCCTGAAGTTTTCTGTTCTTCTCATACTCACCCGACTTCTGTCTTCTGGCTTCTGTGAGGGGGTGACGGCGCGCCTCCAGGAACAAGCAGCTAGGCGCACCAAGTGATCGAACCCTCTGGAGCTAATGGTGTCCAGTAGCCGAAAAGCAGAGCCTTAAAACTCACAGAAGTAGGTCCTGCTTCTCTCTCCCCTCACTCCCACGCTGCAGGGAGCCTGTAGCCAGCAGGTCTCCCTGAAAATAAAAAACCTAACAATAAAGTCTTTTCTAGAGAAACTCAGGAGAGCTCCCCTAGTGTGCATCCAGTCACTCCTGGGCACAAAGTCTAACTGAGGTCTGGAGGAGGGGCATAGAGGGAGGAGCCAGTTCACACCCAGTCTTAAGTCTTTTTTAGTGTGCCCAAGCTCCTGCGGATCCCGTCTATACCCCATGGCCCTTTTGGAGTCCCCAGCATCCTCTAGGACGTAAGAGAAATAAAGGTGAGGCCGGGGCCCCGGAGACTGCTGCATTATATAAAGGTGAGTTTGGGGCCCCAGAGACTGCTGCATTATATAAAGGTGAGTTTGGGGCCCCAGAGACTGCTGCATTATATAATGGTGAGGCTGGGGCCCCAGAGACTGCTGCATTATATAAAGGTGAGGCTGGGGCCCCAGAGACTGCTGCATTATATAAAGGTGAGTTTGGGGCCCCAGAGACTGCTGCATTATATAATGGTGAGGCTGGGGCCCCAGAGACTGCTGCATTATATAAAGGTGAGGCTGGGGCCCCAGAGACTGCTGCATTATATAAAGGTGAGGCTGAGGCCCCAGAGAGTGCTGCATTATATAGAGGTGAGGCCGGGGCCCCAGAGACTGCTGCATTATGGGTGAGGCTGGGGGCCCCAGAGACTGCTGCATTATATAAAGGTGAGGCCGGGGCCCCAGAGAGTGCTGCATTATATAAAGGTGAGGCCGGGGCCCCGGAGAGTGCTGCATTATTTAAAGGTGAGGTCGGGGCCCCAGAGACTGCTGCATTATATAAAAGTGAGGCCAGGGCCCCAGAGACTGCTGCATTATATAAAGGTGAGTTTGGGGCCCCAGAGACTGCAGTATTATATAATGGTGAGGCCGGGGCCCCAGAGACTGCTGCATTATATAAAGGTGAGGCTGGGGCCCCAGAGAGTGCTGCATTATATAGAGGTGAGGCCGGGGGCCCCAGAGACTGCTGCATTATATAAAGGTGAGTTTGGGGCCCCAGAGACTGCTGCATTATATAAAGGTGAGGCCGGGGCCCCAGAGACTGCTGCATTATAAAAAGGTGAGGCCAGGGGCCCCAGAGACGGCTGCATTATATAAAGGTGAGTTCGGGGCCCCAGAGACGGCTGCATTATATAAAGGTGAGTTTGGGGCCCGAGAGAGTGCTGCATTATATAATGGTGAGGCCGGGGCCCCAGAGACTGCTAAATTAAATAAAGGTGAGGCGGGGGCCCCAGAGACTGCTGCATTATATAGAGGTGAGGCCGGGGCCCCAGAGACTGATGCATTATATAAAGGTAAGGCTGGGGCCCCCAGAGACTTCTGCATTATATAAAGGTGAGGCCGGTGTCCCAGAGGCTGCTGCATTATATAAAGGTGAGGCTGGGGCCCCAGAGAGTGCTGCATTATATAGAGGTGAGGCTGGGGCATAGTTGCCGACTTTTGGGCTGCTCTCTCCGGGAGAGAGCAGCCAGTCGGCTCAGCAGGGGGGCGGGCACGCCGGGCAGTGAGCTGATGTGAGGAGGGGGGCGGGCCGGAGGCGGCACGGGGGCGGGCCGGAGGCAGGCCAGAGGAGGGATGCTGGCGTGGCTGCTGGATCGCATTATGCAAGCCACGCCCCCACTGTGCAATGCCGCAATTACCGGCATTATACAGTGGGGGGCGTGGCTTGCATGACGCGATTCAACAAGAATCGCGTCATCGCCTGCCCGGACCGCCCACTTCACTCGCTAAGTGGGCAGCCGGGCAGGGGGGACCCCTGTAATCGGAAGACTTGCCTGCTCTTCCGGGGGGCCGGGAGGGTGACCCGATTTTCGGGAGCCTCCCGGCCATTCCGGGAGGGTAGGCAAGTATGGGCTGGGGCCCCAGAGACTGCTGCATTATATAAAGGTGAGGCCGGGGCCCCAGAGAGTGCTGCATCATATAAAGGTGAGGCTGGGGGCCCGAGAGACTGCTGCATTATATAATGGTGAGGCCGGGGCCCCGGAGACTGCTGCATTATATAAAGGTGAGGCTGGGGCCCCAGAGAGTGCTGCATTATATAGAGGTGAGGCCGGGGGCCCCAGAGACTGCTGCATTATGTAAAGGTGAGGCCGGGGCCCCAGAGACTGCTGCATTATATAAAGGTGAGGCCGGGACCCAGAGACTGCTGCATTATATAAAGGTGAGGCCGGAGGCCCCAGAAACTGCTGCATTATATAAAGGTGAGTTCGGGGCCCCAGAGACTGCTGCATTATATAAAGGTGAGTTTGGGGCCCCAGAGACTGCTGCATTATATAGAGGTGATGCCGGGGGCCCCAGAGAGTGCTGCATTATATAATGGTGAGGCCCCAGAGACTGCTGCATTATATAAAGGTGAGGCTGGGGCCCCAGAGAGTGCTGCTTTATATAAAGGTGAGGCCAGGGCCCCAGAGACTGCTGCATCATATAAAGGTGAGGCTAGGGCCCCAGAGAGTGCTGAATCATATAAAGGTGAGGCTGGGGGCCCCAAAGACTGCTGCATCATATAATGGTGAGGCCGGGGCCCCGGAGACTGCTGCATTATATAAAGGTGAGGCTGGGGCCCCAGAGAGTGCTGCATTATATAGAGGTGAGTTTGGGGCCCCAGAGACTGCTGCATTATATAAAGGTGAGTTTGGGGCCCCAGAGACTGCTGCATTATATAATGGTGAGGCTGGGGCCCCGGAGACTGCTGCATTATATAAAGGTGAGGCTGGGGCCCCAGAGAGTGCTGCATTATATAGAGGTGAGGCCGGGGGCCCAGAGACTGCTGCATTATATAAAGGTGAGTTTGGGGCCCCAGAGACTGCTGCATTATATAAAGGTGAGGCCGGGACCCAGAGACTGCTGCATTATATAAAGGTGAGGCCGGAGGCCCCAGAGACTGCTGCATTATATAAAGGTGAGTTCGGGGCCCCAGAGACTGCTGCATTATATAAAGGTGAGGTCGGGGCCCCAGAGAGTGCTGCATTATATAATGGTGAGGCTGGGGGCCCCAGAGACTGCTGCATTATATAAAGGTGAGGCCAGGGCCCCAGAGACTGCTGCATTATATAAAGGTGTGTTTGGGGCCCCAGAGACTGCAGCATTATATAATGGTGAGTTTGGGGCCCCAGAGACTGCTGCATTATATAAAGGTGAGGCTGGGGCCCCAGAGACTGCTGCATTATATAAAGGTGAGGCTGGGGCCCCAGAGACTGCTGCATTATATAAAGGTGAGGCTGGGGCCCCAGAGAGTGCTGCATTATGTAGAGGTGAGGCCGGGGCCCCAGAGACTGCTGCATTATATAAAGGTGAGGCTGGGGGCCCCAGAGAGTGCTGCATTATATAAAGGTGAGGCCGGGGCCCCGGAGACTGCTGCATTATATAAAGGTGAGGCTGGGGCCCCAGAGAGTGCTGCATTATATAGAGGTGAGGCCGGGGCCCCAGAGACTGCTGCATTATATAAAGGTGAGGCTGGGGGCCACACAGACTGCTGCATTATATAAAGGTGAGGCCGGGGTCCCAGAGACTGCTGCATACTTACCTACTTTGCTGCCTCCTCCTCCAGGAGGAGGCAGCGTTGTAGGTGCATGGGGGTGTGGCCGGCAGCAGGATGGGCGGTTTGGGGGCGTGGCCGGCAGCAGGATGGGCGGTCCGGGGGCAATGCATCAGGGTTGCGTCATCGTGACTATACCCCCCGCTGTGCCGAGAAACGAGGCGCTGCATAGCGCGGGGGGGGGGGGGGGGAGCTACGATGACGCGATACGCGATTCATCAGACCCCCTCGGGCCGCCCACTTGTTCTCTGCTGCGGGGGGCCGAGGGGGAAAGCGGGAGGCTTGCCCACCTTTCCGGGGGGCTGGGAGGGTCACCCGATTTTCGGGAGCCTACCGGCCATTCCGGGAGGGTAGGCAAGTATGGACTGCTGCATTATCTAAAGGTGAGGCCTAGGACCCCAGAGACTGCTGCATTATATAAAGGTGAGGCCGGGGCCCCAGAGACTGCTGCATTATATAAAGGTGAGGCTGGGGCCCCAGAGAGTGCTGCATTATATAGAGGTGAGGCTGGGGCCCCAGAGACTGCTGCATTATATAAAGGTGAGGCCGGGGCCCCAGAGAGTGCTGCATTATATAAAGGTGAGGCCGGGGCCCCAGAGACTGCTGCATTATATAAAGGTGAGGCCGGGGCCCCGGAGAGTGCTGCATTACATAGAGGTGAGGCTGGGGCCCCAGAGAGTGCTGCATTATATAAAGGTGAGGCCGGGGCCCCGGAGACTGCTGCATTATATAGAGGTGAGGCCGGGTCCCCGGAAAGTGCTGCATTATATAAAGGTGAGGTCGGGGCCCCAGAGACTGCTGCATTATATAAAGGTGAGGCCAGGGCCCCAGAGACTGCTGCATTATATAAAGGTGAGGCCAGGGCCCCAGAGACTGCTGCATTATATAAAGGTGAGTTTGGGGCCCCAGAGAGTGCTGCATTATATAAAGGTGAGTTTGGGGCCCCGGAGACTGCTGCATTATATAAAGGTGAGTTTGTGTTCCCAGAGACTGCTGCATTATATAAAGGTGAGTTTGGGGCCCCAGAGAGTGCTGCATTATGTAAAGGTGAGTCCGGCGCCCCAGAGAGTGCTGCATTATATAAAGGTGAGTTTGGGGACACAGAGACTGCTGCATTATAAAATGGTGAGGCTGGGGCCCCAGAGACTGCTGCATTATATAAAGGTGAGGCTGGGGGCCCCAGAGACTGCTGCATTATATAAAGGTGAGGCTGGGGCCCCAGAGAGTGCTGCATTATATAGAGGTGAGGCCGGGGCCCCAGAGACTGCTGCATTATATAAAGGTGAGGCTGGGGCCCCAGAGACTGCTGCATTATATAAAGGTGAGGCCGGGGCCCCAGAGAGTGCTGCATTATATAAAGGTGAGGCCGGGGCCCCGGAAAGTGCTGCATTATATAAAGGTGAGGTCGGGGCCCCAGAGACTGCTGCATTATATAAAGGTGAGGTATAGATAATATGAATACTAGATTAAATATATACTAAATATCCACTGACTATGTAAGTAGATGAAATGTATTTAATATATATATGTAAGCACTGAAATGTTTATAAAGGAGCGTGGATGATGGCTAATAAGTATAGTATAAAGTGGACTATTATAATTGTTGATATGACACCTTGGCACGAGAAGGGCTGGAGAGACTTTTCCAGAAGCCCCTCGTGCCGTGTAGTGGGTGCCCGGATGGAGAGGACGGTTGAGGGGAGCGCGAGCTGAGGAGAGGCCGGCGGGAGACGGAGCTGAGGAGCGCGCCATGAGACGGGGCTGAGGAGAGCGGAAGGAGACGGAGCCGATGAGAAGCTGGCGAGAGAGAAGAGGGAGTGCAGGCTGAGAGAGGACTAACCGGAGCGGTGTGTGAGAGAGGAGCAAAGTATACCCGGAGCTGGTGACCGGGGGTTATGACATGTGTGACAGGACGGTACCGTACGGGAGCACTCGCCGCTTGCCGCGTCCCGTCGACTGCGCACAGAATGGAAAGTCAAGCCGCACGAGGCCTGACCACATAGGGGATTCCCGCTTACCGTCAGTAACCGCCTGTTACTGACTCCACCCACTGCGTTGTGGGCGGGTTCTTGCTGCCACCACCAAACTCCTAACCTGCCGTGGCGTTTGGAACCACGGTTCTGCTCTGTATGTGCCGACGCACTGCCTTACCACAGCTGTGTGGTGCTGACGAATCCCCACTAGCCACTTGCTAGGCCTCTACCGGTAGCTGGCGGAAGGCGGAGCTTGGAGACGCTAGGTGCTTCCCTGGACAGCCGGATGGCGGGGCTAGGTTTGGCCTAACCCTGTTGGTCACAAGATGAAGCAGTCTTCTTGAGGCAAAGATGTTTATTTGCTCGAGAACCCTTCCCTATTGCTAGGGGCAACAGCATACAATCAGATGTTTCAGCAGAATAAAGATGGTACAACTACAACTCTGGAGGCACGCAGGTCTCCTTTTTATGTCAGTTTTCCACACAGTACCACAGGGGGGTAAGCCCTTCCTGTCTTCTCCAACCAATCAGGTTATTTTACAAAATACCAATAAATTACATTTTACAAGGATATAAGTGCAATAAAACAATATCCTCCTTCCTGTCACCCAGACAACGTTTGGTATCAGATTAACATTCACTATTGATAAATTTATCACATATCTTCAAAATACAGATGTTTCTGGTCATTCACATCTCCAGGCAATCCCAGTGTTTAAGATTACAACAGGAATGGCTACAATACAAACAAACAGTCTTCCTTCCTTTATCTTCCATTCAGGGATCGTATATCAAATCCAAGCCCATAAACCCAATGATTAGCATCTCTCCTAAGGAACTTACACATCAAAAGGTATTGTCCTTCACACCTCTCTGATAGAACAGGGCCATTAGCATGCCACTTCCTATTTCCAGAGGATAAGAGATGCGTATTCAGACATCTATAGTAACTGCATTTTTCCTTTAAATATACACCAAGCCTGTCTTGAATATAAAATAGATACAGTTAAACATGCATTCCTGCAATAGTGCACAGAGCACTACATATGACATGTTAAAAGTAAAACACATGATTCAACAAACTTTTAAACAGTCCGCAACATGGCGCTGGGCACGAGGGTTAACCCCTTCAGTGCCGCAGACACCATTACACGTGTGGCTGGCTAGTCTCTCCGGCCACAACATGGTAGAGATCCACCCACTAATGTGGGTAAGAGTTGATGACCAGAGGTTAAATACAGTGTCCGGTAAGCGCTAAATATACTTACCTAACGGCGCCTGGAGATAGCGATGCTGGCGGTGCTGTGACGAAAAAAAAACCCGATATCCGTCCTAAATGCCTGCAGGGAAGTCCAGGAGTCAGTAATAGTCACGTCAGGAAGAGAAGGGGAGAGCCGGACCCTAATGAGCTGAACAGAGGTCAGGCTGTCTCCCTCTAGGGGTAAAATACGCACACGACAGCAGACTGAGGTAATTGCATACTGAGGTAATTGGGGGAGAGACTGATGGGACCAAGGCCATACTGATTCAGCTAGCCCTGTGCTGGGTGAGGAGGATTATAAATATGAGACGGCTGACATTGCAGTAAGAGAATATAGCAACTAAAGACTCTAGGGATCCCTAGCATAATTTGGGAACATCAGAGGCGGCAAAGAACCCTCCCAATACCGTTTCTAAAAATTGGGAATAATTTAAATAACTCTGGATACTCTGTCAATTACCTGAGGTACTCCTTACAGAGCAGCATATTAAGTGAACTCCGAACAATTCGTAAGGTACCGTATTATCGTGCCCTCACTGGAATTGAGACACGTTTGCACGGATTATACTGTTGAAGTATACATGACAGTTCGGAATGGCCATAAACGCAGTAGTCCCCTTAAAATAATTATTTAATTGGGGAATTATTCACCAGCAGTTGAGCGGGTTTTGAGTCATAAACAGAGATTAATTAAAGGACTTATGAAAATTCTACCCCACTTGGATAATAAAGATTGTGTTCGGCAAACATTGTAAAGGCACACTGATAATATAAATTGGGATATCGCTCATGAAAATCCTATGATATACCCTCATCCCTCCTACCATAGACGCGCAAGAAGCCGCGATCCTTGGATTTATTTCTCCATTCTCTTACTGATTTCTGACCAGGTAACACCTCTGGATTAACCTTATTGAGACATTTAATATATGGGAACTCTATCCGTCCTTCCTATTCCATAATAGGACTACCACCTGAGGAGTTATTATATTAAATTGGGCCCCAACAGTGCACCAACTAATAAAAAGGGTATACCCAACCAGTTATAGTAACTGGCAGACTGCAGTGGAACATAATAAGTACTGGTAGCTACCATTATTACCCATTAGGTAATAGGGGTAATAACTAGAGATGAGCGGGTTCGGTTTCTCTGAATCCGAACCCGCCAGAACTTCATGTTTTTTTTCACGGGTCCGAGCGACTCGGATCTTCCCGCCTTGCTCGGTTAACCCGAGCGCGCCCGAACGTCATCATGACGCTGTCGGATTCTCGCGAGGCTCGGATTCTATCGCGAGACTCGGATTCTATATAAGGAGCCCGCGTCGCCGCCATTTTCACACGTGCATTGAGATTGATAGGGAGAGGACGTGGCTGGCGTCCTCTCCGTTTAGAATTAGAATAGATTAGAGAGACACTTGATTTACTAATTTTGGGGAGCATTAGGAGTACTCAGTAGTGTACAGTGCAGAGTTTTGCTGATAGTGACCAGTGACCACCACTTTTATTTATAATCCGTTCTCTGCCTGAAAAAAGCGATACACAGCACACAGTGACTCAGTCACATACCATATCTGTGTGCACTGCTCAGGCTCAGGCCAGTGTGCTGCATCATCTATTATCTATATATAATATTATATATATCTGTCTGACTGCTCAGCTCACACAGCTTATAATTGTGGGGGAGACTGGGGAGCACTACTGCAGTGCCAGTTATAGGTTATAGCAGGAGCCAGGAGTACATAATATATTATATAGTGAGTGACCACCAGACACACAGTGCAGTTTATTTAATATATCCGTTCTCTGCCTGAAAAAAGCGATACACACAGTGACTCAGTCAGTCACATACCATATCTGTGTGCACTGCTCAGGCTCAGGCCAGTGTGCTGCATCATCTATATATATATTATATATCTGTCTGACTGCTCAGCTCACACAGCTTATAATTGTGGTGGAGACTGGGGAGCACTACTGCAGTGCCAGTTATAGGTTATAGCAGGAGCCAGGAGTACATAATATTATATTAAAATTAAACAGTGCACACTTTTGCTGCAGGAGTGCCACTGCCAGTGTGACTAGTGACCAGTGACCTGACCACCAGTATATAATATTAGTAGTATACTATCTCTTTATCAACCAGTCTATATTAGCAGCAGACACAGTACAGTGCGGTAGTTCACGGCTGTGGCTACCTCTGTGTCGGCACTCGGCAGCCCGTCCATAATTGTATATACCACCTAACCGTGTTTTTTTTTTCTTTCTTTATACATACATACTAGTTACGAGTATACTATCTCTTTATCAACCAGTCTATATATTAGCAGCAGACACAGTACAGTGCGGTAGTTCACGGCTGTGGCTACCTCTGTGTCGGCACTCGGCAGCCCGTCCATAATTGTATATACCACCTAACCGTGGTTTTTTTTTCTTTCTTTATACATACATACTAGTTACGAGTATACTATCTCTTTATCAACCAGTCTATATATTAGCAGCAGACACAGTACAGTGCGGTAGTTCACGGCTGTGGCTACCTCTGTGTCGGCACTCGGCAGCCCGTCCATAATTGTATATACCACCTAACCGTGGTTTTTTTTTCTTTCTTTATACATACATACTAGTTACGAGTATACTATCTCTTTATCAACCAGTCTATATATTAGCAGCAGACACAGTACAGTGCGGTAGTTCACGGCTGTGGCTACCTCTGTGTCGGCACTCGGCAGCCCGTCCATAATTGTATATACCACCTAACCGTGGTTTTTTTTTCTTTCTTTATACATACATACTAGTTACGAGTATACTATCTCTTTATCAACCAGTCTATATATTAGCAGCAGACACAGTACAGTGCGGTAGTTCACGGCTGTGGCTACCTCTGTGTCGGCACTCGGCAGCCCGTCCATAATTGTATATACCACCTAACCGTGGTTTTTTTTTCTTTCTTTATACATACATACTAGTTACGAGTATACTATCTCTTTATCAACCAGTCTATATATTAGCAGCAGACACAGTACAGTGCGGTAGTTCACGGCTGTGGCTACCTCTGTGTCGGCACTCGGCAGCCCGTCCATAATTGTATATACCACCTAACCGTGGTTTTTTTTTCTTTCTTTATACATACATGCTAGTTACGAGTATACTATCTCTTTATCAACCAGTCTATATATTAGCAGCAGACACAGTACAGTGCGGTAGTTCACGGCTGTGGCTACCTCTGTGTCGGCACTCGGCAGCCCGTCCATAATTGTATACTAGTATCCAATCCATCCATCTCCATTGTTTACCTGAGGTGCCTTTTAGTTGTGCCTATTAAAATATGGAGAACAAAAATGTTGAGGTTCCAAAATTAGGGAAAGATCAAGATCCACTTCCACCTCGTGCTGAAGCTGCTGCCACTAGTCATGGCCGAGACGATGAAATGCCAGCAACGTCGTCTGCCAAGGCCGATGCCCAATGGCATAGTACAGAGCATGTCAAAACCAAAACACCAAATATCAGTAAAAAAAGGACTCCAAAACCTAAAATAAAATTGTCGGAGGAGAAGCGTAAACTTGCCAATATGCCATTTACCACACGGAGTGGCAAGAAACGGCTGAGGCCCTGGCCTATGTTCATGGCTAGTGGTTCAGCTTCACATGAGGATGGAAGCACTCAGCCTCTCGCTAGAAAACTGAAAAGACTCAAGCTGGCAAAAGCACCGCAAAGAACTGTGCGTTCTTTGAAATCCCAAATCCACAAGGAGAGTCCAATTGTGTCGGTTGCGATGCCTGACCTTCCCAACACTGGACGTGAAGAGCATGCCCCTTCCACCATTTGCACGCCCCCTGCAAGTGCTGGAAGGAGCACCCGCAGTCCAGTTCCTGATAGTCAGATTGAAGATGTCAGTGTTGAAGTACACCAGGATGAGGAGGATATGGGTGTTGCTGGCGCTGGGGAGGAAATTGACCAGGAGGATTCTGATGGTGAGGTGGTTTGTTTAAGTCGGGCACCCGGGGAGACACCTGTTGTCCGTGGGAGGAATATGGCCGTTGACATGCCAGGTGAAAATACCAAAAAAATCAGCTCTTCGGTGTGGAGGTATTTCACCAGAAATGCGGACAACAGGTGTCAAGCCGTGTGTTCCCTTTGTCAAGCTGTAATAAGTAGGGGTAAGGACGTTAACCACCTCGGAACATCCTCCCTTATACGTCACCTGCAGCGCATTCATAATAAGTCAGTGACAAGTTCAAAAACTTTGGGTGACAGCGGAAGCAGTCCACTGACCAGTAAATCCCTTCCTCTTGTAACCAAGCTCACGCAAACCACCCCACCAACTCCCTCAGTGTCAATTTCCTCCTTCCCCAGGAATGCCAATAGTCCTGCAGGCCATGTCACTGGCAATTCTGACGAGTCCTCTCCTGCCTGGGATTCCTCCGATGCATCCTTGCGTGTAACGCCTACTGCTGCTGGCGCTGCTGTTGTTGCCGCTGGGAGTCGATGGTCATCCCAGAGGGGAAGTCGTAAGCCCACTTGTACTACATCCAGTAAGCAATTGACTGTTCAACAGTCCTTTGCGAGGAAGATGAAATATCACAGCAGTCATCCTACCGCAAAGCGGATAACTGAGTCCTTGACAACTATGTTTGTGTTAGACGTGCGTCCGGTATCCGCCGTTAGTTCACAGGGAACTAGACAATTTATTGAGGCAGTGTGCCCCCGTTACCAAATACCATCTAGGTTCCACTTCTCTAGGCAAGCGATACCGAGAATGTACACGGACGTCAGAAAAAGACTCACCAGTGTCCTAAAAAATGCAGTTGTACCCAATGTCCACTTAACCACGGACATGTGGACAAGTGGAGCAGGGCAGGGTCAGGACTATATGACTGTGACAGCCCACTGGGTAGATGTATGGACTCCCGCCGCAAGAACAGCAGCGGCGGCACCAGTAGCAGCATCTCGCAAACGCCAACTCTTTCCTAGGCAGGCTACGCTTTGTATCACCGCTTTCCAGAATACGCACACAGCTGAAAACCTCTTACGGCAACTGAGGAAGATCATCGCGGAATGGCTTACCCCAATTGGACTCTCCTGTGGATTTGTGGCATCGGACAACGCCAGCAATATTGTGTGTGCATTAAATATGGGCAAATTCCAGCACGTCCCATGTTTTGCACATACCTTGAATTTGGTGGTGCAGAATTTTTTAAAAAACGACAGGGGCGTGCAAGAGATGCTGTCGGTGGCCAGAAAAATTGCGGGACACTTTCGGCGTACAGGCACCACGTACAGAAGACTGGAGCACCACCAAAAACTACTGAACCTGCCCTGCCATCATCTGAAGCAAGAAGTGGTAACGAGGTGGAATTCAACCCTCTATATGCTTCAGAGGTTGGAGGAGCAGCAAAAGGCCATTCAAGCCTATACAATTGAGCACGATATAGGAGATGGAATGCACCTGTCTCAAGTGCAGTGGAGAATGATTTCAACGTTGTGCAAGGTTCTGATGCCCTTTGAACTTGCCACACGTGAAGTCAGTTCAGACACTGCCAGCCTGAGTCAGGTCATTCCCCTCATCAGGCTTTTGCAGAAGAAGCTGGAGGCATTGAAGAAGGAGCTAAAAGGGAGCGATTCCGCTAGGCATGTGGGACTTGTGGATGCAGCCCTTAATTCGCTTAACAAGGATTCACGGGTGGTCAATCTGTTGAAATCAGAGCACTACATTTTGGCCACCGTGCTCGATCCTAGATTTAAAGCCTACCTTGGATCTCTCTTTCCGGCAGACACAGGTCTGCTGGGGTTGAAAGACCTGCTGGTGACAAAATTGTCAAGTCAAGCGGAACGCGACCTGTCAACATCTCCTCCTTCACATTCTCCCGCAACTGGGGGTGCGAGGAAAAGGCTCAGAATTCCGAGCCCACCCGCTGGCGGTGATGCAGGGCAGTCTGGAGCGACTGCTGATGCTGACATCTGGTCCGGACTGAAGGACCTGACAACGATTACGGACATGTCGTCTACTGTCACTGCATATGATTCTCTCAACATTGATAGAATGGTGGAGGATTATATTAGAGATGAGCGCCTGAAATTTTTCGGGTTTTGTGTTTTGGTTTTGGGTTCGGTTCCGCGGCCGTGTTTTGGGTTCGAACGCGTTTTGGCAAAACCTCACCGAATTATTTTTGTCGGATTCGGGTGTGTTTTGGATTCGGGTGTTTTTTTCAAAAAACCCTAAAAAACAGCTTAAATCATAGAATTTGGGGGTAATTTTGATCCCAAAGTATTATTAACCTCAAAAAACATAATTTACACTCATTTTCAGCCTATTCTGAACACATCACACCTCACAATATTATTTTTAGTCCTAAAATTTGCACCGAGGTCGCTGTGTGAGTAAGATAAGCGACCCTAGTGGCCGACACAAACACCGGGCCCATCTAGGAGTGGCACTGCAGTGTCACGCAGGATGTCCCTTCCAAAAAACCCTCCCCAAACAGCACATGACGCAAAGAAAAAAAGAGGCGCAATGAGGTAGCTGTGTGAGTAAGATTAGCGACCCTAGTGGCCGACACAAACACCGGGCCCATCTAGGAGTGGCACTGCAGTGTCACGCAGGATGGCCCTTCCAAAAAACCCTCCCCAAACAGCACATGACGCAAAGAAAAAAAGAGGCGCAATGAGGTAGCTGTGTGAGTAAGATTAGCGACCCTAGTGGCCGACACAAACACCGGGCCCATCTAGGAGTGGCACTGCAGTGTCACGCAGGATGGCCCTTCCAAAAAACCCTCCCCAAACAGCACATGACGCAAAGAAAAAAAGAGGCGCAATGAGGTAGCTGACTGTGTGAGTAAGATTAGCGACCCTAGTGGCCGACACAAACACCGGGCACATCTAGGAGTGGCACTGCAGTGTCACGCAGGATGTCCCTTCCAAAAAACCCTCCCCAAACAGCACATGACGCAAAGAAAAAAAGAGGCGCAATGAGGTAGCTGTGTGAGTAAGATTAGCGACCCTAGTGGCCGACACAAACACCGGGCCCATCTAGGAGTGGCACTGCAGTGTCACGCAGGATGTCCCTTCCAAAAAACCCTCCCCAATCAGCACATGATGCAAAGAAAAAGAAAAGAAAAAAGAGGTGCAAGATGGAATTGTCCTTGGGCCCTCCCACCCACCCTTATGTTGTATAAACAAAACAGGACATGCACACTTTAACCAACCCATCATTTCAGTGACAGGGTCTGCCACACGACTGTGACTGATATGACGGGTTGGTTTGGACCCCCCCCAAAAAAGAAGCAATTAATCTCTCCTTGCACAAACTGGCTCTACAGAGGCAAGATGTCCACCTCATCTTCACCCTCCGATATATCACCGTGTACATCCCCCTCCTCACAGATTATCAATTCGTCCCCACTGGAATCCACCATCTCAGCTCCCTGTGTACTTTGTGGAGGCAATTGCTGCTGGTCAATGTCTCCGCGGAGGAATTGATTATAATTCATTTTAATGAACATCATCTTCTCCACATTTTCTGGATGTAACCTCGTACGCCGATTGCTGACAAGGTGAGCGGCGGCACTAAACACTCTTTCGGAGTACACACTTGTGGGAGGGCAACTTAGGTAGAATAAAGCCAGTTTGTGCAAGGGCCTCCAAATTGCCTCTTTTTCCTGCCAGTATAAGTACGGACTGTGTGACGTGCCTACTTGGATGCGGTCACTCATATAATCCTCCACCATTCTATCAATGTTGAGAGAATCATATGCAGTGACAGTAGACGACATGTCCGTAATCGTTGTCAGGTCCTTCAGTCCGGACCAGATGTCAGCATCAGCAGTCGCTCCAGACTGCCCTGCATCACCGCCAGCGGGTGGGCTCGGAATTCTGAGCCTTTTCCTCGCACCCCCAGTTGCGGGAGAATGTGAAGGAGGAGATGTTGACAGGTCGCGTTCCGCTTGACTTGACAATTTTGTCACCAGCAGGTCTTTCAACCCCAGCAGACCTGTGTCTGCCGGAAAGAGAGATCCAAGGTAGGCTTTAAATCTAGGATCGAGCACGGTGGCCAAAATGTAGTGCTCTGATTTCAACAGATTGACCACCCGTGAATCCTTGTTAAGCGAATTAAGGGCTGCATCCACAAGTCCCACATGCCTAGCGGAATCGCTCCGTGTTAGCTCCTTCTTCAATGCCTCCAGCTTCTTCTGCAAAAGCCTGATGAGGGGAATGACCTGACTCAGGCTGGCAGTGTCTGAACTGACTTCACGTGTGGCAAGTTCAAAGGGCATCAGAACCTTGCACAACGTTGAAATCATTCTCCACTGCACTTGAGACAGGTGCATTCCATCTCCTATATCGTGCTCAATTGTATAGGCTTGAATGGCCTTTTGCTGCTCCTCCAACCTCTGAAGCATATAGAGGGTTGAATTCCACCTCGTTACCACTTCTTGCTTCAGATGATGGCAGGGCAGGTTCAGTAGTTTTTGGTGGTGCTCCAGTCTTCTGTACGTGGTGCCTGTACGCCGAAAGTGTCCCGCAATTTTTCTGGCCACCGACAGCATCTCTTGCACGCCCCTGTCGTTTTTAAAAAAATTCTGCACCACCAAATTCAAGGTATGTGCAAAACATGGGACGTGCTGGAATTTGCCCATATTTAATGCACACACAATATTGCTGGCGTTGTCCGATGCCACAAATCCACAGGAGAGTCCAATTGGGGTAAGCCATTCCGCGATGATCTTCCTCAGTTGCCGTAAGAGGTTTTCAGCTGTGTGCGTATTCTGGAAAGCGGTGATACAAAGCGTAGCCTGCCTAGGAAAGAGTTGGCGTTTGCGAGATGCTGCTACTGGTGCCGCCGCTGCTGTTCTTGCGGCGGGAGTCCATACATCTACCCAGTGGGCTGTCACAGTCATATAGTCCTGACCCTGCCCTGCTCCACTTGTCCACATGTCCGTGGTTAAGTGGACATTGGGTACAACTGCATTTTTTAGGACACTGGTGAGTCTTTTTCTGGCGTCCGTGTACATTCTCGGTATCGCCTGCCTAGAGAAGTGGAACCTAGATGGTATTTGGTAACGGGGGCACACTGCCTCAATAAATTGTCTAGTTCCCTGTGAACTAACGGCGGATACCGGACGCACGTCTAACACCAACATAGTTGTCAAGGACTCAGTTATCCGCTTTGCAGTAGGATGACTGCTGTGATATTTCATCTTCCTCGCAAAGGACTGTTGAACAGTCAATTGCTTACTGGAAGTAGTACAAGTGGGCTTACGACTTCCCCTCTGGGATGACCATCGACTCCCAGCGGCAACAACAGCAGCGCCAGCAGCAGTAGGCGTTACACGCAAGGATGCATCGGAGGAATCCCAGGCAGGAAAGGACTCGTCAGACTTGCCAGTGACATGGCCTGCAGGACTATTGGCATTCCTGGGGAAGGAGGAAATTGACACTGAGGGAGTTGGTGGGGTGGTTTGCGTGAGCTTGGTTACAAGAGGAAGGGATTTACTGGTCAGTGGACTGCTTCCGCTGTCACCCAAAGTTTTTGAACTTGTCACTGACTTATTATGAATGCGCTGCAGGTGACGTATAAGGGAGGATGTTCCGAGGTGGTTAACGTCCTTACCCCTACTTATTACAGCTTGACAAAGGGAACACACGGCTTGACACCTGTTGTCCGCATTTCTGGTGAAATACCTCCACACCGAAGAGCTGATTTTTTTGGTATTTTCACCTGGCATGTCAACGGCCATATTCCTCCCACGGACAACAGGTGTCTCCCCGGGTGCCTGACTTAAACAAACCACCTCACCATCAGAATCCTCCTGGTCAATTTCCTCCCCAGCGCCAGCAACACCCATACCCTCCTCATCCTGGTGTACTTCAACACTGACATCTTCAATCTGACTATCAGGAACTGGACTGCGGGTGCTCCTTCCAGCACTTGCAGGGGGCATGCAAATAGTGGAAGGCGCATGCTCTTCACGTCCAGTGTTGGGAAGGTCAGGCATCGCAAACGACACAATTGGACTCTCCTTGTGGATTTGGGATTTCAAAGAACGCACAGTTCTTTGCGGTGCTTTTGCCAGCTTGAGTCTTTTCAGTTTTCTAGCGAGAGGCTGAGTGCTTCCATCCTCATGTGAAGCTGAACCACTAGCCATGAACATAGGCCAGGGCCTCAGCCGTTCCTTGCCACTCCGTGTGGTAAATGGCATATTGGCAAGTTTACGCTTCTCCTCCGACAATTTTATTTTAGGTTTTGGAGTCCTTTTTTTTCTGATATTTGGTGTTTTGGATTTGACATGCTCTGTACTATGACATTGGGCATCGGCCTTGGCAGACGACGTTGCTGGCATTTCATCGTCTCGGCCATGACTAGTGGCAGCAGCTTCAGCACGAGGTGGAAGTGGATCTTGATCTTTCCCTAATTTTGGAACCTCAACTTTTTTGTTCTCCATATTTTATAGGCAGAACTAAAAGGCACCTCAGGTAAACAATGGAGATGGATGGATTGGATAGTTTACTAGTATACAATTATGGACGGACTGCCACGGTTAGGTGGTATAAAAAAACCACTGTTAGGTGGTATATATTATAATAATAATACAATTATGGATGGACGGACTGCCTGCCGACTGCCGACACAGAGGTAGCCACAGCCGTGAACTACCGCACTGTACACTGGTTGATAAAGAGATAGTAGTATACTCGTAACAACTAGTATGACACTATGACGACGGTATAAAGAATGGAAAAAAAACCACGGTTAGGTGGTATATATTATAATAATAATACAATTATGGATGGACGGACTGCCTGCCGACTGCCGACACAGAGGTAGCCACAGCCGTGAACTACCGCACTGTACACTGGTTGATAAAGAGATAGTAGTATACTCGTAACAACTAGTATGACACTATGACGACGGTATAAAGAATGGAAAAAAAACCACGGTTAGGTGGTATATATTATAATAATAATACAATTATGGATGGACGGACTGCCTGCCGACTGCCGACACAGAGGTAGCCACAGCCGTGAACTACCGCACTGTACACTGGTTGATAAAGAGATAGTAGTATACTCGTAACAACTAGTATGACACTATGACGACGGTATAAAGAATGGAAAAAAAACCACGGTTAGGTGGTATATATTATAATAATAATACAATTATGGATGGACGGACTGCCTGCCGACTGCCGACACAGAGGTAGCCACAGCCGTGAACTACCGCACTGTACACTGGTTGATAAAGAGATAGTAGTATACTCGTAACAACTAGTATGACACTATGACGACGGTATAAAGAATGGAAAAAAAACCACGGTTAGGTGGTATATATTATAATAATAATACAATTATGGATGGACGGACTGCCTGCCGACTGCCGACACAGAGGTAGCCACAGCCGTGAACTACCGCACTGTACACTGGTTGATAAAGAGATAGTAGTATACTCGTAACAACTAGTATGACACTATGACGACGGTATAAAGAATGGAAAAAAAACCACGGTTAGGTGGTATATATTATAATAATAATACAATTATGGATGGACGGACTGCCTGCCGACTGCCGACACAGAGGTAGCCACAGCCGTGAACTACCGCACTGTACACTGGTTGATAAAGAGATAGTAGTATACTCGTAACAACTAGTATGACACTATGACGACGGTATAAAGAATGGAAAAAAAACCACGGTTAGGTGGTATATATTATAATAATAATACAATTATGGATGGACGGACTGCCTGCCGACTGCCGACACAGAGGTAGCCACAGCCGTGAACTACCGCACTGTACACTGGTTGATAAAGAGATAGTAGTATACTCGTAACAACTAGTATGACACTATGACGACGGTATAAAGAATGGAAAAAAAACCACGGTTAGGTGGTATATATTATAATAATAATACAATTATGGATGGACGGACTGCCTGCCGACTGCCGACACAGAGGTAGCCACAGCCGTGAACTACCGCACTGTACACTGGTTGATAAAGAGATAGTAGTATACTCGTAACAACTAGTATGACACTATGACGACGGTATAAAGAATGGAAAAAAAACCACGGTTAGGTGGTATATATTATAATAATAATACAATTATGGATGGACGGACTGCCTGCCGACTGCCGACACAGAGGTAGCCACAGCCGTGAACTACCGCACTGTACACTGGTTGATAAAGAGATAGTAGTATACTCGTAACAACTAGTATGACACTATGACGACGGTATAAAGAATGGAAAAAAAACCACGGTTAGGTGGTATATATTATAATAATAATACAATTATGGATGGACGGACTGCCTGCCGACTGCCGACACAGAGGTAGCCACAGCCGTGAACTACCGCACTGTACACTGGTTGATAAAGAGATAGTAGTATACTCGTAACAACTAGTATGACACTATGACGGTATAAAGAAAGAAAAAAAAATACCACGGTTAGGTGGTATATATTGTAATACAATTATGGATGGACGGACTGCCTGCCGAGTTCCGACTGCCGACACAGAGGTAGCCACAGCCGTGAACTACCGCACTGTACTGTGTCTGCTGCTAATATAGACTGGTTGATAAAGAGATAGTATACAATACATACAACAATGAATATACTACTATACTGGTGGTCAGGCACTGGTCACCACTAGTCACACTGGCAGTGGCACTCCTGCAGCAAAAGTGTGCACTGTTTAATTTTAAATTAATATAATATTATGTACTCCTGGGGGCTCCTGCTATAACAACCTGCAGTGCTCCCCAGTCTCCCCCACAATTATTATAAGCTTTGCCTTTTATACATTGATGTGCAGCACACTGGGCTGAGCTGAGTGCACACAGACTGAGTCACACTGTGTGACTGGCTGCTGCTGTGTATCGTTTTTTTTCAGGCAGAGAACGGATATAGCAGAGAACGGATATATATTAAAATAAATAAAAGTTAACTAACAACAACTGCACTGGTCACTGTGGTAAACTCTGTCTGACTCTGCACAATCTCTCTCTCTCTTCTAATCTAATTTCTAATGGAGAGGACGCCAGCCACGTCCTCTCCCTATCAATCTCAATGCACGTGTGAAAATGGCGGCGACGCGCGGCTCCTTATATAGAATCCGAGTCTCGCGAGAATCCGACAGCGTCATGATGACGTTCGGGCGCGCTCGGGTTAACCGAGCAAGGCGGGAGGATCCGAGTCTGCTCGGACCCGTGAAAAAAACATGAAGTTCGTGCGGGTTCGGTTTCAGAGAAACCGAACCCGCTCATCTCTAGATTATATGAGTGACCGCATCCAAGTAGGCACGTCACACAGTCCGTACTTATACTGGCAGGAAAAAGAGGCAATTTGGAGGCCCTTGCACAAACTGGCTTTATTCTACCTAAGTTGCCCTCCCACAAGTGTGTACTCCGAAAGAGTGTTTAGTGCCGCCGCTCACCTTGTCAGCAATCGGCGTACGAGGTTACATCCAGAAAATGTGGAGAAGATGATGTTCATTAAAATGAATTATAATCAATTCCTCCGCAGAGACATTGACCAGCAGCAATTGCCTCCACAAAGTACACAGGGAGCTGAGATGGTGGATTCCAGTGGGGACGAATTGATAATCTGTGAGGAGGGGGATGTACACGGTGATATATCGGAGGGTGAAGATGAGGTGGACATCTTGCCTCTGTAGAGCCAGTTTGTGCAAGGAGAGATTAATTGCTTCTTTTTTGGGGGGGGTCCAAACCAACCCGTCATATCAGTCACAGTCGTGTGGCAGACCCTGTCACTGAAATGATGGGTTGGTTAAAGTGTGCATGTCCTGTTTTGTTTATACAACATAAGGGTGGGTGGGAGGGCCCAAGGACAATTCCATCTTGCACCTCTTTTTTCTTTTCTTTTTCTTTGCATCATGTGCTGATTGGGGAGGGTTTTTTTGGAAGGGACATCCTGCGTGACACTGCAGTGCCACTCCTAGATGGGCCCGGTGTTTGTGTCGGCCACTAGGGTCGCTAATCTTACTCACACAGTCAGCTACCTCATTGCGCCTCTTTTTTTCTTTGCGTCATGTGCTGTTTGGGGAGGGTTTTTTGGAAGGGACATCCTGCGTGACACTGCAGTGCCACTCCTAGATGGGCCCGGTGTTTGTGTCGGCCACTAGGGTCGCTAATCTTACTCACACAGCTACCTCATTGCGCCTCTTTTTTTCTTTGCGTCATGTGCTGTTTGGGGAGGGTTTTTTGGAAGGGACATCCTGCGTGACACTGCAGTGCCACTCCTAGATGGGCCCGGTGTTTGTGTCGGCCACTAGGGTCGCTAATCTTACTCACACAGCTACCTCATTGCGCCTCTTTTTTTCTTTGCGTCATGTGCTGTTTGGGGAGGGTTTTTTGGAAGGGACATCCTGCGTGACACTGCAGTGCCACTCCTAGATGGGCCCGGTGTTTGTGTCGGCCACTAGGGTCGCTAATCTTACTCACACAGCTACCTCATTGCGCCTCTTTTTTTCTTTGCGTCATGTGCTGTTTGGGGAGGGTTTTTTGGAAGGGCCATCCTGCGTGACACTGCAGTGCCACTCCTAGATGGGCCCGGTGTTTGTGTCGGCCACTAGGGTCGCTAATCTTACTCACACAGCTACCTCATTGCGCCTCTTTTTTTCTTTGCGTCATGTGCTGTTTGGGGAGGGTTTTTTGGAAGGGCCATCCTGCGTGACACTGCAGTGCCACTCCTAGATGGGCCCGGTGTTTGTGTCGGCCACTAGGGTCGCTAATCTTACTCACACAGCTACCTCATTGCGCCTCTTTTTTTCTTTGCGTCATGTGCTGTTTGGGGAGGGTTTTTTGGAAGGGACATCCTGCGTGACACTGCAGTGCCACTCCTAGATGGGCCCGGTGTTTGTGTCGGCCACTAGGGTCGCTTATCTTACTCACACAGCGACCTCGGTGCAAATTTTAGGACTAAAAATAATATTGTGAGGTGTGAGGTATTCAGAATAGACTGAAAATGAGTGTAAATTATGGTTTTTGAGGTTAATAATACTTTGGGATCAAAATGACCCCCAAATTCTATGATTTAAGCTGTTTTTTAGTGTTTTTTGAAAAAAACACCCGAATCCAAAACACACCCGAATCCGACAAAAAAAATTCGGTGAGGTTTTGCCAAAACGCGGTCGAACCCAAAACACGGCCGCGGAACCGAACCCAAAACCAAAACACAAAACCCGAAAAATTTCAGGCGCTCATCTCTAGTAATAACAAGGTTGAGGTATTGCATGCAAAGTACTAATTTATATATATATATATTTGTATCGTGGGAAATATTATCCCTATATTGTATGTATTGTATTACAATTCTTCTATGAATATACAATTGTCTGAGTATATTTGGTAAGGGAGTGGTCATTCTTTGATTAACTTAAGATGTGTATGTAGTACTGTTATATTAATAAATACTTACCGTTGAAAGGGACTTCATTTCTCAGTCTTCTGGACATCAGAATCTGCAAGACAAAAGAAGAAAACCAGGTAAACCAACTCAGATACGCACCAACTTACATGTGAATCAGTATATCCTCCTACTGGCCACAGCTTTCCCAAGCAAGCCTGGGTTGGTATAACAACTGCTTGGGTGGAGGCACTCAGTCCTAAGGACATAGTAACCCCGGTATTGCATTTAGAGGGGGCAACTAAGGGTTACATATATAAAGGTAAGGCTGGGGCCCCAGAGAGTGCTGCATTATATAGAGGTGAGGCCGGGGGCCCCAGAGACTGCTGCATTATATAAAGGTGAGGCCGGGGCCCCAGAGACTGCTGCATTATATAAAGGTGAGGCTGGGGCCCCAGAGACTGCTGCATTATATAGAGGTGAGGCCGGGGCCCCAGAGACTGCTGCATTATATAAAGGTGAGGCCGGGGTCCCAGAGACTGCTGCATTATATAAAGGTGAGGCTGGGGCCCCAGAGAGTGCTGCATTATATAGAGATGAGGCTGGGGCATAGTTGCCGACTTTTGGGCTGCTCTCTCCGGGAGAGAGCAGCCAGTCGGCTCAGCAGGGGGGCGGGCACGCCGGGCAGTGAGCTGATGTGAGGAGGGGGGCGGGCCGGAGGCGGCACGGGGGCGGGCCGGAGGCAGGCCAGAGGAGGGATGCTGGCGTGGCTGCTTGATCGCGTTATGCAAGCCACGCCCTGACTGTGCAATGCCGCAATTACCGGCATTATACAGTGGGGGGCGTGGCTTGCATGACGCGATTCAACAAGAATTGCGTCATCGCCTGCCCGGACCGCCCACTTCACTCGCTAAGTGGGCAGCCGGGCAGGGGGGGGCCCTGTAATCGGAAGACTTGCCTGCTCTTCCGGGGGGGCCGGGAGGGTGACCCGATTTTCGGGAGCCTCCCGGCCATTCCGGGAGGGTAGGCAAGAATGGGGTGGGGCCCCAGAGACTGCTGCATTATATAAAGGTGAGGCTGGGGGCCCCAGAGACTGCTGCATTATATAATGGTGAGGCTGGGGGCCCCAGAGACTCCTGCAGTATATAAAGGTGAGGTCGGGGCCCCAGAGACTGCTGTATTATATAAAGGTGAGGCCAGGGCCCCAGAGACTGCTGCATTATATAAAGGTGAGTTTGGGGCCCCAGAGACTGCTGCATTATATAAAGGTGAGTTTGGGACCCCAGAGAGTGCTGCATTATATAAAGGTGAGTTTGGGGCCCCAGAGAGTGCTGCATTATATAAAGGTGAGTTTGGGGCCCGAGAGAGTGCTGCATTATAAAAAGGTGAGGCCATGGCCCCAGAGACTGCTGCATTATATAAAGGTGAGGCCAGGGCCCCAGAGACTGCTGCATTATATAAAGGTGATTTTGGGGCCCAGAGAGTGCTGCATTATATAAAGGTGAGGCCGGGCCCCCGGAGACTGCTGCATTATATAAAGGTGAGTTCGGGGCCCCAGAGACTGCTGCATTATATAAAGGTGAGTTTGGGGCCTCAGAGAGTGCTGCATTATGTAAAGGTGAGTCCGGGGCCACAGAGAGTGCTGCTTTTTATAAAGGTGAGTTTGGGGCCCCAGAGACTGCTGCATTATATAATGGTGAGGCTGGGGCCCCAGAGACTGCTGCATTATATAAATGTGAGACTGGGGCCCCAGAGAGTGCTGCATTATATAGAGGTGAGGCCTGGGGCCCCAGAGACTGCTGCATTATATAAAGGTGAGTTTGGGGCCCCAGAGACTGCTGCATTATATAAAGGTGAGGCCGGGGCCCCAGAGACTGCTGCATTATATAAAGGTGAGTTTGGGGCCCCAGAGACTGCTGCATTATATAATGGTGAGGCTGGGCCCCCAGAGACTGCTGCATTATATAAAGGTGAGGCTGGGGGCCCCAGAGACTGCTGCATTATATAAAGGTGAGTTCGGGGCCCCAGAGACTGCTGCATTATATAAAGGTGAGTTTGGGGCCCCAGAGACTGCTGCATTATATAAAGGTGAGGCTGGGGCCCCAGAGAGTGCTGCATTATATAGAGGTGAGGCCGGGGCCCCAGAGACTGCTGCATTATGTAAAGGTGAGGCCGGGGTCCCAGAGACTCCTGCAGTATATAAAGGTGAGGCCGGGGGCCCCAGAGACTGCTGCATTATATAAAGGTGAGGCCGGGCCCCAGAGAGTGCTGCATTATATAAAGGTGAGGCCGGGGCCCCAGAGACTGCTGCATTATATAAAGGTGAGGCCGGGGCCCCGGAGAGTGCTGCATTATATAAAGGTGAGGCTGGGGCCCCAGAGACTACTGCATTATATAAAGGTGAGGCCGGGGCCCCGTAGACTGCTGCATTATATAGAGGTGAGGCCGGGGCCCCAGAGACTGCTGCATTATATAAAGGTTAGTTCGGGGCCCCAGAGACTGCTGCATTATATAAAGGTGAGGCCGGGGCCCCAGAGACTGCTGCATTATATAAAGGTGAGGCCGGGGCCCCAGAGACAGCTGCATTATATAAAGGTGAGGCCGGGGCCCCAGAGACTGCTGCATTATATAAAGGTGAGGCCAGGGCCCCAGAGAGTGCTGCATTATATAAAGGTGAGGCCGGGGCTCCAGAGAGTGCTGCATTATATAAAGGTGAGGCCGGGGCCCCGGAGAGTGCTGCATTATATAGAGGTGAGGCTGGGGCCCCAGAGAGTGCTGCATTATATAAAGGTGAGGCCGGAGCCCCAGAGACTGCTGCATTATATAGAGGTGAGGCCGGGGGCCCCAGAGACTGCTGCATTATATAAAGGTGAGTTCGGGGCCCCAGAGACTGCTGCATTATATAAAGGTGAGTTCGGGGCCCCAGAGACTGCTGCATTATATAAAGGTGAGTCTGGGGCCCCAGAGAGTGCTGCATTATATAAAGGTGAGTCTGGGGCCCCAAAAACTGCTGCATTTTATAGAGGTGAGGCCGGGGGCCCCAGAGACTGCTGCATTATATAGAGGTGAGGCCGGGGGCCCCAGAGACTGCTGCATTATATAGAGGTGAGGCCGGGGCCCCAGAGAGTGCTGCATTATAAAAAGGTGAGGCCAGGGCCCCAGAGAGTGCTGCATTATATAAAGGTGAGGCCGGGGCCCCGGAGACTGCTGCATTATATAGAGGTGAGGCCGGGGCCCCAGAGACTGCTGCATTATATAAAGGTGAGGCTGGGGGCCCCAGAGACTGCTGCATTATATAAAGGTGAGGCTGGGGCCCCAGAGAGTGCTGCATTATATAGAGGTGAGGCCGGGGCCCCAGAGACTACTGCATTATATAAAGGTGAGGCTGGGGGCCCCAGAGACTGCTGCATTATATAAAGGTGAGGCCGGGGCCCCAGAGAGTGCTGCATTATATATAGGTGAGGTCGCGGCCCCAGAGACTGCTGCATTATATGAAGGTGAGGCCAGGGCCCCAGAGACTGCTGCATTATATAAAGGTGAGTTCGGGGCCCCAGAGACTGCTGCATTATATAAAGGTGAGTCTGGGGCCCCAGAGAGTGCTGCCAGTGCCGTATCTAGGCATTTTAGTGCTGTGTGCAAGAAACGACATTGGCGCCCCCCCCCCCCCCCCCCCCATGTAAGATAGGGGCAGTGCACAAAAAATATATAGGGGCGTGGCTTTATGGGGAAGGGGTGTGGCCACAAAATAATAGCAATTCATACTACGGTGCACAGTAGTCTTCATTATTCAAATTACGCTGCACAGTAGCGCCACTACACCAGGTAGAGCCCCTTTTACACATTACAGCAGACAGTCCCCCTTTTTACACATTACGGCAGACAGCGGCCTCCTTTTTACACATTACGGCGGATGGTGTCCCCCTTTTTAGACATTGCGGCAGCCAGTCCCCCTTTTTACACATTACGGCAGACAGTCCCCTTTTTACACATTGCGGCAGCCAGTCCCCCTTTTTACACATTACGGCAGCCAGTCCCCCTTTTTACACATTGCGGCAGCCAGTCCCCCTTTTTACACATTGCGGCAGCCAGTCCCCCTTTTTACACATTGCGGCAGCCAGTCCCCCTTTTTACACATTGCGGCAGCCAGTCCCCCTTTTTACACATTGCGGCAGCCAGTGCCTCTTCTTACACATTGCGGCAGCGAGGCCCCCTTTTTACACATTGCGGCAGCCAGTCCCCCTTTTTACACATTGCGGCAGCCAGGCCCCCTTTTTTTTACACATTACGGCAGCCAGTCCCCCTTTTTACACATTGCGGCAGCCAGTCCCCCTTTTTACACATTACGGCAGATGGTGTCCCCCTTTTTACACATTGCGGCAGCCAGTCCCCCTTTTTACACATTTCGGCAACCAGTCCCCTTTTTACACATTACGGCAGCCAGTCCCCCTTTTTACACGTTGCGGCAGCCTGTCCCCCTTTTTACACATTATGGCTGACGGTGTCCCAGAGAGAGAGAGAGAGAGAGAGAGAGAGAGAGAGAGAGAGAGAGATACTTACCATCTCCCCGCTGACAGGCTCCTCGTGCAGCTTCCTCGGTGCAGGCAGGTGAGAAGGAGGAGGAGTTAGTGGGACTGGAGCCGCAGCAGCGCTATGTAATTGGTAGTAAGCGCCGCTGCAGCATCACCCTCTCCTTCCGTATTGGCTGCCCGGCGCTGCTGTGGATGCTGGGATGGAGAGGTGGCTGCTGCAGCGGCGCTTACTACTAATGAAATAGTGCTGCTGCGGCTCCAGTCCCCCTCCCTCCTCCTCCTTCTCACCTGCCCGGCGCTGCTCTCTTCTCCCTCCACAGCGCGGCGCACAGCACAGAACAGGCGGCATGTAATGAGTCAATTTGACTCATTACATGCCGCTGGCCGTGCGCCCTCAGGGCAACTGCGCTGTGTGCCAAGCCCACTTGGCACACAAGTAATTACGGCCCTGAGTGCTGCAATATGTAAAGGTGAGTTCAGGGCCCCAGAGACTGCTGCCAGGGCCGGCTCTAGGCATGTTCGAATAGAGCGGCCGCGCAGGGCGCCACCCTTAATGGGCGCCGCGCGCTGGCGCCGCCATATTCGAAGCGAGCCGGCCCTGTGTGTGTGTGTGTGCAGCGCGTTGTCCCCGCCGTCCGTGTGTGCGGCGTGCGCTGCGCGGCGCCGGTGTCTAACGTCAGACGCCGGCGCCGCGCATAGCGCACACAAGTGGCCGCCCGCCCACCGGCACTCGGATCCTCACTCTCCCGCCCGCCAGCACTCACGCCAGCACTCCTCCTCCCTCTCTCAGACTCAGCGCCTCAGGTATTTGGTGGGGGGGTCAAACATTTATGGATCGCACTGTGGGGGCATTTATCTGGCACACTGGGGGCATATCTGGCTCTGTGGGGGCATTTCTGGCACTGTGGGGGGCATATCTGGCTCACTGGGGGCATATCTGGCACACTGGGGGCATATCTGGCTCTGTGGGGGCATTTATCTGGCCCTGTGTGGGGGCATTTCTGGCAATGTGGGGGCATATCTGGCACACTGGGGGGATTATCTGGCACACTGGGGGGATTATCTGGCACACTGGGGGCATATCTGGCACACTGGGGGCATATCTGGCACACTGGGGGCATATCTGGCTCTGTGGGGGCATTTCTGGCACTGTGGGGGGCATATCTGGCTCATTGGGGGCATATCTGGCACACTGGGGGCATATCTGGCACACTGGGGGCATATCTGGCACACTGGGGGCATATCTGGCACACTGGGGGCATATCTGGCTCTACTGGGGGCATATCTGGCACACTGGGGGCATATCTGGCTCTGTGGGGGCATATCTGGCTCTGTGGGGGCATTTCTGGCACTGTGGGGGGCATATCTGGCTCATTGGGGCATATCTGGCACACTGGGGGCATATCTGGCACACTGGGGGCATATCTGGCTATGTGGGGGCATTTATCTGGCCCTGTGTGGGGGCATTTCTGGCAATGTGGGGGCATTTCTGGCACACGGGGGATTATCTAGCACACTGGGGGGATTATCTGGCACACTGGGAGCATATCTGGCACACTGGGGGCATATCTGGCTCTGTGGGGGCATTTATCTGGCCCTGTGTGGGGGCATATCTGGCACACTGGGGACATATCTGGCACACTGGGGGCATATCTGGCACACTGGGGGCATATCTGGCACACTGGGGGCATATCTGGCACACTGGGGGCATATCTGGCACACTGGGGGCATATCTGGCTCTGTGGGGGCATTTATCTGGCCCTGTGTGGGGGCATTTATCTGGCACACTGGGGGCATATCTGGCACTGTGGGGGCATATCTGGCTCTGTGGGGGCATTTATCTGGCCCTGTGTGGGGGCATATCTGGCCCTGTGTGGGGGCATATCTGGCTCTGTGGGGGCATTTATCTGGCCCTGTGTGGGGGCATTTATCTGGCCCTGTGTGGGGGCATTTATCTGGCCCTGTGTGGGGGCATTTATCTGGCCCTGTGTGGGGGCATTTATCTGGCCCTGTGTGGGGGCATTTCTGGGACTGTGGGGGCATTTCTGGCACTGTGGGGGCATTTCTGGCATTTCTGGCACTGTGGGGGCATTTCTGGAACTGTGGGGGCATTTCTGGCACTGTGGGGGCACTTATGCATCTGGCAATGTGGGCATTTATGTATCTGGCACTGGGGGCATATCTAGCCCTGTGGGGGCATATCTGGCTCTGTGGGGGCATTTATCTGGCCCTGTGTGGGGGCATATCTGGCTCTGTGAAGGCATTTATCTGGCCCTGTGTGGGGGCATTTATCTGGCCCTGTGTGGGGGCATTTATCTGGCCCTGTGTGGGGGCATTTCTGGGACTGTGGGGGCATTTCTGGCAATGTGGGGGCATTTCTGGAACTGTTGGGGCATTTCTGGCACTGTGGGGGGCATATCTGGCACTGTGGGGGCACTTATGCATCTGGCAATGTGGGCATTTATGTATCTGGCACTGGGGGCATATCTAGCCCTGTGGGGGCATATCTGGCACTGTGGGGGCAATTTTATATATGGCACTGTGGGGACATATCTGGCACTGTGTGGGCATTTTTATATCTGGCACTGTGGGGGCACTTATGTATCTGGCACTGTGGGGGCACTTATGTATCTGGCACTGTGGGGGCATTTATGTATCTGGCACTGTGGGGGGCATATCTACACTGTGGAGGCATTTATGTATCTGGCACTTTGGGGGCATTTATGTATCTGAACTGTGGGTGCATATCTGGCACTGTGTGGCCATTTATGTAGCTGGCACTGCTGGGGGGCATGTCTCGTGTAGCTGGCACTGCTGGGGGGCATGTCACGTGTAGCTGGCACTGCTGGGGGGCATGTCACGTGTAGCTGGCACTGCTGGGGGGCATGTCATGTAGTGTTCCCGCTAGGCGTCTGTGGCTAGGCAATGTGTCTCAGTGCTCTCCCTGGTGCAATGTGTCTCAGTGCTGTGCCTGACGCAAAGTGTATAGGAGGTTCTACCTGGTGCAGTGTGTATTAGCTGCACTACTGTGTGGTGTAATGCAAATTGCCACTATTATGTGGCCACGTACCTTCCTCACGAAGTAACTCCCCTTAATTTTTGCTGCGCGCCTTCGGCGCGCACTGTCCATTCTTTGGCATATAGGTATGGGAACAACAAGCAGTATGTACATCATTTTGCCCTCCTAACTTAAAAAAGTGCCCTCCCTGTGATCAGCACCATGCCCTAAAAAGTGAACACTATCATGTGTAGCTGGCACTGCTGGGGGGCATGTCATGTGTAGCTGGCACTGCTGCGGGGCATGTCATGTGTAGCTGGCTAGCTGGCACTGCTGCTGGGCATGTCATGTGTAGCTGGCTAGCTGGCACTGCTGCGGGGCATGTCATGTGTAGCTGGCACTGCTGCGGGGCATGTCATGTCTATCTGGCACTGCACATTATGTGTATCTGGCACTATACTGGAGACATTGTGTGTAAGGAACACTACTGTGGCTATGTGTAAGGCGGCTAATTGTGTGAAAATGTGTTTATAGTTTGATGATATGAAGTTATGAGGCCACGCCCACTTTTCCAGAGGCCACGCCCACTTTTCCGAGAGCGCGCGCCTGCGGCGCGCGCATGGGGGGGGGGGGGGGCGCTTTTACATTTTCTCGCTCAGGGTGCTAGTAGGCCTGGAGCCGGCCCTGACTGCTGCATTATATAAAGGTGAGGCTGGGGCCCCAGAGAGTGCTGCATTATATAAAGGTGAGGCCGGGGCCCCAGAGAGTGCTGCATTATATAAAGGTGAGGCCGGGGCCCCAGAGAGTGCTGCATTATATAAAGGTGAGGCTGGGGCCCCAGAGAGTGCTGCATTATATAAAGGTGAGGCCGGGGCCCCAGAGAGTGCTGCATTATATAAAGGTGAGGCCGGGGCCCCAGAGAGTGCTGCATTATATAAAGGTGAGGCTGGGGCCCCAGAAACTGCTGCATTATATAAAGGTGAGGCCAGGGCCCCAGAGACTGCTGCATTATATAAAGGTGATTTTGGGGCCCAGAGAGTGCTGCATTATATAAAGGTGAGTTTGGGGCCTCAGAGAGTGCTGCATTATGTAAAGGTGAGTCCGGGGCCACAGAGAGTGCTGCTTTTTATAAAGGTGAGTTTGGGGCCCCAGAGACTGCTGCATTATATAATGGTGAGGCTGGGGCCCCAGAGACTGCTGCATTATATAAATGTGAGACTGGGGCCCCAGAGAGTGCTGCATTATATAGAGGTGAGGCCTGGGGCCCCAGAGACTGCTGCATTATATAAAGGTGAGTTTGGGGCCCCAGAGACTGCTGCATTATATAAAGGTGAGGCCGGGGCCCCAGAGACTGCTGCATTATATAAAGGTGAGTTTGGGGCCCCAGAGACTGCTGCATTATATAATGGTGAGGCTGGGCCCCCAGAGACTGCTGCATTATATAAAGGTGAGGCTGGGGGCCCCAGAGACTGCTGCATTATATAAAGGTGAGTTCGGGGCCCCAGAGACTGCTGCATTATATAAAGGTGAGTTTGGGGCCCCAGAGACTGCTGCATTATATAAAGGTGAGGCTGGGGCCCCAGAGAGTGCTGCATTATATAGAGGTGAGGCCGGGGCCCCAGAGACTGCTGCATTATGTAAAGGTGAGGCCGGGGTCCCAGAGACTCCTGCAGTATATAAAGGTGAGGCCGGGGGCCCCAGAGACTGCTGCATTATATAAAGGTGAGGCCGGGCCCCAGAGAGTGCTGCATTATATAAAGGTGAGGCCGGGGCCCCAGAGACTGCTGCATTATATAAAGGTGAGGCCGGGGCCCCGGAGAGTGCTGCATTATATAAAGGTGAGGCTGGGGCCCCAGAGACTGCTGCATTATATAAAGGTGAGGCCGGGGCCCCGTAGACTGCTGCATTATATAGAGGTGAGGCCGGGGCCCCAGAGACTGCTGCATTATATAAAGGTTAGTTCGGGGCCCCAGAGACTGCTGCATTATATAAAGGTGAGGCCGGGGCCCCAGAGACTGCTGCATTATATAAAGGTGAGGCCGGGGCCCCAGAGACAGCTGCATTATATAAAGGTGAGGCCGGGGCCCCAGAGACTGCTGCATTATATAAAGGTGAGGCCAGGGCCCCAGAGAGTGCTGCATTATATAAAGGTGAGGCCGGGGCTCCAGAGAGTGCTGCATTATATAAAGGTGAGGCCGGGGCCCCGGAGAGTGCTGCATTATATAGAGGTGAGGCTGGGGCCCCAGAGAGTGCTGCATTATATAAAGGTGAGGCCGGAGCCCCAGAGACTGCTGCATTATATAGAGGTGAGGCCGGGGGCCCCAGAGACTGCTGCATTATATAAAGGTGAGTTCGGGGCCCCAGAGACTGCTGCATTATATAAAGGTGAGTTCGGGGCCCCAGAGACTGCTGCATTATATAAAGGTGAGTCTGGGGCCCCAGAGAGTGCTGCATTATATAAAGGTGAGTGTGGGGCCCCAAAAACTGCTGCATTATATAGAGGTGAGGCCGGGGGCCCCAGAGACTGCTGCATTATATAGAGGTGAGGCCGGGGGCCCCAGAGACTGCTGCATTATATAGAGGTGAGGCCGGGGCCCCAGAGAGTGCTGCATTATAAAAAGGTGAGGCCAGGGCCCCAGAGAGTGCTGCATTATATAAAGGTGAGGCCGGGGCCCCGGAGACTGCTGCATTATATAGAGGTGAGGCCGGGGCCCCAGAGACTGCTGCATTATATAAAGGTGAGGCTGGGGGCCCCAGAGACTGCTGCATTATATAAAGGTGAGGCTGGGGCCCCAGAGAGTGCTGCATTATATAGAGGTGAGGCCGGGGCCCCAGAGACTACTGCATTATATAAAGGTGAGGCTGGGGGCCCCAGAGACTGCTGCATTATATAAAGGTGAGGCCGGGGCCCCAGAGAGTGCTGCATTATATATAGGTGAGGTCGCGGCCCCAGAGACTGCTGCATTATATGAAGGTGAGGCCAGGGCCCCAGAGACTGCTGCATTATATAAAGGTGAGTTCGGGGCCCCAGAGACTGCTGCATTATATAAAGGTGAGTCTGGGGCCCCAGAGAGTGCTGCCAGTGCCGTATCTAGGCATTTTAGTGCTGTGTGCAAGAAACGACATTGGCGCCCCCCCCCCCCCCCCCCATGTAAGATAGGGGCAGTGCACAAAAAATATATAGGGGCGTGGCTTTATGGGGAAGGGGTGTGGCCACAAAATAATAGCAATTCATACTACGGTGCACAGTAGTCTTCATTATTCAAATTACGCTGCACAGTAGCGCCACTACACCAGGTAGAGCCCCTTTTACACATTACAGCAGACAGTCCCCCTTTTTACACATTACGGCAGACAGCGGCCTCCTTTTTACACATTACGGCGGATGGTGTCCCCCTTTTTAGACATTGCGGCAGCCAGTCCCCCTTTTTACACATTACGGCAGACAGTCCCCCTTTTTACACATTGCGGCAGCCAGTCCCCCTTTTTACACATTACGGCAGCCAGTCCCCCTTTTTACACATTGCGGCAGCCAGTCCCCCTTTTTACACATTGCGGCAGCCAGTCCCCCTTTTTACACATTGCGGCAGCCAGTCCCCCTTTTTACACATTGCGGCAGCCAGTCCCCCTTTTTACACATTGCGGCAGCCAGGCCCCCTTTTTACACATTACGGCAGCCAGTCCCCCTTTTTACACATTGCGGCAGCCAGTCCCCCTTTTTACACATTACGGCAGATGGTGTCCCCCTTTTTACACATTGCGGCAGCCAGTCCCCCTTTTTACACATTTCGGCAACCAGTCCCCTTTTTACACATTACGGCAGCCAGTCCCCCTTTTTACACGTTGCGGCAGCCTGTCCCCCTTTTTACACATTATGGCTGACGGTGTCCCAGAGAGAGAGAGAGAGAGAGAGAGAGAGAGAGAGAGAGAGATACTTACCATCTCCCCGCTGACAGGCTCCTCGTGCAGCTTCCTCGGTGCAGGCAGGTGAGAAGGAGGAGGAGTTAGGGGGACTGGAGCCGCAGCAGCGCTATGTAATTGGTAGTAAGCGCCGCTGCAGCATCCCCCTCTCCTTCCGTATTGGCTGCCCGGCGCTACTGTGGATGCTGGGATGGAGGAACCACATCCCAGCATCCAAAGCAGCCCCAGGCAGCCTATACGGAAGGAGAGGGGGCTGCTGCAGCGGCGCTTACTACCAATGAAATAGCGCTGCTGCGGCTCCAGTCCCCCTCCCTCCTCCTCCTTCTCACCTGCCCGGCGCTGCTCTCTTCTCCCTCCACAGCGCGGCGCACCACACAGAACAGGCGGCATGTAATGAGGGTGCTGCAATATGTAAAGGTGAGGTCGGGGCACCAGAGACTCCTGCATTATATAAAGGTGAGGCTGGGGCCCCAGAGTCTCCTGCATTATATAAAGGTGAGGCCGGGGCCCCAGAGACTGCAGCATTATATAAAGGTGAGGCTGGGGGCCCAGAGACTGCTGCATTATATAGAGGTGAGGCTTGGGCCCCAGAGACTGCTGCATTATATAAAGGTGAGGCCGGGGCCCCAGAGAGTGCTGCATTATATAGAGGTGAGGCTGGGGCCCCAGAGAGTGCTGCATTATATAAAGGTGAGGCCGGGGCCCCGGAGACTGCTGCATTATATAGAGGTGAGGCCGGGGGCCCCAGAGACTGCTGCATTATATAAAGGTGAGTTTGGGGCCCCAGAGACTGCTGCATTATGTAAAGGTGAGACCGGGGCTCCGGAGAGTGCTGCATTATATAAAGGTGAGGCCAGGGCCCCATAGACTGCTGCATTATTTAAAGGTGATTTTGGGGCCCCAGAGAGTGCTGCATTATATAAAGGTGAGGCCGGGGCACCGGAGACTGCTGCATTATATAAAGGCGAGGCCAGGGCCCCAGAGACTGCTGCATTATATAAAGGTGAGTTTGGGGCCCCAGAGACTGCAGCATTATATAATGGTGAGGCCGGGGCCCCAGAGACTGCTGCTTTATATAAAGGCGAGGCCAGGGCCCCAGAGACTGCTGCATTATATAAAGGTGAGTTTGGGGCCCCAGAGACTGCAGCATTATATAATGGTGAGGCCGGGGCCCCAGAGACTGCTGCATTATATAAAGGTGAGTTTGGGGCCCCAGAGACTGCTGCATTATATAAAGGTGAGTTTGGGGCCCCAGAGAGTGCTGCATTATAAAAAGGTGAGGCCAGGGCCCCAGAGAGTGCTGCATTATATAAAGGTGAGGCCGGGGCCCCGGAGACTGCTTCATTATATAGAGGTGAGGCCGGGGCCCCAGAGACTGCTGCATTATATAAAGGTGAGGCTGGGGGCCCCAGAGACTGCTGCATTATATAAAGGTGAGGCTGGGGCCCCAGAGAGTGCTGCATTATATAGAGGTGAGGCCGGGGCCCCAGAGACTACAGCATTATATAAAGGTGAGGCTGGGGGCCCCAGAGACTGCTGCATTATATAAAGGTGAGGCCGGGGCCCCAGAGAGTGCTGCATTATATATAGGTGAGGCCGCGGCCCCAGAGACTGCTGCATTATATGAAGGTGAGGCCAGGGCCCCAGAGACTGCTGCATTATATAAAGGTGAGTTCGGGGCCCCAGAGACTGCTGCATTATATAAAGGTGAGTTTGGGGCCCCAGAGACTGCAGCATTATATAATGGTGAGGCCGGGGCCCCAGAGACTGCTGCATTCTATAAAGGTGAGGCCGGGGCCCCAGAGACTGCTGCATTATATAAAGGTGAGGCTGGGGCCCCAGAGACTGCTGCATTATATAAAGGTGAGGCTGGGGCCCCAGAGAGTGCTACATTATATAAAGGTGAGGCTGGGGGCCCCAGAGACTGCTGCATTATATAAAGGTGAGTTTGGGGCCCCAGAGAGTGCTGCATTATATAAAGGTGAGGCCGGGGGCCCCAGAGACTGCTGCATTATATAAAGGTGAGGCCGGGGGCCCCAGAGACTACTGCATTATATAAATGTGAGTTCAGGGCCCCAGAGACTGCCGCATTATATAAAGGTGAGTTTGTGGCCCGAGAGAGTGCTGCATTATATAATGGTGAGGCCGGAGCCCCAGAGACTGCTTCATTATATAAAGGTGAGGCTGGGGCCCCAGAGAGTGCTGCATTATATAGAGGTGAGGCTGGGGCCCCAGAGACTGCTGCATTATATAAAGGCGAGGCTGGGGGCCCCAGAGACTGCTGCATTATATAAAGGTGAGGCGGGGTCCCAGAGACTGCTGCATTATATAAAAGTGAGGCTGGGGCCCCAGAGAGTGCTGCATTATATAGAGGTGAGGCTGGGGCATAGTTGCCGACTTTTGGGTTGCTCTCTCCGGGAGAGAGCAGCCAGTCGGCTCAGCAGGGGGGCGGGCACGCCGGGCAGTGAGCTGATGTGAGGAGGGGTCGGGCCGGAGGCGGCACGGGGGCGGGCCGGAGGCAGGCCAGAGAAGGCATGGGGGCATGGCTGCTGGATCGCGTTATGCAAGACACACCCCCACTGTGCAATGCCGCAATTACCGGCATTATACAGTGGGGGGGCGTGGCTTGCATGACGCGATTCAACAAGAATCGCGTCATCGCCTGCCCGGACCGCCCACTTCACTCGCTAAGTGGGCAGCCAGGCAGGGGGGGACCCCTGTAATCGGTAGACTTGCCTGCTCTTCCGGGGGGCCGGGAGGTTGACCCGATTTTCGGGAGCCTCCCGGCCATTCCGGGAGGGTAGGCAAGTATGGGCTGGGGCCCCAGAGACTGCTGCATTATATAAAGGTGAGGCCGGGGCCCCAGAGAGTGCTGCATCATATAAAGGTGAGGCTGGGGGCCCGAGAGACTGCTGCATTATATAATGATGAGGCCGGGGCCCCGGAGAGTGCTGCATTATAAAAAGGTGAGGCCGGAGGCCCCAGAGACTGCTGCATTATATAAAGGGGAGTTCGGGGCCCCAGAGACTGCTGCATTATATAAAGGTGAGTTTGGGGCCCCAGAGACTGCTGTATTATATAGAGGTGAGGCCAGGGGCCCCAGAGAGTGCTGCATTATATAATGGTGAGGCCCCAGAGACTGCTGCATTATATAAAGGTAAGGCTGGGGCCCCAGAGAGTGCTGCATTATATAGAGGTGAGGCCGGGGCCCCAGAGACTGCTGCATTATATAAAGGTGAGGCTGGGGGCCCCAGAGACTGCTGCATTATATAAAGGTGAGGCCGGGGTCCCAGAGACTGCTGCATACTTACCTACTTTGCTGCCTCCTCCTCCAGGAGGAGGCAGCGTTGTAGGTGCATGGGGGCGTGGCCGGCAGCAGGATGGGTGGTTTGGGGGCGTGGCCGGCAGCAGGATGGGCGGTCCGGGGGCAATGCATCAGGGTTGCGTCATCGTGACTCCACCCCCCGCTGTGCCGAGAAACATATAGCGGGGGGGCGGAGCTACGATGACGCGATTCATCGGACCCCCTCGGGCCGCCCACTTGTTCTCTGCTGCGGGCGGCCGAGGGGGAAAGCGGGAGGCTTGCCCACCTTTCCGGGGGGCTGGGAGGGTCACCCGATTTTCGGGAGCCTACCGGCCATTCCGGGAGGGTAGGCAAGTATGGACTGCTGCACTATATAAAGGTGAGGCCGGGGCCCCAGAGACTGCTGCATTATATAAAAGTGAGGCTGGGGCCCCAGAGAGTGCTGTATTATATAGAGGTGAGGCTGGGGCCCCAGAGACTGCTGCATTATATAAAAGTGAGGCCGGGGCCCCAGAGAGTGCTGCATTATATAAAGGTGAGGCCGGGGCTCCAGAGAGTGCTGCATTATATAAAGGTGAGGCCGGGGCCCCGGAGAGTGCTGCATTATATAGAGGTGAGGCTGGGGCCCCAGAGAGTGCTGCATTATATAAAGGTGAGGCCGGAGCCCCAGAGAGTGCTGCATTATATAGAGGTGAGGCCGGGGGCCCCAGAGACTGCTGCATTATATAAAGGTGAGTTCGGGGCCCCAGAGACTGCTGCATTATATAAAGGTGAGTCTGGGGCCCCAGAGAGTGCTGCATTATATAAAGGTGAGTCTGGGGCCCCAGAGACTGCTGCATTATATAGAGGTGAGGCCGGGGGCCCCAGAGACTGCTGCATTATATAAAGGTGAGTTCGGGGCCCCAGAGACTGCTGCATTATATAAAGGTGAGTCTGTGGCCCCAGAGACTGCTGTATTATATAAAGGTGAGGCCGGGGGCCCCAGAGACTGCTGCATTATATAAAGGTGAGTTCGGGGCCCCAGAGACTGCTGCATTATATAAAGGTGAGTCTGGGGCCCCAGAGACTGCTGCATTATATAAAGGTGAGTTCGGGGCCCCAGAGAGTGCTGCATTATATAAAGGTGAGTCTGGGGCCCCAGAGACTGCTGCATTATATAGAGGTGAGGCCGGGGGCCCCAGAGACTGCTGCATTATATAAAGGTGAGTTCGGGGCCCCAGAGACTGCTGCATTATATAAAGGTGAGTCTGGGGCCCCAGAGAGTGCTGCCAGTGCCGTATCTAGGCATTTTAGTGCTGTGTGCAAGAAACGACATTGGCGCCCCCCCCCCATGTAAGATAGGGGCAGTGCACAAAAAATATATAGGGGCGTGGCTTTATGGGGAAGGGGTGTGGCCACAAAATAATAGCAATTCATACTACGGTGCACAGTAGTCTTCATTATTCAAATTACGCTGCTCAGTAGCGCCACTACACCAGGTAGAGCCCCTTTTACACATTACAGCAGACAGCGTCCCCTTTTTACACATTACAGCAGACAGCGTCCCCCTTTTTACACATTACGGCAGATGGTGTCCCCCTTTTTACACATTGCGGCAGCCAGTCCCCCTTTTTACACATTGCGGCAGCCAGTCCCCTTTTTACACATTACGGTAGCCAGTCCCCCTTTTTACACATTGCGGCAGCCAGTCCCCCTTTTTATACATTGCGGCAGCCAGGCCCCCTTTTTATACATTACGGCAGCCAGTCCCCCTTTTTACACATTACGGCAGCCAGGCCCCCTTTTTACACATTGCGGCAGCCAGTCCCCCTTTTTACACATTACGGCAGCCAGTCCCCCTTTTTACACATTGCGGCAGCCAGTCCCCCTTTTTACACATTGCGGCAGCCAGTCCCCCTTTTTACACATTGCGGCAGCCAGTCCCCCTTTTTACACATTGCGGCAGCCAGTCCCCCTTTTTACATATTGCGGCAGCCAGTGCCTCTTCTTACACATTGCGGCAGCGAGGGCCCCCTTTTTACACATTGCGGCAGCCAGTCCCCCTTTTTACACATTGCGGCAGCCAGTCCCCCTTTTTACACATTGCGGCAGCCAGTGCCTCTTCTTACACATTGCGGCAGCGAGGCCCCCTTTTTACACATTGCGGCAGCCAGTCCCCCTTTTTACACATTGCGGCAGCCAGGCCCCCTTTTTACACATTACGGCAGCCAGTCCCCCTTTTTACACATTGCGGCAGCCAGTCCCCCTTTTTACACATTACGGCAGATGGTGTCCCCCTTTTTACACATTGCGGCAGCCAGTCCCCCTTTTTACACATTTCGGCAACCAGTCCCCTTTTTACACATTACGGCAGCCAGTCCCCCTTTTTACACGTTGCGGCAGCCTGTCCCCCTTTTTACACATTACGGCAGCCAGTCCCCCTTTTTACACGTTGCGGCAGCCTGTCCCCCTTTTTACACATTATGGCTGACGGTGTCCCAGAGAGAGAGAGAGAGAGAGAGAGAGAGAGAGATACTTACCATCTCCCCGCTGACAGGCTCCTCGTGCAGCTTCCTCGGTGCAGGCAGGTGAGAAGGAGGAGGAGTTAGTGGGACTGGAGCCGCAGCAGCGCTATGTAATTGGTAGTAAGCGCCGCTGCAGCATCACCCTCTCCTTCCGTATTGGCTGCCCGGCGCTGCTGTGGATGCTGGGATGGAGAGGTGGCTGCTGCAGCGGCGCTTACTACTAATGAAATAGTGCTGCTGCGGCTCCAGTCCCCCTCCCTCCTCCTCCTTCTCACCTGCCCGGCGCTGCTCTCTTCTCCCTCCACAGCGCGGCGCACAGCACAGAACAGGCGGCATGTAATGAGTCAATTTGACTCATTACATGCCGCTGGCCGTGCGCCCTCAGGGCAACTGCGCTGTGTGCCAAGCCCACTTGGCACACAAGTAATTACGGCCCTGAGTGCTGCAATATGTAAAGGTGAGTTCAGGGCCCCAGAGACTGCTGCATTATATAAAGGTGAGGCTGGGGCCCCAGAGAGTGCTGCATTATATAAAGGTGAGGCTGGGGCCCCAGAGAGTGCTGCATTATATAAAGGTGAGGCCGGGGCCCCAGAGAGTGCTGCATTATATAAAGGTGAGGCCGGGGCCCCAGAGAGTGCTGCATTATATAAAGGTGAGGCTGGGGCCCCAGAGAGTGCTGCATTATATAAAGGTGAGGCCGGGGCCCCAGAGAGTGCTGCATTATATAAAGGTGAGGCCGGGGCCCCAGAGAGTGCTGCATTATATAAAGGTGAGGCTGGGGCCCCAGAGAGTGCTGCATTATATAAAGGTGAGGCCGGGGCCCCAGAGAGTGCTGCATTATATAAAGGTGAGGCCGGGGCCCCAGAGAGTGCTGCATTATATAAAGGTGAGGCCGGGGCCCCAGAGAGTGCTGCATTATATAAAGGTGAGTCCGAGGCCCCAGAGAGTGCTGCATTATATAAAGGTGAGGCCGGGGCCCCAGAGAGTGCTGCATTATATAAAGGTGAGGCCGGGGCCCCAGAGAGTGCTGCATTATATAAAGGTGAGGCCGGGGCCCCAGAGAGTGCTGCATTATATAAAGGTGAGTCAGAGGCCCCAGAGAGTGCTGCATTATATAAAGGTGAGGCCAGGGCCCCCGAGACTGCTGCATTATATAAAGGTGAGGCCGGGGCCCCAGAGGGTGCTGCATCATATAAAGGTGAGGCCAGGGCCCCAGAGAGTGCTGCAATATATAGAGGTGAGGCCCGGGCCCCAGAGAGTGCTGCATTATATAAAGGTGAGACCGGGGCCCCAGAGACTGCTGCATTATATAAAGGTGAGTCTGGGGCCCCAGAGAGTGCTGCATTATATAAAGGTGAGGCCGGGGCCCCAGAGAGTGCTGCATTATATAAAGGTGAGGCCGGGGCCCCAGAGAGTGCTGCATTATATAAAGGTGAGGCCGGGGCCCCAGAGACTGCTGCATTATATAAAGGTGAGTCTGGGGCCCCAGAGAGTGCTGCAATATATAGAGGTGAGGCCCGGGCCCCAGAGGGTGCTGCATTATATAGAGGTGAGGCTGGGGGCCCCAGAGAGTGCTGCATTATATAGAGGTGAAGCCGGGGCCCCAGAGAGTGCTGCATTATATAAATGTGAGGCCAGGGCCCCAGAGACTGCTGCATTATATAAAGGTGAGGCCGGGGCCCCAGAGACTGCTGCATTATATAAAGGTGAGGCTGGGGCCACAGAGACTGCTGCATTATATAAAGGTGAGGCTGGGGCCACAGAGAGTGCTGCAATATGTAAAGGTGAGTTCGGGGCCCCAGAGAGTGCTGCATTATATATAGGTGAGGCTGGGGCTCCAGAGGGTGCTGCAATATATAGAGGTGAGGCCGGGGCCCCAGAGGGTGCTGCATTATATAGAGGTGAGGCCGGGGCCCCAGAAATTGTTACCTCAGACTTAGACGCTATCTTATGGTATTAGCTCCTGTCATGGTTACAGCTGAATAAATTGCTGCGTCTAGAATCACATAACAGCGGGAGATGCCGGAGACGCTGCTCTGATCCCAGACACTGTCATTATATGAGGGGACTTGTCACAGAATCATTATCCCTCACAATGCACAGGTGGGTTACCGGGAACGCTCCCGGTGTGTGATGATGGGCCCCTGAGCCGGTATAGGATGGGCCCCTGAGCCGTTATAGGATGGGCCCCTGAGCCGTTATAGGCATTGTCAGCCCATGCGCAGGTGGGTTATCGGGGACGCTCCCGGTGTGTGAGGATGGGCCCCCGAGCCGGTATAGGATGGGCCCCTGAGCCGGTATAGCATGGGCCCCTGAGCCGGTATATACAGGGTTTGTGCAGGCAGCCGCTGAGTGTATAGAGTGACATCATCCTAGGAATATGTGTGAGCTGCTCTGTGTTCCTGTAATACACAATCCGAGAGACGGATATAATATACATGTATCACACGTAATATAATCACCTCAGTAACTGATGCTGTATACACGGATAGAATAATATTTATGGGAAATGCAGAGAACTGGTGGAAAGTCTCCGCCGCTGAGGGCTGGCGGCACATACTGGCCTACTAATGAAAACTAGTCTCAGGGAGATTATAATGGTTGAGGGGGCATGTCATGCTCCGCCCAGAGCGTGTGTCTAGTTCCACCTATGGGTGTATCTATTGCCACTCAGAGGTACAGTGGGGCAAAAAAGTATTTGGACAGCCACTGATTGTGCAAGTTGACCCACTTATAAAGATGAGAGAGGTGTGTAATTTCCATCATAGGGGTATATGCAATTCCGGGCGAATTGCGGCTTTTTTTCGCCCGTTTTTAAATTCACGACGTGGCGCTCCCTGATTGGCTGAAGGGACCCTCTGTGACAGGAGTCATGGGGGGTCTCAGCTAGGGATGAGCGGGTTCGGTTCCTCGGAATCCGAACCCCCCCGAACTTCAGCCTTTTTACACGGGTCCGAGGCAGACTCGGATCTTCCCGCCTTGCTCGGCTAACCCGAGCGCGCCCGAACGTCATCATCCCGCTGTCGGATTCTCGCGAGGCTCGTATTCTATCGCGAGACTCGGATTCTATATAAGGAGCCGCGCGTCGCCGCCATTTTCACACGTGCATTGAGATTGATAGGGAGAGGACGTGGCTGGCGTCCTCTCCGTTAGAATAGATAGAGACACTTGAGTTGATTACTTAGTAATTTTGGGGAGCATTAGGAGTACTCAGAGTGCAGAGTTTTGCTGATAGTTAGTTACTAGTGACTGACCACCACCAGTTTTATTTATTATTTAATATAATCCGTTCTCTGCCTGAAAAAAAACGATACACAGTCACATACCATATCTGTGCTCAGCCTCAGTGTGCTGCATGATAATATCATCTATGTATATCTGACTGTGCTGAGTGCTCACTGCTCACACAGCTGAATTGTGGGGGAGACTGGGGTGCAGTTATAGCAGGAGTACAGTGCACACTTTTGCTGCCAGTGTGACTGACCAGTGACCACCAGTATATTGTCTGCCTGAAAAAGTTAAACACTCCTGTGGTGTTTTTTTTTTAAATTCTATAAACGCATTCTGCTGACAGTGTCCAGCAGGTCCGTCATTCATTATATTATATAAATATTTACCTGCAGTAGTGTTATATTTTTTTTGTTCATCTCTATCATCTTTATCATCTCTATATTAGCAGACGCAGTACGGTAGTCCACGGCTGTGGCTACCTCTGTGTCGTCAGTGCTCGTCCATAATTGTATACCTACCTGTGGTGGGGTTTTTTTTTCTATCTTCTTCATACTAGTAGTTTAGGAGTCTGCTGACAGTGTCCAGCAGGTCCGTCATTATATTATATATACCTGTAGTAGTGATATATATATATTTTTTATATCATTATCATCTCTATACTAGCAGACGCAGTACGGTAGTCCACGGCTGTAGCTACCTCTGTGTCGTCAGTGCTCGTCCATAATTGTATACCTACCTGTGGTGGGTTTTTTTTTTCTATCTTCTTCATACTAGTAGTTTAGGAGTCTGCTGACAGTGTCCAGCAGGTCCGTCATTATATTATATATACCTGCAGTAGTGATATATATATTTTTTTTATATCATTATCATCTCTATATTAGCAGACGCAGTACGGTAGTCCACGGCTGTGGCTACCTCTGTGTCGTCAGTGCTCGTCCATAATTGTATACCTACCTGTGGTGGGTTTTTTTTTTCTATCTTCTTCATACTAGTAGTTTAGGAGTCTGCTGACAGTGTCCAGCAGGTCCGTCATTATATTATATATACCTGCAGTAGTGATATATATATTTTTTTTTATATCATTATCATCTCTATACTAGCAGACGCAGTACGGTAGTCCACGGCTGTGGCTACCTCTGTGTCGTCAGTGCTCGTCCATAATTGTATACCTACCTGTGGTGGGGTTTTTTTTTCTATCTTCTTCCTACTAGTAGTTTAGGAGTCTGCTGACAGTGTCCAGCAGGTCCGTCATTATATTATATATACCTGCAGTAGTGATATATATATATATTTTATATCATTATCATCTCTATACTAGCAGACGCAGTACGGTAGTCCACGGCTGTGGCTACCTCTGTGTCGTCAGTGCTCGTCCATAATTGTATACCTACCTGTGGTGGGGTTTTTTTTTCTATCTTCTTCATACTAGTAGTTTAGGAGTCTGCTGACAGTGTCCAGCAGGTCCGTCATTATATTATATATACCTGCAGTAGTGATATATATATATTTTTTATATCATTATCATCTCTATACTAGCAGACGCAGTACGGTAGTCCACGGCTGTGGCTACCTCTGTGTCGTCAGTGCTCGTCCATAATTGTATACCTACCTGTGGTGGGTTTTTTTTTTCTATCTTCTTCATACTAGTAGTTTAGGAGTCTGCTGACAGTGTCCAGCAGGTCCGTCATTATATTATATATACCTGCAGTAGTGATATATATATATTTTTTATATCATTATCATCTCTATACTAGCAGACGCAGTACGGTAGTCCACGGCTGTAGCTACCTCTGTGTCGTCAGTGCTCGTCCATAATTGTATACCTACCTGTGGTGGGTTTTTTTTTCTATCTTCTTCATACTAGTAGTTTAGGAGTCTGCTGACAGTGTCCAGCAGGTCCGTCATTATATTATATATACCTGCAGTAGTGATATATATATATTTTTTATATCATTATCATCTCTATACTAGCAGACGCTGTACGGTAGTCCACGGCTGTAGCTACCTCTGTGTCGTCAGTCACTCGTCATCCATAAGTATACTAGTATCCATCCATCTCCATTGTTTACCTGAGGTGCCTTTTAGTTGTGCCTATTAAAATATGGAGAACAAAAATGTTGAGGTTCCAAAAATAGGGAAAGATCAAGATCCACTTCCACCTCGTGCTGAAGCTGCTGCCACTAGTCATGGCCGAAACGATGAAATTCCATCAACGTCGTCTGCCAAGGCCGATGCCCAATGTCATAGTACAGAGCATGTAAAATCCAAAACACAAAATATCAGTAAAAAAAGGACTCAAAAATCTAAAATAAAATCGTCGGAGGAGAAGCGTAAACTTGCCAATATGCCATTTACCACACGGAGTGGCAAGGAACGGCTGAGGCCCTGGCCTATGTTCATGGCTAGTGGTTCAGCTTCATATGAGGATGGAAGCACTCAGCCTCTCGCTAGAAAAATGAAAAGACTTAAGCTGGCAAAAGCACAGCAAAGAACTGTGCGTTCTTCGAAATCACAAATCCACAAGGAGAGTCCAATTGTGTCGGTTGCGATGCCTGACCTTCCCAACACTGGACGTGAAGAGCATGCGCCTTCCACCATTTGCACGCCCCCTGCAAGTGCTGGAAGGAGCACCCGCAGTCCAGTTCCTGATAGTCAGATTGAAGATGTCAGTGTTGAAGTACACCAGGATGAGGAGGATATGGGTGTTGCTGGCGCTGGGGAGGAAATTGACAAGGAGGATTCTGATGGTGAGGTGGTTTGTTTAAGTCAGGCACCCGGGGAGACACCTGTTGTCCGTGGGAGGAAGATGGCCATTGACATGCCTGGTGAAAATACCAAAAAAATCAGCTCTTCGGTGTGGAAGTATTTCAACAGAAATGCGGACAACAGGTGTCAAGCCGTGTGTTGCCTTTGTCAAGCTGTAATAAGTAGGGGTAAGGACGTTAACCACCTCGGAACATCCTCCCTTATACGTCACCTGCAGCGCATTCATCATAAGTCAGTGACAAGTTCAAAAACTTTGGGTGACAGCGGAAGCAGTCCACTGACCAGTAAATCCCTTCCTCTTGTAACCAAGCTCACGCAAACCACCCCACCAACTCCCTCAGTGTCAATTTCCTCCTTCCCCAGGAATGCCAATAGTCCTGCAGGCCATGTCACTGGCAATTTTGACGAGTCCTCTCCTGCCTGGGATTCCTCCGATGCATCCTTGAGTGTAACGCCTACTGCTGCTGGCGCTGCTGTTGTTGCTGCTGGGAGTCGATGGTCATCCCAGAGGGGAAGTCGTAAGACCACTTTTACTACTTCCACCAAGCAATTGACTGTCCAACAGTCCTTTGCGAGGAAGATGAAATATCACAGCAGTCATCCTGCTGCAAAGCGGATAACTGAGGCCTTGGCATCCTGGGCGGTGAGAAACGTGGTTCCGGTATCCATCATTACTGCAGAGCCAACTATAGACTTGATTGAGGTACTGTGTCCCCGGTACCAAATACCATCTAGGTTCCATTTCTCTAGGCAGGCGATACCGAAAATGTACACAGACCTCAGAAAAAGACTCACCAGTGTCCTAAAAAATGCAGTTGTACCCAATGTCCACTTAACCACGGACATGTGGACAAGTGGAGCAGGGCAGACTCAGGACTATATGACTGTGACAACCCACTGGGTAGATGTATTGACTCCCGCCGCAAGAACAGCAGCAGCGGCACCAGTAGCAGCATCTCGCAAATGCCAACTCTTTCCTAGGCAGACTACGCTTTGTATCACCGCTTTCCAGAATACGCACACAGCTAAAAACCTCTTACGGCAACTGAGGAAGATCATCGCAGAATGGCTTACCCCAATTGGACTCTCCTGTGGATTTGTGGCATCGGACAACGTCAGCAATATTGTGTGTGCATTAAATATGGGCAAATTCCAGCACGTCCCATGTTTTGCACATACCTTGAATTTGGTGGTGCAGAATTATTTAAAAAACGAGAGGGGCGTGCAAGAGATGCTGTCGGTGGCCAGAAGAATTGCGGGACACTTTCGGCGTACAGGCACCACGTACAGAAGGCTGGAGCAACACCAAAAACGCCTGAACCTGCCCTGCCATCATCTGAAGCAAGAAGTGGTAACGAGGTGGAATTCAACCCTCTATATGCTTCAGAGGTTGGAGGAGCAGCAAAAGGCCATTCAAGCCTATACAACTGACCACGATATAGGAGGTGGAATGCACCTGTCTCAAGCGCAGTGGAGAATGATTTTAACGTTGTGCAAGGTTCTGCAACCTTTTGAACTTGCCACACGTGAAGTCAGTTCAGACACTGCCAGCCTGAGTCAGGTCATTCCCCTCATCAGGCTTTTGCAGAAGAAGCTGGAGACATTGAAGGAGGAGCTAACACTGAGCGATTCCGCTAGGCATGTGGGACTTGTGGATGGAGCCCTTAATTCGCTTAACAAGGATTCACGGGTGGTCAATATGTTGAAATCAGAGCACTACATTTTGGCCACCGTGCTCGATCCTAGATTTAAAACCTACGTTGTATCTCTCTTTCCGGCAGACACAAGTCTGCAGGGGTTCAAAGAACTGCTGGTGAGAAAATTGTCAAGTCAAGCGGAACGCGACCTGTCAACATCTCCTCCTTCACATTCTCCCGCAACTGGGGGTGCGAGGAAAAGGCTCAGAATTCCGAGCCCACCCGCTGGCGGTGATGCAGGGCAGTCTGGAGCGACTGCTGATGCAGACATCTGGTCCGGACTGAAGGACCTGACAACGATTACGGACATGTCGTCTACTGTCACTGCATATGATTCTCTCCCCATTGAAAGAATGGTGGAGGATTATATGAGTGACCGCATCCAAGTAGGCACGTCACACAGTCCGTACTTATACTGGCAGGAAAAAGAGGCAATTTGGAGGCCCTTGCACAAACTGGCTTTATTCTACCTAAGTTGCCCTCCCACAAGTGTGTACTCCGAAAGAGTGTTTAGTGCCGCCGCTCACCTTGTCAGCAATCGGCGTACGAGGTTACATCCAGAAAATGTGGAGAAGATGATGTTCATTAAAATGAATTATAATCAATTCCTCCATGGAGACATTCACCAGCAGCAATTGCCTCCACAAAGTACACAGGGAGCTGTGATGGTGGATTCCAGTGGGGACGAATTGATAATCTGTGAGGAGGGGGATGTACACGGTGATGAATCGGAGGATGATGATGAGGTGGACATCTTGCCTCTGTAGAGCCAGTTTGTGCAAGGAGAGATTAATTGCTTCTTTTTTGGTGGGGGTCCAAACCAACCCGTCATTTCAGTCACAGTCGTGTGGCAGACCCTGTCACTGAAATGATGGGTTGGTTAAAGTGTGCATGTCCTGTTTATACAACATAATGGTGGGTGGGAGGGCCCAAGGACAATTCCATCTTGCACCTCTTTTTTCTTTCATTTTTCTTTGCGTCATGTGCTGTTTGGGGAGTGCTTTTTGGAAGGGCCATCCTGCGTGACACTGCAGTGCCACTCCTAGATGGGCCAGGTGTTTGTGTCGGCCACTAGGGTCGCTTATCTTAGTCACACAGCTACCTCATTGCGCCTCTTTTTTTTCTTCTTTGCGTCATGTGCTGTTTGGGGAGTATTTTTTGGAAGGGCCATCCTGCGTGACACTGCAGTGCCACTCCTAGATGGGCCAGGTGTTTGTGTCGGCCACTAGGGTCACTTATCTTAGTCACACAGCTACCTCATTGCGCCTCTTTTTTTTCTTCTTTGCGTCATGTGCTGTTTGGGGAGTATTTTTTGGAAGGGCCATCCGGCCTGACACTGCAGTGCCACTCCTAGATGGGCCAGGTGTTTGTGTCGGCCACTAGGGCCGCTTAGCTTACTCACACAGCTACCTCATTGCGCCTCTTTTTTTCTTTGCGTCATGTGCTGTTTGGGGAGTGTTTTTTGGAAGGGCCATCTTGCGTGACACTGCAGTGCCACTCCTAGATGGGCCAGGTGTTTGTGTCGGCCACTAGGGTCGCTGAGCTTAGTCACACAGCTACCTCATTGCGCCTCTTTTTTTCTTTGCGTCATGTGCTGTTTGGGGAGTGTTTTTTGGAAGGGCCATTCTGCGTGACACTGCAGTGCCACTCCTAGATGGGCCAGGTGTTTGTGTCGGCCACTTGGGTCGCTGAGCTTAGTCATCCAGCGACCTCGGTGCAAATTTTAGGACTAAAAATAATATTGTGAGGTGTTCAGAATAGACTGAAAATGAGTGGAAATTATGGTTATTGAGGTTAATAATACTTTGGGATCAAAATGACCCCCAAATTCTATGATTTAAGCTGTTTTTTAGGGTTTTTTGAAAAAAAAAACCGAATCCAAAACACACCCGAATCCGACAAAAAAAATTCGGTGAGGTTTTGCCAAAACGCGTTCGAACCCAAAACACGGCCACGGAACCGAACCCAAAACCAAAACACAAAACCCGAAAAATTTCCGGTGCACATCTCTAGTCTCAGCATTCGGGGAAAGGGGTCCCATGTGTAAACATGGGACCCCTTTCAGTGCGTGGATCGGGTATGCGGTTTGTTTTTTTGCCAAGTACGTGGATTACAAAAAAAGAACAGGACACACTGGATTTAGGTGAGTATAATTTTATTTTCAGGTACCCCGGATTCTACTTGGAGAAGTGGACAGAGGTCGGCGTGTGAACATAGGTAAGTATGTGTGTGTCGGCATGTATGTAATAAAGTTTTACTTTCACGGTGTGCGTGTCCTGTTTTTATTTGGGTATTTTTTTTGCAGCAGAACTACAGGTACCAGCGGGCCCGTTTCCCCTCCGCATGCTGGTACTTGTGGTTCTCCAAGTACAAGCTTGCGGGGGAGGCTTGCTGGGACTTGTAGTTCTTCTGCAAAAAAAAACAACAATTTTCTTTGATTTTACACAAGGCTATCAGCCCCCCATCCGCAGCCCTTGGATGGGGGGGACAGCCTCGGGCTTCACCCCTGGCCCTTGGGTGGCTGGAGGGGGGGACCCCTTGATTTAAGGGGTCCCCACTCCTCCAGGGTACCCCGGCCAGGGGTGACTAGTTGGGGATTTAATGCCACGGCCGCAGGGACCGGTATAAAAGTGTCCCCCGGCTGTGGCATTATCTCTCCAGCTAGTGGAGCCCGGTGCTGGTGTAAAAAATACGGGGGACCCCTACATCTTTTGTCCCCCGTATTTTTTGCACCAGGACCAGATGCAGAGCCCGGTGCTGGTTCTAAAAATACGGGGGATCCCCTGTCCATTTCCCCCCCGTATTTTTACAACCAGGACCGGCTCAAAGAGCCCGAGGCTGGTTATGCTTAGGAGGGGGGACCCCACGCATTTTTTTCCAGGATTTTAACCCATTCCCACCCCTTCCCACTGAAAACCATGCTCTCTCTATTTTTAGTCAGTTAAAAAAAAATATTATTTGAAAAAATATATAAATAATAGTTGTGTGTCCTAATAGACAAACCAAGTACATAATCCCTACTAATATAAATAGATATGCTATTAGCAATAAAAAAAAAACACACAAAAAAACATGTTTTTAAGTTTTTTTATTAGATTCCGCCAGCAAAGTGAGGCGGAGTGAAATTGACGAAATTACTGTCGAAAAGCACTGTTGTCGAATTGACATTCTTCAATTGAATATACTTTTGTCGAAAAGCCGCATTTTTACCATTGCAGACATGTCGAATTTGACAACTGTCGAATTTTAAAAAGTCGAATCTGAAAAGTCAGTTTTTTTGTCGAAAAGTACTGTATTGCATTGTCGAATATTTTTTTTGTGTCGAAAATGCCCCGTTTTCGACATTTGCGGCAATTCGACAGCAATTGCATATACCCCATAGACTTCAACTGTGAGAGACAGAATCTGGAAATCACATTGTATGATTGTTACACTATTTATTTGTTTATTCTTGTGGAAAATAAATATTTGGACAATCAGAAAGTTGAACTCAATACTTTGTAATATAACCTCGGTTGGCAATTACAGAAGTCAAACGTTTCCTGTAGTTCATGACCAGGTTTGCACACAATGTAGCAGGTATTTTAGCCCACTCTTCCATGCAGATCTTCTCTAGATCTGTCATGTTTTGGGGCTGTCGCCGGGCAACATGGACTTTCAACTCTCTCCACAGATTTTCTATTAGGTTGAGGTCTGGAGACTGGCTAGGCCACTCCAGGACCTTGAAATGCTTCTTACGGAGCCACTCCTTAGTTGCCCGGGCGGTGTGTTTGGGGTCATTGTCATGCTGGAAGACCCAGCCACGTTCCATCTTCAATGCTCTTACTGAAGGAAGGAGGTTTTTGCCCAAAATCTCACGATACATGGCCCCATTCATCCTCTCATTAATACGGATCAGTCGTCCTGTCCCCTTTGCAGAAAAGCAGCCCCAAAGCATGATGTTTCCACCCCCATGCTTCACAGTGGGTATGGTGTTCTTGGGATGCCATTCATCATTCTTTTCCCTCCAAACACGGCGAGTGGAGTTTATACCAAAAAGTTTGATTTTGCTCTCATCTGACCACATTACATTCTCCCAATCCTCCTCTGGATCATCCAGATGGTCACTGGCAAACTTTAGACGGGCCTGGACATGTGCTGGCTTAAGCAGGGGGACATTTCGGGTGCTGCAGGATTTCAATCCATGACGACGTAGTGTGTTACTATTGCTAACCTTTGTGACTGTGGTCCCAGCTCTCTTGAGGTCACTGACCAGGTCCCCCCGTGTAGTTCTGGGCTGATTCCTCACCGTTCTCAAGATCATTGATACCCCACGAGGTGAGATCTTGCATGGAGCCCCAGGTCGAGGGAGATGGTCAGTGATCTTGTATTTCTTCCATTTTTTAATAATTGCACCAACAGGTGATCTCTTCTCACCAAGCTGCTTGCCTATTGTCGAGTAGCTCATCCCAGCCTTGTGTAGCTCTACAATTTTGTCCCTGGTGTCCTTAGACAGCTCTCTGGTCTTAGCCATGGTGGAGAGGTAGCAGTCCGACTGTTTGAGGGTGTGGACAGGTGTCTTTTAAACAGATAACCAGTTCAAACAGGTGCCATTAATACAGGTAACGAGTGGAGGATAGAAGAGCTTCTTAAAGAAGAAGTAACAGGTCCGTGAGAGCCAGATATCTTGCTGCTTGGTTGGTATCCAAATTAGAAATGTGCACCGGGTTTTGTGTTTTGGATTCGGTTCCGCGGCCGTGTTTTGGATTCGGACGCGTTTTGGCAAAACCTCCCTGAAATTTTTTTGTCGGATTCGGGTGTTTTTTTTTCAAAAACCCCTTAAAAACAGCCTAAATCATAGAATTTGGGGGTCATTTTGATCCTATAGTATTATTAACCTCAATAACCATAATCTCTACTCATTTCCAGTCTATTCTGAACACCTCACAATATTATTTTTAGTCCTAAAATTTGCACCAAGGTCGCTGGATGACTAAGCTAAGCGACCCAAGAGGGCGGCACAAACCCCTGGCCCATCTAGGAGTGGCACTGCAGTGTCAGACAGGATGGCACTTATAAAAATTGGCCCCAAACATCACATGATGCAAAGATAAATAAATAAAAAAAGAGGTGCACGATGGAATTGTCCTTGGGCCCTCCCACCCACCCTTATGTTGTATAAACAGGACATGTACACTTTAACAAACCCATCATTTCAGCCACCGGGTCTGCCACACGACTGTGGCTGAAATGACTGGTTGGTTTGGGCCCCCACCAAAAAAGAAGCAATCAATCTCTCCTTGGTCAAACTGGCTCTACAGAGGCAAGATGTCCACCTCATCATCATCCTCCGATTCCTCACCCCTTTCACTGTGTACATCCCCCTCCTCACAGAGTATTAATTCGTCCCCACTGGAATCCACCATCACAGGTCCCTGTGTACTTTCTGGAGGCAATTGCTGGTGAATGTCTCCACGGAGGAATTGATTATAATCATTTTGATGAACATTATCTTCTCCACATTTTGTGGAAGTAACCCCGTACGCCGATCGCTGACAAGGTGACCGGCTGCACTAAACACTCTTTCGGAGTACACACTGGAGGGGGGGCAACTTAGGTAGAATAAAGCCAGTTTGTGCAAGGGCCTCCAAATTGCCTCTTTTTCCTGCCAGTATACGTACGGACTGTCTGACGTGCCTACTTGGATGCGGTCACTCATATAATCCTTCACCATTCTTTCAATGGTGACAGAATCATATGCAGTGACAGTAGATGACATGTCAGTAATCGTTGGCAGGTCCTTCAGGCCGGACTAGATGTCAGCACTCGCTCCTGACTGCCCTGCATCACTGCCAGCGGGTGGGCTCGGAATTCTTATCCTTTTCCTCGCAGCCCCAGTTGCGGGAGAATGCGAAGGAGGAGCTGTTGACGGGTCACGTTCCGCTTGAGTTGACAAGTGTCTCACCAGCAGGTCTTTGCACCTCTGCAGACTTGTGTCTGCCGGAAAGAGAGATACAACGTAGGCTTTAAACCTAGGATCGAGCACGGTGGCCAAAATGTAGTGCTCTGATTTCTTTTTTTTTTTTTGCAAATAGATTTTTATTGAAATTTCAAATGAACAAAAACAGGAAGTTGCAGAAACATTACAATAGCTTCTAGTGCTGTCAAAGGTACATCATCAGGAGATACTCTACAGCGTGTGTAATAAAAAACCGTAGAGGGGTATGTCCCCTTTCCATTGACGTATCATAATTCCAGAGATAGAAAAATATATAGAGCATAAAGGAGTAAGAACCATAAACGTTTCATGTATTACAACTTCCTGAAGCAAAAGGGAGAGAGTAGAAGTAGAAGAGGAAAGAGGAGTAGCGAGAAACCAAGAAAAAGATAGAAGGATAGGGGGTAGTATTACTCTCAGTGTAGAGGGGGGGGAAGGAAAGGTAGCGTAAAGAAATAAAGTTTAGGAAGGGGGGGGGGGGTTCTCTTAAAGAGAAGATTTGTAATGGATTGTTGCTTTGTATTCCAGCCATGGGCTCCAAGTAGCAACGAAGGTGGTGTTTTTCATTTCTAAAGACAAAATGAGATCTTCCATTGTCATATAGTGGTCCAATCTGAGGGCCCATTCTTTCATAGTGGGGGAAACTGCTGATTTCCAGTGAACTGGGATCACTGCCTTAGAGGCACTCAAGATATGGCGAAGTAGTGATTTCTTGAGATGATATCTAGGTGTACGTGTGAGGTTTAATAACCAAAAACTAGGGCAAAAGGGTAAGTCCTCACCGAGGATAATGCTAGCTGTCTCTACCACCTTGCGCCAAAACGGTTGCAGGAGAGAGCATTCCCACCATATATGTAGCGGGGTGCCTACTGCCATCCCACATCTCCAGCATGTGTTGGGTACACCAGGGTAGATTTTCGCTAGGATATTTGGGCATCTATACCACCTTGTAAGGACTTTGTAGTGAGTCTCCAAAACTAGCACATTGGTAGTTAATGAGAAGGTATTTTTATAGATACCCTCCCAATCGTCTGTGGTTACCGACCACCCCAGGTCTATTTCCCAATCCCTGACAAATTTCGGTTGAGAAGAAAATCTATGATTCAAGATCCACTTGTAAAACGTGGAAAGGGTGTGTCTAGGGTATGTATGGGAGAGGCACATCTGTTCAAACAGAGTCAGTGCTCGTATACCTTTTCCAGAAGAGCAAGAAGTCTGTAGGTAATGTTTAATTTGGAGATATCTCCAGATTTCTTTATTGGGTAGATTCCATTTAGTTTGCAGTTCGGGAAAAGGTATTATACCAGATGAGTCCAGCATTTGATTAACCCTCAGGATGCCCTTTTCCTGCCATGCATAGAACGACATGGAGTGGCATCCAGGGGGAAACTCAGGATTCCCAAACAGCGGTGAGAGTGGGGAAGGGTGAGCTGAAATATGTGGGAGGGAGCGTAGGAGACGCCAACACGAAAAGATGGGACCAGCTAGTGGGTGCAATACCTGGGGGACTTTAGAAAGCCAGGGGGAGTTCAAGCTAAGAGAGGGAAGGGAGGCCAGTTCAATGTCTACCCATTGTTTCCTGTGGAATTCACTACTCCATTCCATGACTCTCGTAAGGAGTACTGCATGGTAATAGGATAAAAAGTGGGGAAGTTGGAGACCCCCTTGATGTTTCCGTCTAAAGAGGATCTCATGCTTAAATCGGGGTTTTCGCCCCGCCCAAATGTAGTCTCTGATTTTACGTTGTAGTGAGAGGAACCATTGTCGAGGAATAGTAACAGGCAGAGTTTGTAATAGGTAGAGGACTCTGGGTAAAATATTCATTTTGATTACTGCTATTCTCCCTATCCATGAAATTTTTTTTCCCGCCCCATTTGGAGAGATCAGATTGGAGTTTTGATAGGAGTGGGGGAAAATTCAATTGGTAGATATGGGAGAGATCCCTGTGAAGGATTACTCCTAAATATTTTAATTGTGATGGATGCCATGCAAAGGGCGAGATAGATTGTAGTACTTGGAGGCTGGTCTGATCTAGTGTTAAATTCATTGCTGTAGATTTCGATAAATTAATTTTAAAGTTGGAGAGAGTACCAAAACGCTTGAACTCTTTAAGTAGGTTGGGTATAGAGGTCAAAGGATTAGAAATCACTGCGAGGAGGTCATCTGCAAATAGGGCAAGCTTGTACTCCGTCCTCCCCACCTGTAGCCCTGTGATGTTAATATTCTGGCGAATGGCCCTCGCCAGGGTCTCCATGCATAGCACAAAAATAAGTGGTGACAAAGGACACCCCTGACGAGTCCCATTACGTATCTGGAACGGGTCTGATAGTTCACCATTGATACGTACGCGAGCCGCAGGGTCAGAATACAGGGCCCTGATTCTCTGGAGGCCCACCATGCCCAAGCCCATGTGTTCCAACACCCCCAATAGGAAATCCCAGTCCACTCTGTCGAACGCTTTTTCTGCGTCTGTTGAGAGGAGAATGGAGGGGGATTTACAAGTTGATGCGTAATGGATCAAATCGAGAACCTTCGTGGTGTTGTCTCTGGCCTCGCGGCCCGGGACGAAACCCACCTGGTCCGAGTGTATCAGTTTTGGAAGGTAAAATTTTAAGCGGTTCGCCATTAATTTGGCGAAGAGCTTCAAGTCCACATTTAGTAGGGAAATGGGTCTATAGCTGGAACAGTGTGACGGGTCTTTGCCCTCCTTATGGATCACTGTGATATGTGCGAGCATAGACTGGGGGGAAAAGGAGGACTGGTCTGAAACCTGGTTAAAAGCTCTAAGCATCATAGGTAGCAAAACATCCCCAAATGTCTTATAGTAAGCTAAAGAGAAGCCGTCAGGGCCCGGACTCCTACCATTTGGGGTGGTTTTTACAGCTTCTTCGAGCTCTGCCAGAGTGTAGGGGTTCTCCAGTGACTCGACTTCTTCAGATGTAAGAGTGGGGAAATTAATTTCCCGTAAAAACTCTGCAATGGAGGCCTTTCGGGAGAGATCAGGATCTGCCTCCGTGGGGCCTCTTAGGTTGTATAATTGGGTGTAATAGTGTCGGAAGGCTGCTGCTATCTCTGTCGTGGTGTGTTGTGTTGTTCCCGTATGAGATTTCACTTTAGATATAAAAGATGCCGCTCGTTGAGCCTGGAGAGCCCGCGCTAGCAGCTTCCCAGGCTTGTTTCCCCATAGGAAATATCGACTACGACATTTTCTAGCCTCTAACTTCAGTCTGTGGGACATAAGCGAGTCTAATTCCTTCCGAGCCGTTAGTAATGATTGAAGGTTTTCGTCTCACATGGTGGATTTGTGGAGAAGTTCTAAGGCTTGGATTCTTTGTAACAAGGCCTCCCGTGTCGCCATATGTTGTCTTTTCCTATGGGCGCCCATTTGAATAAGCTTTCCTCTAATTACACATTTGTGTGCCTCCCAGACTACCACTTTAGAGATCTCCTCTGTGTCGTTGACCTCCATATAATCAGCTATCGCCTCTCTGATCTGCTGCTGGCAACCGAGATCCTGGATGATCATCTCGTTTAGTCTCCACGTGTAAGAGTTCGGCCGAACAGGGGACAGGCGAACCCCCAGAGAGAGGGGAGCATGGTCTGTCCAGGACATGTTGCCCACAGCAGATACCTCAGCCAGGTGCAAAAATCTATGTGGGATAAATAAGTAGTCAATCCTAGTGTAAGTGTTGTGAGGGTGTGAATAAAAGCTAAAATCTCGAGTGGAGGGGTGTTGTATCCTCCAGACATCAATAAGTTGGAAGTTATGTAGGATCTTCCGGACCCTACGGTGTAATTTATCCGAATACCTTGGGGAGGGGTTGGAGGAATCTAATCGGGGCTCCAAGGACCAGTTTAAATCCCCGCCAAAGAGCAAAATCCCATTAATATGAGGTTGGGCTAGCGTGAGGACTCTTTCCAAAAAGCCTGGCTGTGCCTTATTGGGGGCATAGACATTGAGAAATGTAAGAGCTCTATTAGCGATAGTGCAGTTTATAAGCAGAGCCCTGCCGGGGACAAGTTGATGACAAACAACATCAGCCAGGGTCACATGCTTAGCGATCAAGATCGCTACCCCCAATGTCTTACCGTCAACATTATTAGAGAAATACCCTGTAGGGAAGTCACGATTCCTGAGAGAGGGGGCCGCTCCCTCTTTAAAGTGGGTTTCTTGCACAAAGGCAACATCTGCTTTTTCGGCTTTCAATTCTCGTAAGGCCCTTGACCGCTTCTCAGGAATGTTGAGTCCCCGGGCATTTATAGAAACCACTTTTAGTAGCGCCATTTACTCGTTCCAAAAAGAAATAGTAAATCTGGTCTCACCGAGATCCCAGCAGCATAGAGTAGTGTTTGGGCATTGGTAAGTCTAGGTACTTTTGGAGGGGAAGAGAGAACCTGAAGAAGAGGAGGGTGGAAAGAAAGGGATATAGGAAGAACAACAGAACAGAAAATCATAGCAATATAGAACAATCGAACATGTGAAAACATAGCACCGCTCCTGGTGAAACAAACAACGGGGACAGTGTCCCCATCGATCGCTCCAGGACCAAACATTGCGGTGCAAATGGGGTAACGAGGGGGTGGACGGATCCGCCCTCCCACACGAACTAAATCAATGGAGCATACTTGATAACCACAGTAATGTGAACATTGCATGTCACCTCAATATAAACAGTACATTACCCGAGCTGCGATAATTCAGTAGATATCATGGCAGAGATGCTTAAATCTCACTCTGTTCAGGAAATTGGAATGTCTAGGTCCCTCGGGTATGGGGGAATTATCAAATATAGAGGCGAGGTTCCGGGAGGCAACGCGCCCCCCAACTGCATGGTGCCTCAAGGGAGGCAGTCTTCGTATTGGAGCCATGGCCCCTCCTATGGTAACTTGATATAGTGAAGCCGTCCTTTCCGTGTCCGTCAATCTTGCGTAGCGAGGAAAGGTTGCCATTTTAAAGGTGGGGTGATCAGGTCTTCACAGCCGAGGGAGACGATGAAGATGAATGGGACGGAAGGGAGCGATTCCTTTTCTGTGCTGCTGAAGGAGATCCCACCGTTTGGAAAGGTATGTCAGCCCGGGGAGGTTGAGGGGGGCGTAATCTCCAGCCTACGGATTGCCACTCAGGGACCTGTACTGGGTCAATAGACAGGGTGGAGCAGAAGGGGGCGACATCCTCGGGGGTCCGAATCGTTGCAGACCTGCCGTCGTTGGTCGCCGTGATACTGAAAGGAAAACCCCACCTGTATTTGATGTTGTTTTTGCGGAGGGCATCTGTAAGGGGTTTTACTTGACGTCTTGACTGTAGGGTGTGGCGAGAAAGGTCCTGGAAGACCTGGATAGGTGAGCCGTTGAAGTATAGGTCTCCGGCGTTCCGGAGCTTCCTGATTATCTCTTCTTTCTGGCTGTAGTAGTGGAGGCGGCAAATAATGTCTCTTGGTCGGTCGGACTGCAAGCCTCTGGGACGCAGTGCTCTGTCGAAAACAATGGAGTCGTTCGGGTCTGTTTCCAGGACTGCACCAAAGATCTTGTTGAGGACATCTGGGATGCTCTGTTGTGGTATGTCTTCAGGGATGCCCCTCACTCGCAGGTTGTTCCGACGTCCCCTGTTGTCTATATCATCAAGATGGTCGTGCAGGTTTTGAATCTCTTCTGCTTGAAGCCTGATAGTGTCCACCAGTGCGTGTTGGAAAGCGTTGGATTCATCTCCCCTGGTCTCCAATGTTTCGATTCTAGAACCCAGCTGGGTCAGTTCTGACCGAAGTGAGGACACCTCAGAGTGGACCACATCTCGAAGTTTACTCTCCAAAGATGTGAAGTCCGCCTTAGTCGGCAAGGTCTGTAGGAGGGCGAGGACCTTCTGCATGTCTTGCTGTCCAGCGGAGTTCCTATCTGGTGTAGTCACCCTGGTTTCGCCTTGCTTCTCCGCCCTCTCGGAGTGCGCCGGAGAGGAAGGCGTCGGTGGAGTCGACATAGCTGTATCTTTCCGGAGATTGAGAAACCGCCTTAGGTCTGAGCGGGGGGTGACTGCAGACTGACAAATAGAGGTTTTCACTCCCCTACGATTCTTGCGACTCATGGGTAATAAGAAGGGGATGTGCGACAAGCGTTGGGGCAGGTGTAATGGGCAAATCAGAACCTCAGGTCACACTCTGAGCACTCCCTCGATCCCATATCCCAGAGCTTGGGGCTGATATTCACTGATCTCTAAGTCGCCACCATACAGAAGAGAGTGTCAGGTGCAACGGTGGGTGTGATCGGCAACATGCATGTCTGGGTGGGTGCGTTATCGTGTCGGGTCTAGCAAGACGTTGCAAGTTCAGCAAAACAGATCTGTGGTCATTTTGGTAGTAGAACGTGTCAGAAGGCGTCAGCCATCATCCCTCGAAACGGCCCTACATGGCTGCAGGAGGAGGCGTCTATTTCCTTTTGGGTGGGGACATGATGGTCACACAGCGGTGACTAGTTGTGGGCAAGTTGTTTTGTTATAATACAAGCAAGTGTAACAGTAGGGAAGGTGAGATGTAGCAGGGGTCCACAAGGGGGAGCTTCAATTCCCTATGTCAGGCTAAGAATGTGCAGTAAGGTGTAGCTCGACCCCTATAACTAGTGGGGTGGTTGGGGTCCTGTGTCAACAGCCCCTGTCACCTTCACCCTGGTTGGCAGCCGGGTTATAAAGCGTCCCAGAGCAGCTTCTGTTAGTATGGGCTACTGCAGGCTCCTATTCCCAATTGCCAGTGGTGTCTGCCAGGAACCAAGATGGCGCCGCCAGGCTGTTCTCCTCAGGTGCCCGTGGAGTGCCTCCTGTGTCCCCTGTCTGCGGGAGATTGTCAGTGGTGGCAGTGGTTGGTGTCTCCAGAGCCCTAGTGGGGTCTCATGGGGCACTCGACGTGCGTTAGAGCAGTGGCCGCGTCCGGCCCCGGGAGCGGCACCACGTGACCGGCGCCGCACTCCCTCTCGTCACTGAGCTAGCCGCCGGGCACTCGGGGAACCGCCGCACAGAGCAGATCGTCCGAGTGTAAACTCACCAGTACGAGGTGGTCAGCGGTGAATGGTGCGGGGGCCCCAGGGACGATGGGAACAGCTCCGGCCCGTCTCTCCGCCGCACTTCCGGTCCGGGTCAGCTTCGAGTGCGAGGTCCCGGCTCCGGCTGGCAGGGTAGGCCGCAACCCGCACGGGTACAGGGAGCACCCGCCGGCTCCGCGACCGCCCTGGTCGGCGCCGGGGAGGCCCGAGTGGGGTATGTGAAGGGTAGTTAGTGAAGCTGTGCGGCAAATGAGCAGTTAAAACTGCTATTGTGGCAGGAGCTTGAGTGCTGCACAACCTCCTGCATCCACAGCCAGGCCACGCCCCCGTAGTGCTCTGATTTCAACAGATTGACCACCCGTGAATCCTGGTTAAGCGAATTAAGGGCTCCATCCACAAGTCCCACATGCCTAGCGGAATCGCTCTGTTTTAGCTCCTCCTTCAATTTCTCCAGCTGCTTCTGCAAAAGCCTGATGAGGGGAATGACCTGACTCAGGCTGGCAGTGTCTGAACTGACTTCACGTGTGGCAAGTTCAAAGGGTTGCAGAACCTTGCACAACGTTAAAATCATTCTCCACTGCGCTTGACTCAGGTGCATTCCCCCTCCTTTGCCTATATCGTAGGCAGATGTATAGCTTGAATGGCCTTTTGCTGCTCCTCCATCTTCTGAAGCATATAGAAGGTTGAATTCCACCTCATTACCACCTCTTGCTTCAGCTGATGGCGGGGCAAGTTCAGGAGTGTTTGCTGGTGCTCCAGTCTTCGGCACGCGGTGGCTGAATGCCTAAAGTGGCCCGCAATTCTTCGGGCCACCGGCAGTATCTCTTGCACGCCGCTGTCATTTTTAAAATAATTCTGCACCACCAAATTAATTGCATGTACAAAACTTGGGACATGCTGGAATTTGCCCACATGTAATGCATGCACAATATTGGTGGCGTTGTCCGATGTCACAAATCCCCAGGAGAGTCCAATTGGGGTAAGCCAATCTGCGAAGCCTGCCTAGGAACGAGTTGGCGTTTGCGAGATGCTGCTTCTGATGCCGCTGCTGCTGTTGTTGCTGCGGGAGGCAATACATCTGCCCAGTGGGCTGTCACAGTCATATAGTCCTGAGTCTGCCCTGCTCCACTTGTCCACATGTCCGTGGTTAAGTGGACATTGGGTACAACTGCATTTTTTAGGACACTAGTGACACTTTTTCTGACGTCTCTGTACATTCTCGGTATCGCCTGCCTAGAGAAGTGGAACCTAGATGGAATTTGGTACCGGGTATACACTACCTCCATCAATTCTCTAAGTCCCACAGAACTAATGGTGGACACCGGACACACGTCTAACACCAACATAGCTGTCAAGGCCTCAGTTATCCGCTTTGCAAAAGGATGACTGCTCTCATATTTCATCTACCTCACAAAGGACTGTTGGACAGTCAATTGCTTAGTTGAAGTAGTACAAGTGGTCTTCCGAATTCCCCTCTGGGATGACGATCGACTCCCAGCAGCAACAACAGCAGCGGCAGCAACAGCAGCAGGCGTACCACTCAAGGATCCTCCGGAGGAATCCCAGTTAGGAGAGGACTCGTCAGTCATGCCAGTGACATGGCCTGCAGGACTACGGACGTTCCTGACTGAGGATGAAGTTGACGTTGAGGGAGTTGGTGGTGTGGCTTGCAGGAGCTTGGGTACAGGAGGAAGAAGGGATTTAGGTGCCAGTGGACTGCTTACGCTCTTACCCAAAGTTTCACAACCTGACACTGACTTCTGATGAATGCGCTGCAGGTGACGTATAAGGGAGGATGTTCCTAGATGGTTAACGTCCTTACCGCTACTAATTACAGATTGACAGAGGCAACACATGGCTTGACACCTGTTGTCCGGATTTGTGGTGAAATAATTCCACACCGAAAAGGTGGCTTTTTTGGTATTTTGCCCAGGCATCACAATGGGCTTCTTCATCCCACGGACAACAGGTGTCTTCCCCGGTGCCTGACTTAAACAAACCACATCACCATTAGAATCCTCCTTGTCAACTTCCTCCTCAGCGCCAGCAACACCCATATCCTCATCCTGGTGTACTTCAACAGTGATATCTTCAATTTGAATATCAGGAACTGGACTGTGGGTGCTCCTTCCAGCACTTGCAGGGGGCGTGCAAATGGTGGAAGGAGCCACCTCTTCCAGTCCAGTGTTGGGAAGGTCAGGCATCGCAACCGCCGACACACTTGGACTCTCTTTGGGGAAAGATCAAGATCCACTTCCACCTCGTGCTGAAGCTGCTGCCACTAGTCATGGCCGAGACGATGAAATGCCATCAACGTCGTCTGCCAAGGCCGATGCCCAATGTCATAGTAGAGAGCATGTAAAATCCAAAACACAAACGTTCAGTATACTATCCATCCATCTACATTGTATACCTGTGGCGGCTTTTTTTTTTATACTAGTAGTTTAGCAGTCTGCTGACAGTGTCCACCAGGTCCATTATACTGTATATAGCAGTACGGTAGGCCACTGCTGTACCTACCTCTGTGTCGTCACTCATCATCCATTAAGTATACTATCCATCCATCTACATTGTATACCTGTGGTGGATTTTTTTTTTATACTAGTAGTTTAGCAGTCTGCTGACAGTGTCCACCAGGTCCATTATACTGTATATAGCAGTACGGTAGGCCACTGCTGTACCTACCTCTGTGTCGTCACTCGTCATCCATTAAGTATACTATCCATCCATCTACATTGTATACCTGTGGTGGCTTTTTTTTATACTAGTAGTTTAGCAGTCTGCTGACAGTGTCCACCAGGTCCATTATACTGTATATAGCAGTACGGTAGGCCACTGCTGTACCTACCTCTGTGTCGTCACTCGTCATCCATTAAGTATACTATCCATCCATCTACATTGTATACCTGTGGAGGCTTTTTTTTTATACTAGTAGTTTAGCAGTCTGCTGACAGTGTCCACCAGGTCCATTATACTGTATATAGCAATACGGTAGGCCACTGCTGTACCTACCTCTGTGTCGTCACTCGTCATCCATTAAGTATACTATCCATCCATCTACATTGTATACCTGTGGTGGCTTTTTTTTTTATACTAGTTTAGCAGTCTGCTGACAGTGTCCACCAGGTCCATTATACTGTATATAGCAGTACGGTAGGCCACTGCTGTACCTACCTCTGTCGTCACTCGTCATCCATTAAGTATACTATCCATCCATCTACATTGTATACCTGTGGTGGCTTTTTTTATACTAGTAGTTTAGCAGTCTGCTGACAGTGTCCACCAGGTCCATTATACTGTATATAGCAGTACGGTAGGCCACTGCTGTACCTACCTCTGTGTCATCACTCGTCATCCATTAAGTATACTATCCATCCATCTACATTGTATACCTGTGGTGGCTTTTTTTTATACTAGTAGTTTAGCAGTCTGCTGACAGTGTCCACCAGGTCCATTATACTGTATATAGCAGTACGGTAGGCCACTGCTGTACCTACCTCTGTGTCGTCACTCATCATCCATTAAGTATACTATCCATCCATCTACATTGTATACCTGTGGTGGCTTTTTTTTTATACTAGTAGTTTAGCAGTCTGCTGACAGTGTCCACCAGGTCCATTATACTGTATATAGCAATACGGTAGGCCACTGCTGTACCTACCTCTGTGTCGTCACTCGTCATCCATTAAGTATACTATCCATCCATCTACATTGTATACATGTGGTGGCTTTTTTTTATACTAGTAGTTTAGCAGTCTGCTGACAGGGTCTACCAGGTCCATTATACTGTATATAGCAGTACGGTAGGCCACTGCTGTACCTACCTCTGTGTCGTCACTCGTCATCCATAAAGTATACTATCCATCCATCTACATTGTATACCTGTGGTGGCTTTTTTTTTTATACTAGTAGTTTAGCAGTCTGCTGACAGTGTCCACCAGGTCCATTATACTGTATATAGCAGTACGGTAGGCCACTGCTGTACCTACCTCTGTGTCGTCACTCGTCATCCATTAAGTATACTATCCATCCATCTACATTGTATACCTGTGGTGGCTTTTTTTATACTAGTAGTTTAGCAGTCTGCTGACAGTGTCCACCAGGTCCATTATACTGTATATAGCAGTACGGTAGGCCACTGCTGTACCTACCTCTGTGTCGTCACTCGTCATCCATTAAGTATACTATCCATCCATCTACATTGTATACCTGTGGTGGCTTTTTTTTATACTAGTAGTTTAGCAGTCTGCTGACAGTGTCCACCAGGTCCATTATACTGTATATAGCAGTACGGTAGGCCACTGCTGTACCTACCTCTGTGTCGTCACTCGTCATCCATTAAGTATACTATCCATCCATCTACATTGTATACCTGTGGTGGCTTTTTTTAATACTAGTAGTTTAGCAGTCTGCTGACAGTGTCCACCAGGTCCATTATACTGTATATAGCAGTACGGTAGGCTACTGCTGTACCTACCTCTGTGTCGTCACTCGTCATCCATTAAGTATACTATCCATCCATCTACATTGTATACCTGTGGTGGCTTTTTTTTATACTAGTAGTTTAGCAGTCTGCTGACAGTGTCCACCAGGTCCATTATACTGTATATAGCAGTACGGTAGGCCACTGCTGTACCTACCTCTGTGTCGTCACTCGTCATCCATTAAGTATACTATCCATCCATCTACATTGTATACCGGTGGTGGCTTTTTTTTATACTAGTAGTTTAGCAGTCTGCTGACAGTGTCCACCAGGTCCATTATACTGTATATAGCAGTACGGTAGGCCACTGCTGTACCTACCTCTGTGTCGTCACTCGTCATCCATTAAGTATACTATCCATCCATCTACATTGTATACCTGTGGTGGCTTTTTTTTTATACTAGTAGTTTAGCAGTCTGCTGACAGTGTCCACCAGGTCCATTATACTGTATATAGCAGTACGGTAGGCCACTGCTGTACCTACCTCTGTGTCGTCACTCGTCATCCATTAAGTATACTAATATCCATCCATCTACATTGTATACCTGTGGTGCCTTTTAGTTGTGCACAGTAAATATAGTAGTAGGCCATTGCTATTGATACTGGCATATAATTCCACACATTAAAAAATGGAGAACAAAAATGTGGTGGTTAAAGGGAAAGATCAAGATCCACTTCCACCTCGTGCTGAAGCTGCTGCCACTAGTCATGGCCGAGACGATGAAATGCCATCAACGTCGTCTGCCAAGGCCGATGCCCAATGTCATAGTAGAGAGCATGTAAAATTCAAAACACAAAAGTTCAGTAAAATGACCCAAAAATCAAAATTAAAAGCGTCTGAGGAGAAGCGTTAACTTGCCAATATGCCATTTACGACACGGAGTGGCAAGGAACGGCTGAGGCCCTGGCCTATGTTCATGGCTAGTGGTTCAGCTTCAAATGAGGATGGAAGCACTCATCCTCTCGCTAGAAAAATGAAAAGACTTAAGCTGGCAAAAGCACAGCAAAGAACTGTGCGTTCTTCAAAATCACAAATCCCCAAGGAGAGTCCAATTATGTCATACGATGCCTGACCTTCCCGACACTGGACGGGAAGAGCTTGCGCCTTCCACCATTTGCACGCCCCCTGCAAGTGCTAGAAGGAGCACCCGCAGTCCAGTTCCTGATAGTCAAATTGAAGATGTCACTGTTGAAGTACACCAGGATGAGGATATGGGTGTTGCTGGCGCTGGGGAGGAAATTGACAAGGAGGATTCTGATGGTGAGGTGGTTTGTTTAAGTCAGGCACCCGGGGAGACACCTGTTGTCCGTGGGAGGAATATGGCCCTTGACATGCCTGGTCAAAATACAAAAAAAATCAGCTCTTCGGTGTGGAATTATTTCAACACAAATGCGGACAACAGGTGTCAAGCCGTGTGTTGCCTTTGTCAAGCTGTAATAAGTAGGGGTAAGGACGTTAACCACCTCGGAACATCCTCCCTTATACGTCACCTGCAGCGCATTCATCATAAGTCAGTGACGAGTTCAAAAACTTTGGGTGACAGCGGAAGCAGTCCACTGACCACTAAATCCCTTCCTCTTGTAACCAAGCTCCTGCAAACCACACCACCAACTCCCTCAGTGTCAATTTCCTCCTTACCCAGGAAAGCCAATAGTCCTGCAGGCCATGTCACTGGCAAGTCTGACGAGTCCTCTCCTGCCTGGGATTCCTCCGATGCATCCTTGAGTGTAACGCCTACTGCTGCTGGCGCTGCTGTTGTTGCTGCTGGGAGTCGATCGTCATCCCAGAGGGAAGTCGGAAGACCACTTGTACTACTTCCAGTAAGCAATTGACTGTCCAACAGTCCTTTGCGAGGAAGATGAAATATCACAGCAGTCATCCTGCTGCAAAGCGGATAACTGAGGCCTTGGCAGCCTGGGCGGTGAGAAACGTGGTTCCGGTATCCATCGTTAATTCAGAGCCAACTATAGACTTGATTGAGGTACTGTGTCCCCGGTACCAGATACCATCTAGGTTCCATTTCTCTAGGCAGGCGATACCGAAAATGTACACAGACCTCAGAAAAAGACTCACCAGTGTCCTAAAAAATGCAGTTGTACCCAATGTCCACTTAACCACGGACATGTGGACAAGTGGAGCAGGGCAGACTCAGGACTATATGACTGTGACAGCCCACTGGGTAGATGTATTGCCTCCCGCTGCAAGAACAGCAGCGGCGGCACCAGTAGCAGCATCTCGCAAACGCCAAATCGTTCCTAGGCAGGCTACGCTTTGTATCACCGCTTTCCAGAATACGCACACAGCTGAAAACCTCTTACGGCAACTGAGGAAGATCATCGCAGAGTGGCTTACCCCAATTGGACTCTCCTGGGGATTTGTGACATCGGACAACGCCAGCAATATTGTGCGTGCATTACATCTGGGCAAATTCCAGCACGTCCCATGTTTTGCACATACCTTGAATTTGGTGGTGCAGAATTATTTAAAAAACGACAGGGGCGTGCAAGAGATGCTGTCGGTGGCCCCAAGATTTGCGGGCCACTTTCAGCGTTCAGGCACCGCGTACAGAAGACTGGAGCACCACCAAAAATACCTGAACCTGCCCTGCCATCATCTGAAGCAAGAGGTGGTAACGGGGTGGAATTCAACCCTCTATATGCTTCAGAGGATGGAGAAGCAGCAAAAGGCCATTCAAGCCTATACATCTGGCCATGATATAGGCAAAGGAGGTGGAATGCACCTGTCTCAAGCGCAGTGGAGAATGATTTCAACGTTGTGCAAGGTTCTGCAACCCTTTGAACTTGCCACACGTGAAGTCAGTTCAGACACTGCCAGACTGAGTCAGGTCATTGCCCTCATCAGGCTTTTGCAGTAGAAGCTGGAGACATTGAAGGAGGAGCTAAAACAGAGCGATTCCGCTAGGCATGTGGGACTTGTGGATGGAGCCCTTCATTCGCTTAACCAGGATTCACGGGTGGTCAATCTGTTGAAATCAGAGCACTACATTTTGGCCACCGTGCTCGATCCTAGATTTAAAACCTACGTTGTATCTCTCTTTCCGGCAGACACAAGTCTGCAGGGGTTCAAAGACCTGCTGGTGAGAAAATTGTCAAGTCAAGCGGAACGTGACCCGTCAACAGCTCCTCCTTCACATTCTCCCGCAACTGGGGGTGCGAGGAAAAGGCTAAGAATTCCAAACCCACCCTCTGGCGGTGATGCAGGGCAGTCTGGAGCGAGTGCTGACATCTGGTCCGGACTGAAGGACCTGCCAACGATTACTGAAATGTCGTCTACTGTCACTGCATATGATTCTCTCACCATTGAAAGAATGGTGGAGGATTATATGAGTGACCGCATCCAAGTAGGCACGTCAGACAGTCCGTACGTATACTGGCAGGAAAAAGAGGCAATTTGGAGGCCCTTGCAGAAAGAAACTGGCTTTATTCTACCTAAGTTGCCCTCCCTCCAGTGTGTACTCCAAAAGAGTGTTTAGTGCAGCCGCTCACCTTGTCAGCAATCGGCGTACGAGGTTACTTCCAGAAAATGTGGAGAAGATGATGTTCATTAAAATGAATTATAATCAATTCCTCCGTGGAGACATTCACCAGCAGCAATTGCCTCCAGAAAGTACACGGGGACCTGAGATGGTGGATTCCAGTGGGGACGAATTGATAATCTGTGAGGAGGGGGATGTACACGGTGATATATCGGAGGATGATGATGAGGTAGACATCTTGCCTCTGTAGAGCCAGTTTGTGCAAGGAGAGATTGATTGCTTCTTTTTTGGTGGGGGCCCAAACCAACCAGTCATTTCAGTCACAGTCGTGTTGCAGACCCTGTCACTGAAATGATGGGTTCGTTAAAGTGTGCATGTCCTGTTTATACAACATAAGGGTGGGTGGGAGGGCCCAAGGACAATTCCATCTTGCACCTCTTTTTTCTTTCATTTTTCTTTGCATCATGTGCTGTTTGGGGAGTATTTTTTTCAAGTGCCATCCTGTCTGACACTGCAGTGCCACTCCTAGATGGGCCAGGTGTTTGTGTCGGCCACTAGGGTCGCTTAGCTTAGTCACACAGCTACCTCATTGCGCCTCTTTTTTTCTTTGCATCATGTGCTGTTTGGGGACTATTTTTTTCAAGTGCCATCCTGTCTGACACTGCAGTGCCACTCCTAGATGGGCCAGGTGTTTGTGTCGGCCACTTGGGTCGCTGAGCTTAGTCACACAGCTACCTCATTGCGCCTCTTTTTTTCTTTGCATCATGTGCTGTTTGGGGACTATTTTTTTGAAGTGCCATCCTGTCTGACACTGCAGTGCCACTCCTAGATAGGCCAGGTGTTTGTGTCGGCCACTAGGGTCGCTTAGCTTAGTCACACAGCTACCTCATTGCGCCTCTTTTTTTCTTTGCATCATGTGCTGTTTGGGGACTATTTTTTTCAAGTGCCATCCTGTCTGACACTGCAGTGCCACTCCTAGATGGGCCAGGTGTTTGTGTCGGCCACTTGGGTCGCTGAGCTTAGTCACACAGCTACCTCATTGCGCCTCTTTTTTTCTTTGCATCATGTGCTGTTTGGGGACTATTTTTTTCAAGTGACATCCTGTCTGACACTGCAGTGCCACTCCTAGATGGGCCAGGTGTTTGTGTCGGCCACTTGTGTCGCTTAGCTTAGCCATCCAGCGACCTCGGTGCAAATTTTAGGACTAAAAATAATATTGTGAGGTGTGAGGTGTTCAGAATAGACTGAAAATGAGTGGAAATTATGGTTATTGAGGTTAATACTATGGGATCAAAATGACCCCCAAATTCTATGATTTAAGCTGTTTTTTTAGTGTTTTTTGAAAAAAACACCCGAATCCAAAACACACCCGAATCCGACAAAAAATTTCCGGTGAGGTTTTGCCAATACGCGTCCGAACCCAAAACACGGCCGCGGAACCGAACCCAAAACCAAAACACAAAACCCGAAAAATTTCCGGTGCACATCACTAAATATTAATAGCCCCTTTATTTGGAGTAAATAATATACAGCACAAAACCGCACCACTGAACTTATATAGCAGCACCACTGGACTGGACTTATACGCCAGTACCATTGGAATTATACGGCAGGATCACTGGAATTATACGACAGTATCACTGGACATATACGGCAGTATCACTGGACATATACGGCAGGATTTATACGCCAGTACCACTGGAATTATACGCCAGAACCACTGGAATTATACGACAGTATCACTGGAATTATACGGCAGTACCGCTGGACATATACGGCACTAAAACTGGACTGGATTTATACGCCAGTACCACTGGAATTATATGGCAGTATCACTGGACTGGATTTATACGCCAGTACCACTGGACATATACGGCAGCACCACTGGAATTATAAGGCAGTACCACTGGACATATACGGCAGCACCACTGGAATTATAAGGCAGTACCACTAGACATATACAGCAGCACAGGACACCACCACTGATCTGATGCAGGATAACACAGCACCACTGCAATGGACTGGACTTATACAGCAGCACTGGACATATGGCAGCAGAGGACACCACCACTGTGACTGGACTGATGCAGGTCACTGAGGACGGAGACACGTCCTCTCTCTACACTCTCTAATGCCGGAGTGAAAATGGCGGCGACGCGCGGGTCCTTATATGGAATCTAAACCTTGCGAGAATCCAACAGCGGGATGATGATGTTTTGCTTAATTCTGGTTTCCGGGCTCGGGTGGTGAAGTTCGGGCGGGTTCGGTTCTCAGGGAACCGATCCCAATCATCTCTAATTTCCAGGAACATTCTCAGGTTATGAAGATTTTCCCCTGGTATTCTCGTTAGCATTGTCCACGGTGAGTGCAATTCTTACATCTTCTGTCTCTAGGCTTTATAAATGAATAATCATCGGAGAGGAGGTTTTTCCAAAACAAACAAAAAATAAGGGTTGTCATCGAGCAGTGCAGTGTGCACTCAGAGGGGTAAATTTACTAAGATTCGTATTTTCCCGTTTCAGGTCAAAGTTCAATCACGAATGACATCGAAAGTGTAAAACTGCAACTTTTTGAATTGATTACGACTAATTTACTAAGCTGTCGTATTCGGGTTTTTCTTTTGTTCCGATGTCGATGTCATTCGTGGTTTTTTTTCTATTTTTACGGCAGTGATTAGCAAAACACTGCCGACTTTTTTTACAATCAATCTCGGCCGGATCTGTGTGATCCGTGCTGGGTTTTTTTTTGTTTTTTTTTTAAATTAAACACTGTAAAATATAAAAAAAAAATGCGTGGGGTCCCCCCTCCTAAGCATAACCAGCCTCGGGCTCTTTGAGCCGATCCTGGTTGCAGAAATATGGGGAAAAAAATGACAGGGGTTCCCCCATATTTAAGCAACCAGCATCGGGCTCTGCGCCTGGTCCTGGTCCCAAAAATACGGGGGACAAAAAGAGTAGGGGTCCCCCGTATTTTTAAAACCAGCACCGGGCTCCACTAGCTGGACAGATAATGCCACAGCCGGGGGTCACTTTTATATAGTGCCCTGCGGCCGTGGCATCAAAAATCCAACTAGTCACCCCTGGCCGGGGTACCCTGGGGGAGTGGGGACCCCTTCAATCAAGGGGTCCCCCCCCCCCCCACCCAAGGGCCAGGGGTGAAGCCCGAGGCTGTCCCCCCCCCATCCAATGGGCTGCGGATGGGGGGGCTGATAGCCTTTGTTGTAATAGAAAAGATATTGTTTTTAGTAGCAGTACTACAAGTCCCAGCAAGCCTCCCCCGCATGCTGGTACTTGGAGAACCACAAGTACCAGCATGCGGCGGAAAAACTGGCCCGCTGGTACCTGTAGTACTACTACTAAAAAAATACCCAAAAAAAGACAAGACACACACACCGTGAAAGTATAATTTTATTACATACATACACACATACATACATACTTACCTTAAGTTCCCACGCAGGTCGGTCCTCTTCTCCAGTAGAATCCAAGGGGTACCTGTTGAAGAAATTATACTCACGAGATCCAGGGGTCCAGGCTCCTCGGGAAATCCAGGGGTAATCCACGTACTTGAAAAAAAACAAAAAACGGTGTCCCGACCACGAACTGAAAGGGGACCCATGTTTGCACATGGGTCACCTTTCCACGAATGCCAGAAACCCACTTTGACTTCTGTCTAAGTGGGTTTCTTCAGCCAATCAGGGAGCGCCACGTTGTAGCACTCTCCTGATCAGCTGTGTGGTCCTGTCCTCACTGACAGGCAGTACACGGCAGTGTTACAATGTAGCGCCTATGCGCTACATTGTAACCAATGATGGGAACTTTCTGCCCTGCGGTTGACCTAAAGTGACGTCACCGCTGAGCAGAAAGTTCCCATCATTGGTTACAATGTAGCGCATAGGCGCTACATTGTAACACTGCCGTGTGCTGCCTGTCAGTGAGGACAGGACCACACAGCTGATCAGGAGAGTGCTACAACGTGGCGCTCCCTGATTGGCTGAAGAAACCCACTTAGACAGAAGTCAAAGTGGGTTTCTGGCATTCGTGGAAAGGTGACCCATGTGCAAACATGGGTCCCCTTTCAGTTCGTGGTCGGGACACCGTTTTTTTTTTTTTTTTCAAGTACGTGGATTACCCCTGGATTTCCCGAGGAGCCTGGACCCCTGGATCTCGTGAGTATAATTTCTTCAACAGGTACCCCTTGGATTCTACTGGAGAAGAGGACCGACCTGCGTGGGAACTTAAGGTAAGTATGTATGTATGTGTGTATGTATGTAATAAAATTATACTTTCACGGTGTGTGTGTCTTGTCTTTTTTTGGGTATTTTTTTAGTAGTAGTACTACAGGTACCAGCGGGCCCGTTTTTCCGTCGCATGCTGGTACTTGTGGTTCTCCAAGTACCAGCATGCGGGGGAGGCTTGCTGGGACTTGTAGTACTGCTACTAAAAACAATATCTTTTCTTTTACAACAAAGGCTATCAGCCTCCCCATCCGCAGCCCATTGGATGGGGGGGGACAGCCTCGGGCTTCACCCCTGGCCCTTGGGTGGCTGGGGGGGGGGGACCCCTTGATTGAAGGGGTCCCCACTCCCCCAGGGTACCCCGGCCAGGAGTGACTAGTTGGATTTTTGATGCCACGGCCGCAGGGCACTATATAAAAGTGACCCCCGGCTGTGTCATTATCTGTCCAGCTAGTGGAGCCCGGTGCTGGTTTTAAAAATACGGGGGACCCCTACTCTTCTTGTCCCCCGTATTTTTGGGACCAGGACCAGGCGCAGAGCCCGATGCTGGTTGCTTAAATATGGGGGAACCCCTGTCATTTTTTCCCCCATATTTCTGCAACCAGGATCGGCTCAAAGAGCCCGAGGCTGGTTATGCTTAGGAGGGGGGACCCCACGCAATTTTTTTTGAAAAAATAAGCACTTTCCCACCCCTTCCCACTGATATACATGCACGGATCTCATGGATCCGTGCATGCCTATCCAATCACGAATAAAAAAAAAAGGTCTGTTTTTTTTTAGCACTTTTTTACGAGTTGTAATTTTTCACGGCAGTGTTTGTTTGTTTTTCGCTTTGCACTTCTTAGTAAATGACCGAGATTCATACTTAAACAGCCGCGTTTTGACCGATGGTGTATTCATTCGTAATTTTTTACTTGGACTTGCAAAAAATTACGAATGCCCTCATCTCTGCCGTGATTAGTGTTTAGTAAATTACCGAGATGACACTTTGATGAAAAAACGGCATCTCGGTCAAAATCGGGAGCTTAGTAAATTTCCCCCAGAGTATTAGCTGAGAGAGTATTAGCTGAGAGAGTATTAGCTGGGAGAGTATTAGCTGAGAGAGTATTAGCTGACAGAGTATTAGCAGAGAGAGTATTAGCTGGGAGAGTATTAGCTGAGAGAGTATTAGCAGAGAGAGTATTAGCTGGGAATGTATTTACTGGAAATGTATTTACTGGAAGAGTATTTACTGGAGGTGTATTTGTGTATTAGCTGGAAGTACGTTCGCAGGAAGAGTATTAGCTGGTAGAGTATTTGCTGGAAGTGTATTTGTGTATTAGCTGGAAGTACATTTGCAGGAAGAGTATTAGCTGGTAGAGTATTAGCTGGAAGAGTATTTGTGTATTAGCTGGAAGTACATTTGCAGGAAGAGTATTAGCTGGAAGAGTATTTGCTGGTAGAGTATTGCTGGAAGAGTATTTGCTGGAAGAGTATTTGCAGCAGGAAGAGTATTTGCAGGAAGAGTATTAGCTGGTAGAGTATTTGCAGGAAGAGTATTTGCTGGAAGTGTATTTGCTGGAAGAGTAATTACTGGAAGAGCATTTGCAACAGGAAGAGTATTTGCAGGAATAGTATTTGCAGGAAGTGTATTTGCAGGAAGAGTATTTGCTGGAAGAGTATTTGCAGCAGGAAGAGTATTTACTGGAAGAGTATTTACTGGAAGAGTATTTGCAACAGGAAGAGTGCAGGAATAGTTTTTGCAGGAAGTGTATTTGCAGGAAGAGTATTTGCAGGAAGAGTATTTGCAGGAAGAGTATTTGCTGGAAGAGTATTTGCTGGAAGAGTGTTTGTTGGTGCTCACAGAGAAATGTGTTTGAATTGGTCAAGTTTAGCTGATAATATTGTAAAGTTAGTACTTCCACAGACTATAAAAAGATCTGATAAAAGTGTAAAACCTTCCCCACAATGACACGCTGAGATTGGGTGTAGGAGAGTGACAGAGTTCCTGCAAATGATATTCAGAAACGGGCGACCTGAGAGGGGCGATGAGCTTTCTGTAACCAGTGACAATGAAGTGACAGTTCTGGCAGTTCCATCACGCGGTTGTACCGGTGACTTTATAGGATTCGTTGATAATATTTACACAAATGTACTGTACATATTAATTACATGGTCATGGGATAAGTCTATAGAAATGTCTACGTTCCTTATATTGCAAACAAGTGCTCTTCTTATCCAGCCCACACTGTCTGGAGAAACGCGTCAGTCACACAGATTTGCGTCTCTTCCCAAACACGTTGTTGATCAGTTTCGCCATTGATCCGCTCGGCCTCCTCTTCTCTTTGATCTTGATGTTGATGTTTAAGACAATGTTTCTAATGATGGTTGTAAACATGGCGACAATTTCTTGGCATTGTTCTGCTGCGGACATCTCGTAAAACTGGCATCTGTGCTCTAGTGCCACCTTCTGTCCTTCTTCCCAGGGCACCTCCCTGATGTGACACAGGTCCTGCTTGTTACCAATCAGGAACACAACGGCCTCAATATCTCTGAAACAGGAAAGGGGACAGGATTGAGTGATATCTGATGTCTGCGAACGCTAGAACCGTGCGCGTGATAGGCTTTCACTTTCAACACACGGATTTGCCACTTAGGGCCTAATTCAGACAGAATTTGCAGCGGTCTGCAATCAGATAGTCACCGCCCAGGGAGAGTGAAAACATGCCCCATGCAATTGTGCGAAAGCACGTGTACGCAGTGCGAAAACTCCGCCAGACAGCGGACAGCTGCAAATCCGTTCGCACCACACTCGCCATCCAATGAATTTTCCAGTGTGTGCAGTGTGTGCGCAGCCCAGGACTTACTCCTCCAGTGCGATACAAACAGGCTGATCGGGGCCGGAGATGTCAGACACCCGCCCTGAAAACGCTTGGGAACGCCTGCGTTTTCCCTGACACTCCCAGAAAACGGCCAGTTACCACCCACAAACGTCCTCTTCCTGTCTCTCACTTTGCGAACGCTTGAGATCAAAATTTTCACCCCATTCTGTCACTGTTTGGCAACCAGCCTGCGCATTGCGGTGCATATGCATGCGCAGTCATTCAATAATTGGCCGCTGTGCAAATTCGCACAACATCGATCAGGTCTGAATCGGGCTCTTAGTCCGGCTGATTGTTTCTTTATCATATGAACATAAGTACAATGCCGTGGCTGCAGAATATTCTATCTTACAGTATATTATACCTGAGGCCCGGCATAGACGGCTTACTCTATTACTACAGAGCAGCGGAACATGGGGAATATCCTGCTATTACTACAGAGCAGCGGAACATGGGGAATATCCTGCTATTACTACAGAGCCGGGGAACATGGGGAATATCCTGCTATTACTACAGAGCCGCGGAACATGGGGAATATCCTGCTATTACTACAGAGCCGGGGAACATGGGGGATATCCTGCTATTACTACAGAGCAGCGGAACATGGGGAATATCCTGCTATTACTACAGAGCCGGGGAACATGGGGAATATCCTGCTATTACTACAGAGCCGCGGAACATGGGGAATATCCTGCTATTACTACAGAGCCGCGGAACATGGGGGATATCCTGCTATTACTACAGAGCCGCGGAACATGGGGAATATCCTGCTATTACTACAGAGCCGCGGAACATGGGGGATATCCTGCTATTACTACAGAGCCGCGGAACATGGGGAATATCCTGCTATTACTACAGAGCCGCGGAACATGGGGAATATCCTGCTATTACTACAGAGCCGCGGAACATGGGGAATATCCTGCTATTACTACAGAGCCGGGGAACATGGGGGATATCCTGCTATTACTACAGAGCCGGGGAACATGGGGGATATCCTGCTATTACTACAGAGCCGGGGAACATGGGGGATATCCTGCTATTACTACAGAGCCGGGGAACATGGGGAATATCCTGCTATTACTACAGAGCCGCGGAACATGGGGAATATCCTGCTATTACTACAGAGCCGCGGAACATGGGGAATATCCTGCTATTACTACAGAGCCGCGGAACGTGGGGGATATCCTGCTATTACTACAGAGCCGCGGAACATGGGGAATATCCTGCTATTACTACAGAGCCGGGGAACATGGGGGATATCCTGCTATTACTACAGAGCCGCGGAACATGGGGGATATCCTGCTATTACTACAGAGCCGGGGAACATGGGGGATATCCTGCTATTACTACAGAGCCGGGGAACATGGGGATATCTGCTATTACTACAGAGCCGCGGAACATGGGGAATATCCTGCTATTACTACAGAGCCGCGGAACATGGGGAATATCCTGCTATTACTACAGAGCCGCGGAACGTGGGGGATATCCTGCTATTACTACAGAGCCGCGGAACATGGGGAATATCCTGCTATTACTACAGAGCCGCGGAACATGGGGAATATCCTGCTATTACTACAGAGCCGCGGAACATGGGGAATATCCTGCTATTACTACAGAGCCGCGGAACATGGGGAATATCCTGCTATTACTACAGAGCCGGGGAACATGGGGAATATCCTGCTATTACTACAGAGCCGCGGAACATGGGGAATATCCTGCTATTACTACAGAGCCGCGGAACGTGGGGGATATCCTGCTATTACTACAGAGCCGCGGAACATGGGGAATATCCTGCTATTACTACAGAGCCGGGGAACATGGGGAATATCCTGCTATTACTACAGAGCCGGGGAACATGGGGGATATCCTGCTATTACTACAGAGCCGGGGAACATGGGGGATATCCTGCTATTACTACAGAGCCGGGGAACATGGGGATATCTGCTATTACTACAGAGCCGGGGAACATGGGGAATATCCTGCTATTACTACAGAGCCGCGGAACGTGGGGAATATCCTGCTATTACTACAGAGCCGCGGAACGTGGGGGATATCCTGCTATTACTACAGAGCCGCGGAACATGGGGAATATCCTGCTATTACTACAGAGCCGCGGAACATGGGGAATATCCTGCTATTACTACAGAGCCGCGGAACGTGGGGGATATCCTGCTATTACTACAGAGCCGCGGAACATGGGGAATATCCTGCTATTACTACAGAGCCGCGGAACATGGGGAATATCCTGCTATTACTACAGAGCCGCGGAACATGGGGAATATCCTGCTATTACTACAGAGCCGCGGAACGTGGGGGATATCCTGCTATTACTACAGAGCCGCGGAACATGGGGAATATCCTGCTATTACTACAGAGCCGCGGAACATGGGGAATATCCTGCTATTACTACAGAGCCGCGGAACATGGGGGATATCCTGCTATTACTACAGAGCCGCGGAACATGGGGGATATCCTGCTATTACTACAGAGCCGCGGAACATGGGGGATATCCTGCTATTACTACAGAGCCGCGGAACATGGGGAATATCCTGCTATTACTACAGAGCCGCGGAACATGGGGAATATCCTGCTATTACTACAGAGCCGCGGAACATGGGGGATATCCTGCTATTACTACAGAGCCGTGGAACATGGGGGATATCCTGCTATTACTACAGAGCCGGGGAACATGGGGGATATCCTGCTATTACTACAGAGCCGCGGAACGTGGGGGATATCTGGTATTACTACAGAGCCGCGGAACGTGGGGGATATCCTGCTATTACTACAGAGCCGGGGAACATGGGGGATATCCTGCTATTACTACAGAGCTGCGGAACATGGGGAATATCCTGCTATTACTACAGAGCCGCGGAACATGGGGGATATCCTGCTATTACTACAGAGCCGCGGAACATGGGGAATATCCTGCTATTACTACAGAGCCGCGGAACATGGGGGATATCCTGCTATTACTACAGAGCCGGGGAACATGGGGAATATCCTGCTATTACTACAGAGCCTGGGAACATGGGGGATATCCTGCTATTACTACAGAGCCGGGGAACATGGGGGATATCCTGCTATTACTACAGAGCCGGGGAACATGGGGGATATCCTGCTATTACTACAAAGCCGGGGAACATGGGGGATATCCTGCTATTACTACAGAGCCGGGGAACATGGGGAATATCCTGCTATTACTACAGAGCCGCGGAACATGGGGGATATCTGGTATTACTACAGAGCCGCGGAACATGGGGAATATCCTGCTATTACTACAGAGCTGGGGAACATGGGGGATATCCTGCTATTACTACAGAGCCGGGGAACATGGGGGATATCCTGCTATTACTACAGAGCCGGGGAACATGGGGGATATCCTGCTATTACTACAGAGCCGGGGAACATGGGGGATATCCTGCTATTACTACAGAGCCGGGGAACATGGGGGATATCCTGCTATTACTACAGAGCCGGGGAACATGGGGGATATCCTGCTATTACTACAGAGCCGGGGAACATGGGGGATATCCTGCTATTACTACAGAGCCGGGGAACATGGGGAATATCCTGCTATTACTACAGAGCCGCGGAACATGGGGGATATCTGGTATTACTACAGAGCCGGGGAACATGGGGAATATCCTGCTATTACTACAGAGCGGGGAACATGGGGGATATCTGGTATTACAACAGAGCCGCGGAACATGGGGAATATCCTGCTATTACTACAGAGCCGGGGAACATGGGGGATATCCTGCTATTACTACAGAGCCGCGGAACATGGGGGATATCCTGCTATTACTACAGAGCCGCGGAACATGGGGAATATCCTGCTATTACTACAGAGCCGGGGAACATGGGGGATATCCTGCTATTACTACAGAGCCGCGGAACATGGGGGATATCCTGCTATTACTACAGAGCCGCGGAACGTGGGGGATATCTGGTATTACTACAGAGCCGCGGAACGTGGGGGATATCCTGCTATTACTACAGAGCCGGGGAACATGGGGAATATCCTGCTATTACTACAGAGCCGCGGAACATGGGGGATATCTGGTATTACTACAGAGCCGGGGAACATGGGGAAAATCCTGCTATTACTACAGAGCCGCGGAACATGGGGAATATCCTGCTATTACTACAGAGCCGCGGAACATGGGGAATATCCTGCTATTACTACAGAGCCGCAGAACAAGGGGGATATCTGGTATTACTACAGAGCCGGGGAACATGGGGGATATCTGCTATTACTACAGAGCCGGGGAACATGGGGGATATCCTGCTATTACTACAGAGCCGCGGAACATGGGGGATATCCTACTATTACTACAGAGCCGGGGAACATGGGGAATATCCTGCTATTACTACAGAGCCGCGGAACATGGGGGATATCCTGCTATTACTACAGAGCCGGGGAACATGGGGGATATCCTGCTATTACTACAGAGCCGGGGAACATGGGGGATATCCTGCTATTACTACAGAGCCGGGGAACATGGGGGATATCCTGCTATTACTACAGAGCCGGGGAACATGGGGGATATCCTGCTATTACTACAGAGCCGGGGAACATGGGGGATATCCTGCTATTACTACAGAGCCGGGGAACATGGGGAATATCCTGCTATTACTACAGAGCCGCGGAACATGGGGGATATCTGGTATTACTACAGAGCCGGGGAACATGGGGAATATCCTGCTATTACTACAGAGCCGGGGAACATGGGGGATATCTGGTATTACAACAGAGCCGCGGAACATGGGGAATATCCTGCTATTACTACAGAGCCGGGGAACATGGGGGATATCCTGCTATTACTACAGAGCCGCGGAACATGGGGGATATCCTGCTATTACTACAGAGCCGCGGAACATGGGGAATATCCTGCTATTACTACAGAGCCGGGGAACATGGGGAATATCCTGCTATTACTACAGAGCCGCGGAACATGGGGGATATCCTGCTATTACTACAGAGCCGCGGAACGTGGGGGATATCCTGCTATTACTACAGAGCCGGGGAACATGGGGAATATCCTGCTATTACTACAGAGCCGCGGAACATGGGGGATATCTGGTATTACTACAGAGCCGGGGAACATGGGGAAAATCCTGCTATTACTACAGAGCCGCGGAACATGGGGAATATCCTGCTATTACTACAGAGCCGCGGAACATGGGGAATATCCTGCTATTACTACAGAGCCGCAGAACAAGGGGGATATCTGGTATTACTACAGAGCCGGGGAACATGGGGGATATCTGCTATTACTACAGAGCCGGGGAACATGGGGGATATCCTGCTATTACTACAGAGCCGCGGAACATGGGGGATATGCTACTATTACTACAGAGCCGGGGAACATGGGGAATATCCTGCTATTACTACAGAGCCGCGGAACATGGGGGATATCCTGCTATTACTACAGAGCCGGGGAACATGGGGGATATCCTGCTATTACTACAGAGCCGGGGAACAAGGGGGATATCCTGCTATTACTACAGAGCCGGGGAACATGGGGGATATCCTGCTATTACTACAGAGCCGGGGAACATGGGGGATATCCTGCTATTACTACAGAGCCGGGGAACAAGGGGGATATCCTGCTATTACTACAGAGCCGTGGAACATGGGGGATATCCTGCTATTACTACAGAGCCGGGGAACATGGGGGATATCCTGCTATTACTACAGAGCCGGGGAACATGGGGGATATCCTGCTATTACTACAGAGCCGCGGAGCATGGGGGATATCCTGCTATTACTACAGAGCCGCGGAACATGGGGAATATCCTGCTATTACTACAGAGCCGCGGAACATGGGGGATATCCTGCTATTACTACAGAGCCGCGGAACATGGGGAATATCCTGCTATTACTACAGAGCCGGGGAACAAGGGGGATATCCTGCTATTACTACAGAGCCGTGGAACATGGGGGATATCCTGCTATTACTACAGAGCCGGGGAACATGGGGGATATCCTGCTATTACTACAGAGCCGGGGAACATGGGGGATATCCTGCTATTACTACAGAGCCGCGGAGCATGGGGGATATCCTGCTATTACTACAGAGCCGCGGAACATGGGGAATATCCTGCTATTACTACAGAGCCGCGGAACATGGGGGATATCCTGCTATTACTACAGAGCTGCGGAACATGGGGAATATCCTGCTATTACTACAGAGCCGGGGAACATGGGGAATATCCTGCTATTACTACAGAGCCGGGGAACATGGGGGATATCCTGCTATTACTACAGAGCCGGGGAACATGGGGGATATCCTGCTATTACTACAGAGCCGGGGAACATGGGGGATATCCTGCTATTACTACAAAGCCGGGGAACATGGGGGATATCCTGCTATTACTACAGAGCCGGGGAACATGGGGAATATCCTGCTATTACTACAGAGCCGCGGAACATGGGGGATATCTGGTATTACTACAGAGCCGCGGAACATGGGGGATATCTGGTATTACTACAGAGCCGCGGAACATGGGGAATATCCTGCTATTACTACAGAGCTGGGGAACATGGGGGATATCCTGCTATTACTACAGAGCCGGGGAACATGGGGGATATCCTGCTATTACTACAGAGCCGGGGAACATGGGGGATATCCTGCTATTACTACAGAGCCGGGGAACATGGGGGATATCCTGCTATTACTACAGAGCCGGGGAACATGGGGGATATCCTGCTATTACTACAGAGCCGGGGAACATGGGGGATATCCTGCTATTACTACAGAGCCGGGGAACATGGGGAATATCCTGCTATTACTACAGAGCCGCGGAACATGGGGGATATCTGGTATTACTACAGAGCCGCGGAACATGGGGAATATCCTGCTATTACTACAGAGCCGGGGAACAAGGGGGATATCATGCTATTACTAAAGAGCCGGGGAACATGGGGGATATCCTGCTATTACTACAGAGCCGCGGAACATGGGGGATATCCTGCTATTACTGCAGAGCAGCGGAACATGGGGGATATCTGGTATTACTACAGAGCCGCGGAACATGGGGAATATCCTGCTATTACTACAAAGCCGGGGAACATGGGGGATATCCTGCTATTACTACAGAGCCGGGGAACATGGGGGATATCCTGCTATTACTACAGAGCCGCGGAACATGGGGAATATCCTGCTATTACTACAGAGCCGCGGAACATGGGGGATATCTGGCTATTACTACAGAGCCGCGGAACATGGGAATATCCTGCTATTACTACAGAGCCGTGGAACATGGGGGATATCCTGCTATTACTACAGAGCCGGGGAACATGGGGAATATCCTGCTATTACTACAGAGCCGCGGAACATGGGGAATATCCTGCTATTACTACAGAGCCGCGGAACATGGGGGATATCCTGCTATTACTACAGAGCCGGGGAACATGGGGGATATCCTGCTATTACTACAGAGCCGCGGAACATGGGGAATATCCTGCTATTAATACAGAGCCGGGGAACATGGGGGATATCCTGCTATTACTACAGAGCCGGGGAACATGGGGATATCCTGCTATTACTACAGAGCCGGGGAACATGGGGGATATCCTGCTATTACTACAGAGCCGGGGAACATGGGGGATATCCTGCTATTACTACAGAGCCGGGGAACATGGGGGATATCCTGCTATTACTACAGAGCCGGGGAACATGGGGAATATCCTGCTATTACTACAGAGCCGCGGAACATGGGGAATATCCTGCTATTACTACAGAGCCGCGGAACATGGGGAATATCCTGCTATTACTACAGAGCCGCGGAACATGGGGGAATATCCTGCTATTACTGAAGAGCCGGGGGGAACATGGGGAATATCCTGCTATTACTACAGAGCCGCGGAACATGGGGGATATCCTGCTATTACTACAGAGCCGGGGAACATGGGGGATATCCTGCTATTACTACAGAGCCGCGGAACATGGGGGATATCCTGCTATTACTACAGAGCCGGGGAACATGGGGGATATCCTGCTATTACTACAGAGCTGGGGAACATGGGGAATATCCTGCTATTACTACACAGCCGGGGAACATGGGGGATATCCTGCTATTACTACAGAGCCGGGGAACATGGGGGATATCCTGCTATTACTACAGAGCCGCGGAACATGGGGGATATCCTGCTATTACTACAGAGCCGGGGAACACGGGGGATATCTTGCTATTACTACAGAGCCGCGGAACATGGGGGATATCCTGCTATTACTACAGAGCCGGGGAACATGGGGGATATCCTGCTATTACTACAGAGCCGCGGAACATGGGGGATATCCTGCTATTACTACAGAGCCGGGGAACATGGGGGATATCCTGCTATTACTACAGAGCCGGGGAACATGGGGGATATCCTGCTATTACTACAGAGCCGCGGAACATGGGGAATATCCTGCTATTACTACAGAGCCGCGGAACATGGGGGATATCCTGCTATTACTACAGAGCCGGGGAACATGGGGGATATCCTGCTATTACTACAGAGCCGCGGAACATGGGGAATATCCTGCTATTACTACAGAGCCGGGGAACATGGGGGATATCCTGCTATTACTACAGAGCCGGGGAACATGGGGGATATCCTGCTATTACTACAGAGCCGCGGAACATGGGGAATATCCTGCTATTACTACAGAGCCGCGGAACATGGGGAATATCCTGCTATTACTACAGAGCCGGGGAACATGGGGGATATCCTGCTATTACTACAGAGCCGGGGAACATGGGGGATATCCTGCTATTACTACAGAGCTGCGGAACATGGGGAATATCCTGCTATTACTACAGAGCCGCGGAACATGGGGAATATCCTGCTATTACTACAGAGCCGCGGAACATGGGGAATATCCTGCTATTACTACAGAGCCGGGGAACATGGGGGGATATCTGGTATTACTACAGAGCCGGGGTACATGGGGAATATCCTGCTAGTACTACAGAGCCGGGGAACATCCTGCTATTACTACAGAGCCGGGGAACATCGGGGATATCCTGCTATTACTACAGAGCCGGGGAACATGGGGGATATCCTCCTATTACTACAGAGCCGGGGAACATGGGGGATATCCTGCTATTACTACAGAGCCGGGGAACATGGGGAATATCCTGCTATTACTACAGAGCCGCGGAACATGGGGGATATCTGGTATTACTACAGAGCCGCGGAACATGGGGAATATCCTGCTATTACTACAGAGCTGCGGAACATGGGAGATATCTGGTATTACTACAGAGCCGCGGAACATGGGGGATATCTGGTATTACTACAGAGCCGCGGAACATAGGGGATATCTGGTATTAATGGTCTTATTCTTCTCTCTATCTTGTAATCATGTTACTGGTGGTAAAATGTCAGCAGCACCTGGTGGTGGCGACATCCCCAGCCCGTCTACAGGGGGGGATTAGACTAGCAGTGGCGGTCACTGGTGCCCATGCTATGGAAGTTCTGGGTAAGGGGGGGGGGGGATTAGACTAGCAGTGGCGGTCACTGGTGCCCCTGCTATGGAAGTTCTGGGTAAGGAGGGGGATTAGACTAGCAGTGGTGGTCACTGGTGCCCCTGCTATGGAAGTTATGAGTAAGGGGGGGGGGGGATTAGACTAGCAGTGGTGGTCACTGGTGCCCCTGCTATGGAAGTTGTGGGTAAGGGGGGGGGGGTATTAGACTAGCAGTGGTGGTCACTGGTGCCCCTGCTATGGAAGTTGTGGGTAAGGGGGGGGGGGGGGATTAGACTAGCAGTGGTGGTCACTGGTGCCCCTGCTATGGAAGTTGTGGGTAAGGGGGGGGGGGGGGTATTAGACTAGCAGTGGTGGTCACTGGTGCCCCTGCTATGGAAGTTGTGGGTAAGGGGGGGGGGGGGGGGGATTAGACTAGCAGTGGTGGTCACTGGTGCCCCTGCTATGGAAGTTCTGGGTATGGGGGGGGGGGGGGGATTAGACTAGCAGTGGTGGTCATTGGTGCCCCTGCTATGGAAGTTCTGGGTATGGGGGGGGGGGATTAGACTAGCAGTGGTGGTCATTGGTGCCCCTGCTATGGAAGTTCTGGTTAAGGAGGGGGATTAGACTAGCAGTGGTGGTCACTGGTGCCCCTGCTATGGAAGTTCTGGTTAAGGAGGGGGATTAGACTAGCAGTGGTGGTCACTGGTGCCCCTGCTATGGAAGTTATGAGTAAGGGGGGGGGGGGGGATTAGACTAGCAGTGGTGGTCACTGGTGCCCCTGCTATGGAAGTTCTGGGTAAGGGGGGGGGGGGTATTAGTCTAGCAGTGGTGGTCACTGGTGCCCCTGCTATGGAAGTTGTGGGTAAGGGGGGGGGGGGATTAGACTAGCAGTGGTGGTCACTGGTGCCCCTGCTATGGAAGTTGTGGGTAAGGGGGGGATCAGACTAGCAGTGGTGGTCACTGGTGCTCCTGCTATGGAAGTTCTGGGTAAGGGGGGGATTAGACTAGCTGTGGCGGTCACTGGTGCCCCTGCTATGGAAGTTCTGGGTAAGGGGGGGGGGGATTAGACTAGCAGTGGTAGTCGCTGGTGCCCCTGCTATGGAAGTTCTGGGTAAGGGGGGGATTAGAGTAGCAGTGGTGGTCACTGGTGCCCTTGCTATAGAAGTTCTGGGTAAGGGGGGGGGGGGGGATTTTCATTTAAGTCTATAAAGAAATGTATTTTTGGGACAGCAAAATAGGGAATAGGATTTTTTTTTAAAGGAGAGTTGGAGAACATAGGGTGCAGAGAGAGGTGGATGACAGAGAGAGAGAGAGGGAGATGGAGAGGGGGAGAGAGGGAAAAAGGGAGGAAGAGAGAGGGAAAGGAGAGAAAGGGAGATGGAGAGGGGAAGAGAGGGAAAGAGGGAGGGAGAAATGAGGGAGTGAAGTGGACAGGATGGATGCGGACCTACAAATGGCATCATTTAGAGCCTCAAAACGTGAGAGCTTGGCCCCACCATCCAAAGTGTCTGCAGCGTCTCCCAGAGAGGAGACAGAAGGTAGGTAAGTATGCATTAGCATACGTTAGTAAATATCGCATCACCCTCAAATCCGCATTGCATGCAATTCAGAATCAGTCCCAATGAAATGAAGAGACCCTTGTGGGGACATTGTACATGTGGAGGCTGGATCTTCATAGTGAATGTGTACGGGCGCTTTGCGCCATGGCTGTCAGTACCGTTTAGCAGCCCGGAAATGCGCCTCCCCGCAGGCTGTAGATCAATGTCTTGGCAAATATGAAGGACGGCCTGTGACTGATGTCATACACGACCAGGAACCCATCTGCTCGGCTCAGCTCCTCGCTCAGGGGCACTTTCTTATGTGGCTGAAACATACACATGCAATATATTAATACACATATTGCTGCAAAATGAATGTATCAGTGCCCCCTGTTGGTGATGGCTAGAACTGGTGTAAGCTCTCTGCGAGCACTGGGGGGGATTCAGGAAGGATCTGTTTGCGATCCATACTACATTTCCCCAATGATCGGGTCTTGGGATCTCAGCGCACAGGTGTTCGGGGGGAGAAAACGGGGGCGGGGGGCTGCCGACGATTGGGAAAATGAGGGCATGTAATCCCCATTTTCTGGAGTGGCGAGGCCAAGGACTGGGTTGTGGACGCGGTCTCCTTGAACTCGCAAGGCCACCTGCGACGCAGGACACTGCGACCCTCGGGTGGGACAGCGGGACAGTGTTCGCTTAGTGGGACTGCCACGCGGGAATTGGGACCTTGTTACACATGAATAGCAGAACTTTTTATGTACACATATGGCGGATGTACTAAAGGGGAAATGCTGTAAAACCCCCGTTTTCATATGCCAAGGGTATCTCCATCAAAAGCCTATGTGCTTCTACCACACCCGCCGTCGAACGTCGCACCCGCCGACCTTCCTCTCCCTCACCTGTGCCCAGGCAGCGCTCTACGATCCCCCCACTTCCTCCTCCCCCGCTGCACAGCCATTTCTGCTTCCAGCTGCAGGGGGGAGGAGGAGGGGACCGGGGACTCCCAGCAAACGTCACCTCCCGGGGCTGGGAGGTGACAGACCCCACAGAACCCCCCGCACACCTTCTAACAGGTATCGCGGGGGGCATCTGTCACCGCATTCCGATGTTAATCACATATGTTAGTACGTGTACGATTAGCATCGATGCGGGGGACCGCCCTTAGAAACAGAGCTAAATTGCTTGAAAGGCACCTGTGTGCAGGTATCACCTCACATTACCTGAGTGCAGGGGACACCTCCACCTCACATTACCTGTGTGCAGGGACACCTCACATTACCTGAGTGCAGGGGACACCTCACATTACCTGAGTGCAGGGGACACCTCACATTACCTGAGTGCAGGGGACACCTCACATTACCTGAGTGCAGGGACACCTCACATTACCTGAGTGCAGGGACACCTCACATTACCTGAGTGCAGGGACACCTCACATTACCTGAGTGCAGGGGACACCTCACATTACCTGTGTGCAGGGGACACCTCACATTACCTGAGTGCAGGGGTCACCTCACATTACCTGAGTGCAGGGGACACCTCACATTACCTGAGTGCAGGGACACCTCACATTACCTGAGTTCTGGGGACACCTCACATTGGGGGTCATTCCGAGTTGTTCGCTCGCTAGCAGATTTTAGCAGCATTGCAAACGCTAGGCCGCCGCCCTCTGGGAGTGTATCTTAGCTTAGCAGAATTGCGAACGAAAGATTAGCAGAATTGCGAATAGAAAATTCTTAGCAGTTTCTGAGTAGCTCGAGACTTACTCCTACACTGCGATCAGCTCAGCACGTTTCGTTCCTGGTTTGACGTCACAAACACGCCCTGCGTTCGGCCAGCCTCTCCCCCGTTTCTCCAGATACTCCCGCGTTTTATCCTGGCACGCCTGCGTTTTTCCACACACTCCCAGAAAACGGTCAGTTTCCACCCAGGAACACCCACTTCCTGTCAATCACACTCCGATCACTTCAACGATGAAAATTCTTTGTTCGGATGTGAGTAAATCTACTAAGTTTTGTGCCATAATACTTAGCGCATGCGCACTGCGTACCATGTGCATGCGCATTTTTGCCTTAATCGCTCCGTTGCAAAAATCAGCAACGAGCGAACAACTCGGAATGACCCCCATTACCTGAGTGCAGGGGACATTACCTAAGTGCAGGGGACACCTCACATTACCTGAGTGCAGGGGACATTACCTGAGTGCTGGGGACACCTCACATTACCTGAGTGCAGGGGACACCTCACATTACCTGAGTGCAGGGGACATTACCTGAGTGCAGGGGACACCTCCCATTACCTGAGTGCAGGGGACACCTCCCATTACCTGAGTGCAGGGGACACCTCACATTACCTGAGTGCAGGGGACACCTCACATTACCTAAGTGCAGGGGACACCTCACATTACCTGAGTGCAGGGGACACCTCACATTACCTGTGTGCAGGGGACACCTCACATTACCTGAGTGCAGGGGTCACCTCACATTACCTGAGTGCAGGGACACCTCACATTACCTGAGTGCAGGGGACACCTCACATTACCTGAGTGCAGGGGACATTACCTGAGTGCAGGGGACACCTCACATTACCTGAGTGCAGGGGACACCTCACATTACCTGAGTGCAGGGGACACCTCACATTACCTGAGTGCAGGGGACACCTCACATTACCTAAGTGCAGGGGACACCTCACATTACCTGAGTGCAGGGGACACCTCACATTACCTGAGTGCAGGGGACACCTCACATTACCTGTGTGCAGGGGTCACCTCACATTACCTAAGTGCTGGGGACACCTCACATTACCTGTGTGCAGGGGTCACCTCACATTACCTGAGTGCAGGGGACACCTCACATTACCTGAGTGCAGTGGTCACCTCACATTACCTGAGTGCAGGGGACACCTCACATTACCTGAGTGCAGGGGACATTACCTGTGTGCAGGTGACACCTCACATTACCTGAGTGCAGGGGACACCTCACATTACCTGTGTGCAGGGGTCACCTCACATTACCTGAGTGCAGGGGACACCTCACATTACCTGAGTGCAGGGGACACCTCACATTACCTGAGTGCAGGGGACACCTCACATTACCTGTGTGCAGGGGACACCTCACATTACCTGTGTGCAGGGGACACCTCACATTACCTGAGTGCAGGGGACACCTCACATTACCTGAGTGCAGGGGACATTACCTGAGTGCAGGTGACACCTCACATTACCTGAGTGCAGGGGACACCTCACATTACCTGAGTGCAGGGGACATTACCTGAGTGCAGGTGACACCTCACATTACCTGAGTGCAGGTGACACCTCTCATTACCTGAGTGCAGGGGACACCTCACATTACCTGAGTGCAGGGGACATTACCTGAGTGCAGGTGACACCTCACATTACCTGAGAACAGGGGTCATAGATCTCCAGATTGGTTACTCTTCCATCCATAGTCATCTGCTTTGTATATATACACTCTGTAAAAGAGATGAGACCATCAGATCCTAGGCCTGAAACCAAACATGGCGGGAAATATATCAGTGTCTGGAAGCTGCGGTATTCTGTAGGAGATGTGATATTGTGTGTCGGCATTGTGGCATCTGCGATCCTGACTAGCGCTATGGTAACTGCTTCCCTATTGTAGGAGATGCGATATTGTGCGTCGGCATTGTGATGTCCGGGATCCTGAATAGCGCTATGGTAACCGCTTCCCTATTGTAGGAGATGCGATATTGTGCGTCGGCAATGTGATGTCCGGGATCCTGACTAGCGCTATGGTAACCGCTTCCCTACTGTAGGTGATGTGATATTGTCTCTCATTCCGAGTTGATCGCTCGCTAGCTGCTTTTAGCAGCATTGCACACGCTAGGCCGCCGCCCTCTGGGAGTGTATCTTAGCTTAGCAGAAGTGCGACCGAAAGGATCGCAGAACGGCGTCCAAATTTTATCAAGCAGTTTCTGAGTAACTCCAGACCTACTCCTACCTTGCGATCACTTCAGACTATTTAGTTCCTGTTTTGACGTCACAAACACGCCCTGCGTTCGGCCAGCCACTCCCCCGTTTCCCCAGGCACGCCTGCGTTTTTTCACTCACTCCCCGAAAACGCTCAGTTACCACCCAGAAACACCCACTTCCTGTCAATCACTCTGCGGCCAGCAGTGCGACTGAAAAGCGTCGCTAGACCTTGTGTGAAACTACATCGGCTTTTGTGAAAGTACATCGCGCGTGCGCACTGCGCACCATACGCATGCGCAGAAATGCCGCTTTTTTACCTAATCCCCGCGCTGCGACCAAAAGTAGCTAGCGAACAACACGGAATGACCACCATTGTGCGTCGGCATTGTAACGTCCGGGATCCCGACTAGCGCTATGGTAACCGCTTCCCGTTACAATGGGATGACTTTCCCCTATCCCACAGCAAATAGGGAATATCTCCTGCATACTGTACTTCACGCTCGGGTTTTACCCTTTATGTGTATAATTATGAGAGCGCAGCAGTTCCATGTGCTGGGAGCTTAGGGTCTGTGTATGCGTCCTGACTGCACCGTGGCTGCTCCATGTACTGTTATATCTATATATTCGTGCAATCAGTTATATTGGGTATCTTGCTGTATCTACAGTATATTTGTGTAATAAAGCATTGGATAATACGTGTGTGAGGTATTGTTATGCTACTAGTTACTGCATGCAAGCAGGCAAGAGTTACCTACCCTCCCTCATTCTGCAGGAGACTCCCTGAAATAGCAGCAATCTCCCTCACTCCCTGAATAGACCAGCAATCTCCCTGATTTTACCTTACCCCCATTATATAGCTGTTACATTCTTGGGGAAAAGATAAAGAGGAGCTATATACATTCAAATGGGATCATCAGCGCCATTTCCCTGTATTGGTTATAAGGCAAAATGATCCCTATGGCTACAATCATTTTAAATAAGGTTTCTCATGGCCACTTACAGTATATTATATACACAGGGCCGGACTGGGACTAAAAATAGGCCCTGGCATTTTTTAAGCACACAGGCCCACCTCTGTGACTCCTCCCCTTACTGTTCCTGACTCCTCCCACTTATTAGTCTATGTTCTTACAAATATAATTAATGGCCCTCATTCCGAGTCGTTCGCTCGGTATTTTTCATCGCATCGCAGTGAAATTCCGCTTAGTACGCATGCGCAATATTCGCACTGCGACTGCGCCAAGTAATTTTACAATGGAGATAGTATTTTTACTCACGGCTTTTTCATCGCTCCGGCGATCGTAATGTGATTGACAGGAAATGGGTGTTACTGGGCGGAAACAGGCCGTTTTATGGGCGTGCGGGAAAAAACGCTACCGTTTCCGGAAAAAACGCAGGAGTGGCCGGGGAAACGGGGGAGTGTCTGGGCGAACGCTGGGTGTGTTTGTGACGTCAAACCAGGAACGACAAGCACTGAACTGATCGCAGATGCCGAGTAAGTCTGAAGCTACTCTGAAACTGCTAAGTAGTTTGTAATCGCAATATTGCGAATACATCGGTCGCAATTTTAAGAAGCTAAGATACACTCCCAGTAGGCGTAGGCTTAGCGTGAGCAACTCTGCTAAAATCGCCTTGCGACCGATCAACTCGGAATGAGGGCCAATATTCTAACAACATACAGGCGTACATCATTCTCTATTAAAATATACTCAACCAGTGGTTGAAGTGGGAATTTCGAAGTGGGGGTATGGAAATGTGAGGTTTGTAATTAAGTGCGGCGCTCCGGAAAGGGGGTGTGGCCACTCAAAGGGGCGTGGTCACTCAAAAGGGGGCGTGGTCTTCAGTGTAGTTTACCACACCATACACCCCTTATACGCATTATGCACCACAATAGTAGGACCCCTTATACTATCTAGTACTGCTGCCCCTTTCACATTATACCACACAGTATGAGCCAAAATTCACATTACAGCACCCGGTATGAGCCGAAATTTACATTATATGCCACCGATAGTGCAGTGCCAGGTATACAAATGCCCCCACAGTGCCAGGTATACAAATGCCCCCCCAGTGCCAGGTATACAAATGCCCCCACAGTGCCAGGTATACAGATGCCCCCACAGTGCCAGGTATACAAATGCCCCCACAGTGCCAGGTATACAATTGCCCCCACAGTGCTAGGTAAACAATTGCCCCCACAGTGCCAGGTAAACAATTGCCCCCACAGTGCCAGGTAAACAATTGCCCCCACAGTGCCAGGTAAACAATTGCCCCCACAGTGCCAGGTATACAAATGCCCCCACAGTGCCAGGTATAAAAATGCCCCCACAGTGCCAGGTATACAAATGCCCCCACAGTGCCAGATCCACAAATGCCCCCACAGTGCCAGGTATACAAATGCCCCCACAGTGCCAGGTATACAAATGCCCCCCACAGTGCCAGGTATACAGATGCCCCCACAGTGCAAGGTATACAGATGCCCCCACAGTGCCATGTATACAGATGCCCCCACAGTGCCAGGTAAACAATTGCCCCCACAGTGCCAGGTATACAAATGCCCCACAGTGCCAGCCAATTGCCCCCACAGTGCCAGGTATACAATTGCCCCCACAGCAGCCAGTGCTGCAGCTACTTACCGCTGCTGCACTGCTGCTGCTCCTCCTCCTCCGGGCTGTGAGGGACGGGGGTGAGAGCGCCGGGCGCCCGCCAGCGCGGCTGTGTCTGGCGCGGCAGCGTATATCGTTCAAACCAGCCGCCGGTTTGTGAGCCAATCAGAGCTCGCGGACCGGCGGCTTCTGATTGGCTGCCGGTCCGCGAGCTCTGATTGGCTCATGAACCGGCGGCTGCTTTGAAGTCCGCTATACGCGCCGCGCCAGACACAGCCATGCTGGCGGGCGCCCGGCGCTTTCACCCCCGAACCTCACAGCTCTCCAATCCTGACAGCTGAGACGCGCTGCCGCCGGACTGAGCGGCAGCGCGTCTCAGTGACCGCTGGACCGGCCCACGTGGCCATCGGCCCTTCTGGCATTTGCCAGAAGTGCCAGATGGCCAGTCCGGCCCTGGCTGAGACGCGCTGCCGCCGGACTGAGCGGCAGCGCGTCTCAGTGACCGCTGGACCGGCCCATGTGGCCATCGGCCCTTCTGGCATTTGCCAGAAGTGCCAGATGGCCAGTCCGGCCCTGATTATACAGTCTACTAACTTTGGGGCTCATTTACATTTTGATGTAAGTCATTTTCATGCAGCAGTACACGCCCGCGCTTATAGGTGTTAATTTCACAATCTCCCTGACATGCTTTATTAAAAGTAGGCAAGTATGAAGCAGGCTTTATTATGCACTATGGTATGCAGTCAGGGCCGGCGCTACCCGCTCAGCGAAGGGATGCAGTGCAGGGAGGCGCTGGGACAGAGAGGCGCTGTCCCTGCTCTGCATCCCTTCCCCGCAGTAGCGGAATCCAGCAGTGGGTGAGAAGGGCGATCGCTCCCCCCCCCCCGTCCCGTAGGTTAACGAGCGCCTAAATGTGACGTCAGCAGCTGCTCTCCGCGCCCCCTCCCTGTTCGGATCTTGTGAGATGGAGCAAGGCGTTGCAGTGTGTCCGGAGCCTCCCCCCGCCTCCCCCTCCTGCGTAGCTTGCGTCCCCGCACTGGTGAAAGGATCCGCTCCCAATTCCAGGACCACAAGCTGCCCGAGGAGTTGCAGGCACGAGCCCGGGGAGGAGGCAGTGGGTGGTATCTTCACTGGCTGGGGAGGCAATAAGAAGTGCTGCACTGGCTTCCTCAACTGCCGGCTGATCCGACCTCCCTTTCAGCCGGTCCTGACTAGCGGTCCCTCATATGGAGCCACAGTATCAGCCAGAAGGTCAGTGCCTCGCACCTCATCTGGTTGTCATGTGACCAGGAGGAGTAGGTTCTGCAGCAGCTGCACCTCCCTACTGTCTGAAAGGTGTCAGCTGCCTGTAGAGGAAGCTACTACTATTTGGGGGAATTATGTACAAGGACGCTACTATTACTGGGGGGGCAGTATGCATAACAAAGCTACTACTACTGGGGGGGGGGGGGCATTACGTATGAGGACGCTACTACTAGGGGGGGAATTACGTATAAGGACGCTTCTACTACTGCGAGTCATTACGTATAAGCACGCTACTACTACTTGGGGCATTACGTATAAGGACGCTTCTACTACTGGGGGTGCACTACATATAAGGACGTGTCTACTACTGGGGGGCATTACGTATAAGGACGCATCTACTACTGGGTGGGCATTACGTATAAGGACGCGTCTACTACTGGGGGGGCATTACGTATAAGAACGCGTCTACTACTGGGGGTGCATTATGTATAAGGACGCTGCTACTACGGGTGGGGCATTACTTATAAGATGAATAAGATTGTGCTACATTGTGGCATCATTTTAAATGGGGGTACTATTGTGTGGCCATGCCCCTTACTTGTGAGACCACACCCCTTTTCCCTGCGTGCACCAAAGGAATTTGTAGGGCGCAAATTTATAGTTTGCAGGGGGGCGCCGAACACCCTAGCACCGGCCCTGTATGCAGTCATGGTAACGCCGGGTGCCTGATGATGATGTCATCAGTGGGCGCTTCTGCTCAGACCCAGAAGTCTGGCTGGACATGTGGTCTGCTAGTTATAAGGTGTGCCCACTTTCGTATCTGCAGTATATGTTGTATAAAGAGATTTTATATATATATATATATATATATATATATATATATATATGATAGTAGTGAATAGAATTATAATGTGTGACACAGTGGTCAGCATTGCCTGCAGCGTTAGAGGTTATTGGGGACTAGATGGGAAACACTGGTTGGCACAATGGAGGGAGAGGTGATACGTCCCCGTCACCTCTGTCTCAGTGGAATGTGACGTCATAGAATATAAGAAACATTTCTCTACGTGACTATACCACCATGGGGTAAATTTACTAAGATGGGAGTTCTATTTAAGATGGGATGTTGCCCATAGCAACCAATCAGATTCCAGGTATTATCATCTAGAAAGTGCTAGATAAATGAGAAGTACAATCTGATTGGTTGCTATGGGCAACATCCCATCTTAAATAGAACTCCCATCTTAGTAAATTTACCCCCATGTGTCCCGGCGCTAGTCCTGGGGGAGTTACAGTGTGTTCCGGTTATTTCCCATTACGTCTTTCCATGTGCATTATATCAGCAGGAAGGAAGAGAGAACATTGCAGCCACACATCATTATGTGAGAGAACCTGCTGCAGCCTGAGGTAATATTACAGTACCCTGCAGCAGCCTGAGGTAATATTACTGTACCCTGCAGCAGCCTGAGGTAATATTACTGTACCCTGCTGTAGCCTGAGGTATTATTACTGTACCCTGCCGCCGGCTAAGGTAATATTACTGTACCCTGCTGCAGCCTGAGGTAATATTACTGTACCCTGCTGCAGCCTGAGGTCATATTACTGTACCCTGCTGCAGCCTGAGGTCATATTACTGTACCCTGCCGCCGGCTGAGGTAATATTACTGTACCCTGCCGCCGGCTGAGGTAATATTACTGTACCCTGCCGCCGGCTGAGGTAATATTACTGTACCCTGCCGCCGGCTGAGGTAATATTACTGTACCCTGCTGCAGCCTGAGGTAATATTACTGTACCCTGCTGCAGCCTGAGGTCATATTACTGTACCCTGCCGCCGGCTGAGGTAATATTACTGTACCCTGCCGCCGGCTGAGGTAATATTACTGTACCCTGCTGCAGCCTGAGGTAATATTACTGTACCCTGCTGCAGCCTGAGGTCATATTACTGTACCCTGCTGCAGCCTGAGGTCATATTACTGTACCCTGCCGCCGGCTGAGGTAATATTACTGTACCCTGCCGCCGGCTGAGGTAATATTACTGTACCCTGCCGCCGGCTGAGGTAATATTACTGTACCCTGCCGCCGGCTGAGGTAATATTACTGTACCCTGCTGCAGCCTGAGGTAATATTACTGTACCCTGCTGCAGCCTGAGGTCATATTACTGTACCCTGCCGCCGGCTGAGGTAATATTACTGTACCCTGCCGCCGGCTGAGGTAATATTACTGTACCCTGCCGCAGCCTGAGGTAATATTACTGTACCCTGCTGCAGCCTGAGGTAATATTACAGTACCCTGCCGCAGCCTGAGGTAATATTACTGTACCCTGCCGCAGCCTGAGGTAATATTACTGTACCCTGCTGCAGCCAGAGGTAATATTACTGTACCCTGCAGCAGCCTGAGGTAATATTACTGTACCCTGCAGCAGCCTGAGGTAATATTACTGTACCCTGCTGTAGCCTGAGGTATTATTACTGTACCCTGCCGCCGGCTGAGGTAATATTACTGTACCCTGCCGCCGGCTGAGGTAATATTTATTACTGTACCCTGCTGCAGCCTGAGGTCATATTACTGTACCCTGCCGCCGGCTGAGGTAATATTACTGTACCCTGCCGCCGGCTGAGGTAATATTACTGTACCCTGCCGCCGGCTGAGGTAATATTACTGTACCCTGCTGCAGCCAGAGGTCATATTACTGTACCCTGCCCCAGCCTGAGGTAATATTACTGTACCCTGCTGCCGCCTGAGGTAATATTACAGTACCCTGCTGCAGCCTGAGGTAATATTACTGTACCCTGCTGCAGCCTGAGATAATATTACTGTAACCTGCTGCAGCCTGAGGTAATATTACTGTAACCTGCTGCAGCCTGAGGTAATATTACTGTACCCTGCTGCAGCCTGAGGTAATATTACTGTACCCTGCCGCCGGCTGAGGTAATATTACTGTACCCTGCCGCCGGCTGAGGTAATATTACTGTACCCTGCTGCAGCCAGAGGTCATATTACTGTACCCTGCCGCAGCCTGAGGTAATATTACTGTACCCTGCCGCAGCCTGAGGTAATATTACTGTACCCTGCTGCAGCCAGAGGTAATATTACTGTACCCTGCAGCAGCCTGAGGTAATATTACTGTACCCTGCAGCAGCCTGAGGTAATATTACTGTACCCTGCAGCAGCCTGAGGTAATATTACTGTACCCTGCTGTAGCCTGAGGTATTATTACTGTACCCTGCCGCCGGCTGAGGTAATATTACTGTACCCTGCCGCCGGCTGAGGTAATATTTATTACTGTACCCTGCTGCAGCCTGAGGTAATATTACTGTACCCTGCTGCAGCCTGAGGTAATATTACTGTACCCTGCTGCAGCCTGAGGTAATATTACTGTACCCTGCTGCAGCCTGAGGTAATATTACTGTACCCTGCCGCCGGCTGAGGTAATATTACTGTACCCTGCTGCAGCCAGAGGTAATATTACTGTACCCTGCTGCAGCCTGAGGTAATATTACTGTAACCTGCTGCAGCCTGAGGTAATATTACTGTACCCTGCTGCAGCCTGAGGTCATATTACTGTACCCTGCCGCCGGCTGAGGTAATATTACTGTACCCTGCTGCAGCCTGAGGTAATATTACTGTACCCTGCCGCCGGCTGAGGTAATATTACTGTACCCTGCTGCAGCCAGAGGTAATATTACTGTACCCTGCCGCAGCCTGAGGTAATATTACTGTACCCTGCTGCAGCCAGAGGTAATATTACTGTACCCTGCTGCAGCCTGAGGTAATATTACTGTACCCTGCAGCAGCCTGAGGTATTATTACTGTACCCTGCTGCAGCCTGAGGTCATATTACTGTACCCTGCCGCCGGCTGAGGTAATATTACTGTACCCTGCCGCAGCCTGAGGTCATATTACTGTACCCTGCAGCAGCCTGAGGTAATATTACTGTACCCTGCCGCAGCCTGAGGTAATATTACTGTACCCTGCCGCAGCCTGAGGTAATATTACTGTACCCTGCTGCAGCCTGAGGTAATATTACTGTACCCTGCAGCAGCCTGAGGTATTATTACTGTACCCTGCCGCAGCCTGAGGTAATATTACTGTACCCTGCCGCAGCCTGAGGTAATATTACTGTACCCTGCTGCAGCCTGAGGTAATATATTACTGTACCCTGCTGCAGCCTGAGGTAATATTACTGTACCCTGCCGCAACCTGAGGTAATATTACTGTACCCTGCCGCAGCCTGAGGTAATATTACTGTAACCTGCTGCAGCCTGAGGTAATATTACTGTAACCTGCTGCAGCCTGAGGTAATATTACTGTACCCTGCTGCTGCCTGAGGTAATATTACTGTACCCTGCTGCAGCCTGAGGTAATATTACTGTACCCTGCCGCAGCCTGAGGTAATATTACTGTACCCTGCCGCCGGCTGAGGTAATATTACTGTACCCTGCCGCAACCTGAGGTAATATTACTGTACCCTGCCGCAACCTGAGGTAATATTACTGTACCCTGCCGCAGCCTGAGGTAATATTACTGTACCCTGCAGCAGCCTGAGGTAATATTACTGTACCCTGCTGCAGCCTGAGGTAATGTTACTGTACCCTGCTGCAGCCTGAGGTAATATTACTGTACCCTGCTGCAGCCTGAGGTAATATTACTGTACCCTGCTGCAGCCTGAGGTAATATTACTGTACCCTGCCGCAGCCTGAGGTAATGTTACTGTACCCTGCCGCCGGCTGAGGTAATAATAAGATTTTACTTACCGATAAATCTATTTCTCGTAGTCCGTAGTGGATGCTGGGGACTCCGTCAGGACCATGGGGATTAGCGGCTCCGCAGGAGACAGGGCACAAAACTAAAGCTTTAGGATCAGGTGGTGTGTACTGGCTCCTCCCCCTATGACCCTCCTCCAAGCCTCAGTTAGGATACTGTGCCCGGACGAGCGTACACAATAAGGAAGGATATTGAATCCCGGGTAAGACTCATACCAGCCACACCAATCACACCGTATAACTTGTGATCTAAACCCAGTTAACAGTATGACAAACGTAGGAGCCTCTGAACAGACGGCTCACAACAATAACAACCCGATTTTTTTTGTAACAATAACTATGTACAAGTATTGCAGACAATCCGCACTTGGGATGGGCGCCCAGCATCCACTACGGACTACGAGAAATAGATTTATCGGTAAGTAAAATCTTATTTTCTCTGACGTCCTAAGTGGATGCTGGGGACTCCGTCAGGACCATGGGGATTATACCAAAGCTCCCAAACGGGCGGGAGAGTGCGGATGACTCTGCAGCACCGAGTGAGAGAACTCCAGGTCCTCCTCAGCCAGGGTGTGCCCCTGACCAAGTAGCAGCTCGGCAAAGTTGTAAAGCCGAGACCCCTCGGGCAGTCGCCCAAGATGAGCCCACCTTCCTTGTGGAATGGGCATTTATATATTTTGGCTGTGGCAGTCCTGCCACAGAATGTGCAAGCTGAATTGTACTACACATTCAACTAGCAATCGTCTGCTTAGAAGCAAGAGCACCCAGTTTTTTTTGGGTGCATACAGGATAACAGCAAGTCAGTTTTCTTGACTCCAGCCGTCCTGGAAATCTATATTTTCAGGGCCCTGACAACATCTAGCAACTTGGAGTCCTCCAAGTCTCTAGTAGCCGCAGGTACCACAATAAGCTGGTTCAGATGAAACGCTGACACCACCTTAGGGAGAAACTGGGGACGAGTCCGCAGCTCTGCCCTGTCCGAATGGACAATCAGATATGGGCTTTTATGAGACAAAGCCGCCAATTCTGACAGTCGCCTGGCCGAGGCCAGGGCCAACATCATGGTCACTTTCCATGTGAGATATTTCAAATCCACAGATTTGAGCGGTTTAAACCAACGTGATTTGAGGAATCCCAGGAAAGATCCCACAGTGCCACTGGAGGCACAAAAGGGGGTTGTATATGCAGTACTCCCTTGTCAAATTTCTGGACTTCAGGAACTGAAGCCAATTCTTTCTGGAAGAAAATCGACAGGGCCGAAATTTGAACCTTAATGGACCCCAATTTGAGGCCCATAGACACTCCTGTTTGCAGGAAATGCAGGAATCGACCGAGTTGAAATTTCTTCGTGGGGCCTTTCTGGCCTCACACCACGCAACATATTTTCGCCACATGTGGTGATAATGTTGTGCGGTCACCTCCTTCCTGGCTTTGACCAGGGTAGGAATGACCTCTTCCGGAATGCCTTTTTTCCCTTAGGATCCGGCGTTCAACCGCCATGCCGTCAAACGCACCCGCGGTAAGTCTTGGAACAGACATGGTACTTGCTGAAGCAAAGTCCCTTCTTATCGGCAGAGGCCCTGAGTCCTCTGTGAGCATCTCATGAAGTTCCGGGTACCAAGTCCTTCTTGGCCCATCCGGAGCCACGAGTATAGTTCCTACTCCTCTACGTCTTATAATTCTCAGTACCTTTGGTATGAGAAGCAGAGGAGGGAACACATACACCGACTGGTACACCCATGGTGTTACCAGAACGTCCACAGCTATTTCCTGAGGGTCTCTTGACCTGGCGCAATACCTGTCCAGTTTTTTGTTCAGGCGGGACGCCATCATGTCCACCTTTGGTCTTCCCAACGGTGCACAATCATGTGGAAACAACTTCTCGATGAAGTCCCCACTCTCCCGGGTGGAGGTCGTGCTGAGGAAGTCTGCTTCCCAGTTGTCCACTCCCGGAATGAAAACTGCTGACAGTGCTATCACATGATTTTCCGCCCAGCGAAGAATCCTTGCAGTTTCTGCCATTGTCCTCCTGCTTCTTGTGCCGCCCTGTCTGTTTACGTGGGCGACTGCCGTGATGTTGTCCCACTGGATCAATACCGGCTGACCTTGAAGCAGAGGTCTTGCTAAGCTTAGAGCATTGTAAATTGCTCTTAGCTCCAGTATATTTATGCGGAGAGAAGTCCCCAGACTTGATAACACTCCCTGGAAATTTTTTCCTTGTGTGACTGCTCCCCAGCCTTTCAAGCTGGAATCCGTGGTCACCAGGACCCAGTCCTGAATGCATAACTGTGGCACTTTAGTAGATGAGCACTCTGCAGCCACCACAGAAGAGACACCCTTGTCCTTGGAGACAGGGTTATCCGCTGATGCATCTGAAGATGCGATCCGGACCATTTGTCCAGCAGATCCCACTGAAAAGTTCTTGCGTGAAATCTGCCGAATGGAATCGCTTCGTAAGAAGCCACCATTTTTCCCAGGACCCTTGTGCAATGATGCACTGACACTTTTCCTGGTTTTTGGAGGTTCCTGACTAGCTCGGATAACTCCCTGGCTTTCTCCTCCGGGAGAAACACCTTTTTCTGGACTGTGTCCAGAATCATCCCTAGGGACAGCAGACGTGTCGTCGGAGACAGCTGCGATTTTGGAATATTTAGAATCCACCCGTGCTGTCGTAGAACTACTTGAGATAGTGCTACTCCGACCTCCAACTGTTCTCTGGACCTTGCCCTTATCAGGAGATCGTCCAAGTAAGGGATAATTAAGACGCCTTTTCTTTGAAGAAGAATCATCATTTCGGCCATTACCTTGGTAAAGACCCGGGGTGCCGTGGACAATCCAAACGGCAGCGTCTGAAACTGATAGTGACAGTTTTATACCACGAACCTGAGGTACCCTTTGTGAGAAGGGCAAATTTGGACATGGAGGTAAGCATCCTTGATGTCCAGGGACACCATATAGTCCCCTTCTTCCTGGTTCGCTATCACTGCTCTGAGTGACTCCATTTAGAATAGGTCTCACCGAGCCGTCTGGCTTCAGTACCACAATATAGTGTGGAATAATACCCCTTTACTTGTTGTAGGAGGGGTACTTTGATTATCACCTGCTGGGAATACAGCTTGTGAATTGTTTCCAATACTGCCTCCCTGTCGGAGGTAGACGTTGGTAAAGCAAACTTCAGGAACCTGCGAGGGGGAGACGTCTCGAATTTCCAATCTGTACCCCTGGGATACTACTTGTAGGATCCAGGGGTCCACTTGCGAGTGAGCCCACTGCGTGCTGAAACTCTTGAGACGACCCCCCACCGCACCTGTTTGTACGGCCCCAGCGTCATGCTGAGGACTTGGCAGAAGCGGTGGAAGGCTTCTGTTCCTGGGAATGGGCTGCCTGCTGCAGTCTTCTTCCCTTACCTCTATCCCTGGGCAGATATTATGGGGACGAAAGGACTGAGGCTGAAAAGACTATGTCTTTTTCTGCTGAGATGTGACTTGGGGTAAAAAAGGTGGATTTTCTAGCTGTTGCCGTGGCCACCAGGTCCGATGGACCGACCCCAAATAACTCCTCCCCTTTATACGGCAATACTTCCATGTGCCGTTTGGAATCTGCATCACCTGACCACTGTCGTGTCCAGAAACATCGTCTGGCAGATATGGACATCGCACTTACTCTTGATGCCAGAGTTTCGCATATATAGAAATGCATCTTTTAAATGCTCTATAGTCAATAAAATACTGTCCCTGTCAAGGGTATCAATATTTCCAGTCAGGGAATCCGACCAAGCCACCCCAGCGCTGCCCATCCAGGCTGAGGCGATCGCTGGTCGCAGTATAACACCAGTATGTGTGTATATACTTTTTAGGATATTTTCCAACCTCCTATCAGTTGGCTCCTTGAGGGCGTCCGTATCTGGAGACGGTAACGCCACTTGTTTTTATAAGCGTGTGAGCGCCTTATCCACCCTAAGGTGTGTTTCCCAACGCGCCATAACTTCTGGCGGGAAAAGGTATACCGCCAATAATTTTCTATCGGGGGGAACCCACGCATCATCACACACTTCATTTAATTTATCTGATTCAGGAAAAACCACATGTAGTTTTTTCACACTCCACATAATACCCTTTTTTGTGGTACTTGTAGTATCAGAAATATGTAACATCTCCTTCATTGCCCTTAACATGTAACGTGTGGCCCTAAAGGAAAATACGTTTGTTTCTTCACCGTCGACACTGGAGTCAGTGTCCGTGTCTGTGTCGACCGACTGAGGTAAAAGGACGTTTTAACGCCCCTGACGGTGTTTTAGACGCCTGGACAGGTACTAATTGGTTTGCCGGCCGTCTCATGTCGTCAACCGACCTTGCAGCGTGTTGACATTATCACGTAATTCCTTAAATAAGCCATCCATTCCGGTGTCGACTCCCTAGAGAGTGACATCACCATTACCGGCAATTGCTCCGCCTCCTCACCAACATCGTCCTCATACATGTCGACACACAAGTACCGACACACAGCACACACACAGGGAATGCTCTGATAGAGGACAGGACCCCACTAGCCCTTTGGGGAGACAGAGGGAGAGTTTGCCAGCACACACCAAAAACGCTATAATTATACAGGGACAACCTTTATATAAGTGTTTTTCCCTTATAGCATTTTAATATATATATACATATCGCCAAATAAGTGCCCCCCCTCTCTGTGCAGTGCAGGGGAGAGCCTGGGAGCCTTCCCACCAGCCTTTCTGTGAGGGAAAATGGCGCTGTGTGCTGAGGAGAATAGGCCCCGCCCCCTTTTCGGCGGGCTTCTTCTCCCGTTTTTCTGAGACCTGGCAGGGGTTAAATACATCCATATAGCCTCCAGGGGCTATATGTGATGTATTTTTAGCCAGAATAAGGTATTATACATTGCTGCCCAGGGCGCCCCCAGCAACGCCCTGCACCCTCCGTGACCATTGGTGTGAAGTGTGTGACAACAATGGCGCACAGCTGCAGTGCTGTGCGCTACCTTCATGAAGACTGAAAAGCCTTCTGCCGCCGGTTTCTGGACCTTCAATCTTCAGCATCTGTAAGGGGGGTCGGCGGCGCGGCTCCGGGACGAACCCCAGGGTGAGACCTGTGTTCCGACTCCCTCTGGAGCTAATGGTGTCCAGTAGCCTAAGAATCCAATCCATCCTGCACGCAGGCGAGTTGAACTTCTCTCCCCTAAGTCCCTCGATGCAGTGAGCCTGTTGCCAGCAGGACTCACTGAAAATAAAAAAACCTAACAAAACTTTTACTCTAAGCAGCTCTTTAGGAGAGCCACCTAGATTGCACCCTGCTCGGACGGGCACAAAAACCTAACTGAGGCTTGGAGGAGGGTCATAGGGGGAGGAGCCAGTACACACCACCTGATCCTAAAGCTTTAGTTTTGTGCCCTGTCTCCTGCGGAGCCGCTAATCCCCATGGTCCTGACGGAGTCCCCAGCATCCACTTAGGACGTCAGAGAAATTACTGTACCCTGCCGCCGGCTGAGGTAATATTACTGTACCCTGCTGCAGCCTGAGGTAATATTACTGTACCCTGCCGCAGCCTGAGGTAATATTACTGTACCCTGCTGCAGCCTGAGGTAATATTACTGTACCCTGCCGCCGGCTGAGGTAATATTACTGTACCCTGCTGCAGCCTGAGGTAATATTACTGTACCCTGCTGCAGCCTGAGGTAATATTACTGTACCCTGCTGCAGCCTGAGGTAATATTACTGTACCCTGCTGCAGCCTGAGGTAATATTACTGTACCCTGCCGCCGGCTGAGGTAATATTACTGTACCCTGCCGCCGGCTGAGGTAATATTACTGTACCCTGCTGCAGCCTGAGGTAATATTACTGTACCCTGCTGCAGCCTGAGGTAATATTACTGTACCCTGCCGCAGCCTGAGGTAATATTACTGTACCCTGCTGCAGCCTGAGGTAATATTACTGTACCCTGCTGCAGCCTGAGGTAATATTACTGTACCCTGCCGCAGCCTGAGGTAATATTACTGTACCCTGCAGCAGTTCTTAGCGCGGTGCTACCACTAGGCGAATCAGGAGGTTTCCCAGGGTGCCAGGGCTTAGGGAGTGCCTATGTCCCCTGAGGCTGCCCCCTAATACAGCTGCAGCCCCCGGCATGGCCTGTGGGGTGGGGCTCCTCCATATTGGTAATGGGTTATGATGTCACACCCCCTGTGTGTAATGCCAGTGGATGCCACCCTCACATGAGGTAAGAGGTGGGTGGGGGGTGCAGGAGGAGAGGGGTGACTGGCCCAGAATCGTGTAACCACGTTTACAGTAATGGTGCCGGCCAGTCTCGCTGTCTTAGGTGTGACTGACCCCAGATCACACAGTGCGGTGGCCGACAGCGATTCTCATGTCACCAAGATAGCCGGATGTCTGTCTGTGATGAGCAAGCTGATCTTTTGCATTTAGGGCTGGATGTATTAACATACATCGCACTAACATATGCGACCAACATTGCAATGCGGTGACGGAGGCCCCCCGCGGTACCTGTGAGGTGGTGTGTGGGGGGTCTCCGTTACCTCCCTGGGCTCTCCACATTCCCCCCACATCGGGAAGGAGCAGCGGACTGTCCCCGGCGCCTCCTCCCTGCAGCCGGAAGGACGTCCGGCTGCGTTGCTAGTGGGAGGAGGAGTTTACCTTCCGGGTCCAGGCTTCCTGGAGGAAGGTATGCCGGGGGAAGGGGGGTCGGCGTCAGCGGCGGCCGTTGATAAGATGGCCATAGGTTTCTATAGGGTATCACCATCCAGAGATACCGATACCCTCATGGGCGAAAATGTGACGGCTGGGTTTTAGTACATAAGAAATGCAATAAAACCCCCAAAAACGGGGTTTTTATCACATTTTCCCTTTAGTACATCCCGCCCTTAGGGGTCTATGTACTAAGTTTTGGAGAGAGAGAGATAAAGTAACAATCAGCTCCTGTCATGTTACAGACTGGGTTTAATAAAATGGCAGCTGATTGGCTGGTACTTTATCTCTCTCCCTTAGTCAAGTACAGTATGCTGCCGGATTACATGGGGACACGGCGTCTCAGCAGCCGCTGTATGGCAGCGCTAGGGCTCCTCCTGATTCACCTGAGGTAAAGTAAATTATCACCTTGCCACCAGATAGATCACTGGTCCGGGTCCCTTCTTCCAGTCACTCACCCTCCTATAACAGGGGCAGCACATTATATCTCTGGGCCCCTAACAAAGCCACTGGCAGCCCCAGCAGTGCCGCCATTCCTCCTGCACCCCCTCTGCTCTCCTGACTGGGCAGACAATGGCCCCCGCTAACTACTACCTTGTCAGAGACCCCCCTCACCTCACCTCAGTGCCGCCATTCCTCCTGCACCCCCTCTGCTCTCCTGACTGGGCAGACAATGGCCCCCGCTAACTACTACCTTGTCAGAGACCCCCCCTCACCTCACCTCAGTGCCGCCATTCCTCCTGCACCCCCTCTGCTCTCCTGACTGGGCAGACAATGGCCCCCGCTAACTACTACCTTGTCAGAGACCCCCCCTCACCTCACCTCAGTGCCGCCATTTCTCCTGCACCCCCTCTGCTCTCCTGACTGGGCAGACAATGGCCCCCGCTAACTACTACCTTGTCAGAGACCCCCCCTCACCTCACCTCAGTGCCGCCATTCCTCCTGCACCCCCCTGCTCTCCTGACTGGGCAGACAATGGCCCCCGCTAACTACTACCTTGTCAGAGACCCCCCCTCACCTCACCTCAGTGCCGCCATTCCTCCTGCACCCCCCTGCTCTCCTGACTGGGCAGACAATGGCCCCCGCTAACTGCTACCTTGGCAGAGACCCCCCCTCACCTCACGTCAGTGCCGCCAATCCTCCTGCACCCCCTCTGCTCTCCTGACTGGGCAGACAATGGCCCCCGCTAGCTACTACCTTGGCAGAGATCCCCCCTCACCTCAGTGCCGCCATTCCTCCTGCACCCCCTCTGCTCTCCTGACTGGGCAGACAATGGCCCCCGCTAACTACTACCTTGTCAGAGACCCCCCCTCACCTCACCTCAGTGCCGCCATTCCTCCTGCACCCCCTCTGCTCTCCTGACTGGGCAGACAATGGCCCCCGCTAGCTACTACCTTGTCAGAGACCCCCCCCTCACCTCACCTCAGTGCCGCCATTCCTCCTGCACCCCCTCTGCACTACTGACTGGGAAGACAATGGCCTCCGCTAACTACTACCTTGTCAGAGACCCCCCCTCACCTCACCTCAGTGCCGCCATTCCTCCTGCACCCCCCCTGCTCTCCTGACTGGGCAGACAATGGCCCCCGCTAGCTACTACCTTGGCAGAGATCCCCCCTCACCTCACCTCAGTGCCGCCATTTCTCCTGCACCCCCCTGCTCTCCTGACTGGGCAGACAATGGCCTCCGCTAGCTACTACCTTGGCAGAGATCCCCCCCTCACCTCACCTCAGTGCCGCCATTCCTCCTGCACCCCCTCTGCTCTCCTGACTGGGCAGAAAATGGCCCCCGCTAACTACTACCTTGTCAGAGACCCCCCCTCACCTCACCTCAGTGCCGCCATTCCTCCTGCACCCCCTCTGCTCTCCTGACTGGGCAGAAATGGCCCCCGCTAACTACTACCTTGTCAGAGACCCCCCCTCACCTCACCTCAGTGCCGCCATTCCTCCTGCACCCCCCTGCTCTCCTGACTGGGCAGACAATGGCCCCCGCTAACTACTACCTTGTCAGAGACCCCCCCTCACCTCACCTCAGTGCCGCTATTCCTCCTGCACCCCCTCTGCTCTCCTGACTGGGCAGACAATGGCCCCCGCTAACTACTACCTTGTCAGAGACCCCCCCTCACCTCACCTCAGTGCCGCCATTCCTCCTGCACCCCCCTGCTCTCCTGACTGGGCAGACAATGGCCCCCGCTAACTACTACCTTGTCAGAGACCCCCCCTCACCTCACCTCAGTGTCGCCATTCCTCCTGCACCCCCCTGCTCTCCTGACTGGGCAGACAATGGCCTCCGCTAGCTACTACCTTGGCAGAGATCCCCCCCTCACCTCACCTCAGTGCCGCCATTCCTCCTGCACCCCCTCTGCTCTCCTGACTGGGCAGAAAATGGCCCCCGCTAACTACTACCTTGTCAGAGACCCCCCCTCACCTCACCTCAGTGCCGCCATTCCTCCTGCACCCCCTCTGCTCTCCTGACTGGGCAGAAATGGCCCCCGCTAACTACTACCTTGTCAGAGACCCCCCCTCACCTCACCTCAGTGCCGCCATTCCTCCTGCACCCCCCTGCTCTCCTGACTGGGCAGACAATGGCCCCCGCTAGCTACTACCTTGTCAGAGACCCCCCCTCACCTCACCTCAGTGCCGCCATTCCTCCTGCACCCCCTCTGCTCTCCTGACTGTGCAGACAATGGCCCCCGCTAACTGCTACCTTGTCAGAGACCCCCCCTCACCTCACCTCAGTGCCGCCATTCCTCCTGCACCCCCTCTGCACTACTGACTGGGAAGACAATGGCCTCCGCTAACTGCTACCTTGGCAGAGACCCCCCCTCACCTCACCTCAGTGCCGCCATTCCTCCTGCACCCCCCCTGCTCTCCTGACTAGGCAGACAATGGCCCCCGCTAGCTACTACCTTGGCAGAGATCCCCCCTCACCTCACCTCAGTGCCGCCATTTCTCCTGCACCCCCTCTGCTCTCCTGACTGGGCAGACAATGGCCCCCGCTAACTGCTACCTTGGCAGAGATGCCCCCTCACCTCACCTCAGTGCCGCCATTCCTCCTGCACCCCCCCTGCTCTCCTGACTGGGCAGACAATGGCCCCCGCTAGCTACTACCTTGGCAGAGATCCCCCCTCACCTCACCTCAGTGCCGCCGTTCCTCCTGCACCACCTCTGCTCTCCTGACTGGGCAGACAATGGCCCCCGCTAGCTACTACCTTGGCAGAGATCCCCCCTCACCTCACCTCAGTGCCGCCATTCCTCCTGCACCCCCCCTGCTCTCCTGACTGGGCAGACAATGGCCCCCGCTAACTGCTACCTTGGCAGAGATCCCCCCTCACCTCACCTCAGTGCCGCCATTCCTCCTGCACCCCCCTGCTCTCCTGACTGGGCAGACAATGGCCCCCGCTAACTGCTACCTTGTCAGAGACCCCCCCTCACCTCACCTCAGTGCCGCCATTCCTCCTGCACCCCCTCTGCTCTCCTGACTGGGCAGACAATGGCCCCCGCTAACTACTACCTTGTCAGAGATCCCCCCTCACCTCACCTCAGTGCCGCCATTCCTCCTGCACCCCCCTGCTCTCCTGACTGGGCAGACAATGGCCCCCGCTAACTGCTACCTTGTCAGAGACCCCCACTCACCTCACCTCAGTGCCGCCATTCCTCCTGCACCCCCTCTGCTCTCCTGACTGGGCAGACAATGGCCCCCGCTAACTGCTACCTTGGCAGAGATCCCCCCTCACCTCACCTCAGTGCCGCCGTTCCTCCTGCACCACCTCTGCTCTCCTGACTGGGCAGACAATGGCCCCCGCTAACTGCTACCTTGGCAGAGATCCCCCCTCACCTCACCTCAGTGCCGCCGTTCCTCCTGCACCACCTCTGCTCTCCTGACTGGGCAGACAATGGCCCCCGCTAGCTACTACCTTGTCAGAGACCCCCCCCTCACCTCACCTCAGTGCCGCCATTCCTCCTGCATCCCCTCTGCTCTCCTGACTGGGCAGACAATGGCCCCGGCTAACTACTACCTTGTCAGAGACCCCCCCTCACCTCACCTCAGTGCCGCCATTCCTCCTGCACCCCCTCTGCTCTCCTGACTGGGTAGACAATGGCCCCCGCTAACTGCTACCTTGGCAGAGATCCCCCCTCACCTCACCTCAGTGCCGCCATTCCTCCTGCACCCCCTCTGCTCTCCTGACTGGGCAGACAATGGCCCCCGCTAGCTACTACCTTGGCAGAGATCCCCCCTCACCTCACCTCAGTGCCGCCATTCCTCCTGCACCCCCTCTGCACTACTGACTGGGCAGACAATGGCCCCCGCTAACTACCACCTTGTCAGAGACCCCCCCTCACCTCACCTCAGTGCCGCCATTCCTCCTGCACCCCCCTGCTCTCCTGACTGGGCAGACAATAGCCCCCGCTAACTACTACCTTGTCAGAGACCCCCCCTCACCTCACCTCAGTGCCGCTATTCCTCCTGCACCCCCTCTGCTCTCCTGACTGGGCAGACAATGGCCCCCGCTAACTACTACCTTGTCAGAGACCCCCCCTCACCTCACCTCAGTGCCGCCATTCCTCCTGCACCCCCCTGCTCTCCTGACTGGGCAGACAATGGCCCCCGCTAACTACTACCTTGTCAGAGACCCCCCCTCACCTCACCTCAGTGTCGCCATTCCTCCTGCACCCCCCTGCTCTCCTGACTGGGCAGACAATGGCCCCCGCTAACTACTACCTTGTCAGAGACCCCCCCCTCACCTCACCTCAGTGCCGCCATTCCTCCTGCACCCCCTCTGCTCTCCTGACTGGGTAGACAATGGCCCCCGCTAACTACCACCTTGTCAGAGACCCCCCCCCTCACCTCACCTCAGTGCTGCCAATCCTCCTGCACCCCCCCTGCTCTCCTGACTGGGCAGACAATGGCCCCCGCTAACTACTACCTTGTCAGAGACCCCCCCTCACCTCACCTCAGTGCCGCCATTCCTCCTGCACCACCTCTGCACTACTGACTGGGCAGACAATGGCCCCCGCTAACTACTACCTTGGCAGAGACCCCCCCTCACCTCACCTCACCTCAGTGCCGCCATTCCTCCTGCACCCCCTCTGCTCTCCTGACTGGGCAGACAATGGCCCCCGCTAACTACTACCTTGTCAGAGACCCCCCCTCACCTCACCTCAGTGCCGCCATTCCTCCTGCACCACCTCTGCACTACTGACTGGGCAGACAATGGCCCCCGCTAACTACTACCTTGTCAGAGACCCCCCCTCACCTCACCTCAGTGCCGCCATTCCTCCTGCACCCCCCCTGCTCTCCTGACTGGGCAGACAATGGCCCCCGCTAACTACTACCTTGTCAGAGACCCCCCCTCACCTCACCTCAGTGCCGCCATTCCTCCTGCACCCCCTCTGCTCTCCTGACTGGGCAGACAATGGCCCCCGCTAACTGCTACCTTGGCAGAGATCCACCCTCACCTCACCTCAGTGCCGCCATTCCTCCTGCACCCCCCTGCTCTCCTGACTGGGCAGACAATGGCCTCCGCTAGCTACTACCTTGGCAGAGATCCCCCCTCCCCTCACCTCAGTGCCGCCATTCCTCCTGCACCCCCCTCTGCTCTCCTGACTGGGCAGACAATGGCCCCCGCTAACTACTACCTTGGCAGAGATCCACCCTCACCTCACCTCAGTGCCGCCATTCCTCCTGCACCCCCCTGCTCTCCTGACTGGGCAGACAATGGCCCCCGCTAACTACCACCTTGTCAGAGACCCCCCCCTCACCTCACCTCAGTGCTGCCAATCCTCCTGCACCCCCCCTGCTCTCCTGACTGGGTAGACAATGGCCCCCGCTAACTACCACCTTGTCAGAGACCCCCCCCTCACCTCACCTCAGTGCTGCCAATCCTCCTGCACCCCCCCTGCTCTCCTGACTGGGCAGACAATGGCCCCCGCTAACTACTACCTTGTCAGAGACCCCCCCTCACCTCACCTCAGTGCCGCCATTCCTCCTGCACCACCTCTGCACTACTGACTGGGCAGACAATGGCCCCCGCTAACTACTACCTTGTCAGAGACCCCCCCTCACCTCACCTCAGTGCCGCCATTCCTCCTGCACCCCCCCTGCTCTCCTGACTGGGCAGACAATGGCCCCCGCTAACTACTACCTTGTCAGAGACCCCCCCTCACCTCACCTCAGTGCCGCCATTCCTCCTGCACCCCCCCTGCTCTCCTGACTGGGCAGACAATGGCCCCCGCTAACTACTACCTTGTCAGAGACCCCCCCTCACCTCACCTCAGTGCCGCCATTCCTCCTGCACCCCCTCTGCTCTCCTGACTGGGCAGACAATGGCCCCCGCTAACTGCTACCTTGGCAGAGATCCACCCTCACCTCACCTCAGTGCCGCCATTCCTCCTGCACCCCCCTGCTCTCCTGACTGGGCAGACAATGGCCCCCGCTAGCTACTACCTTGGCAGAGATCCCCCCTCCCCTCACCTCAGTGCCGCCATTCCTCCTGCACCCCCCTCTGCTCTCCTGACTGGGCAGACAATGGCCCCCGCTAACTACTACCTTGGCAGAGATCCCCCCTCACCTCACCTCAGTGCCGCCATTCCTCCTGCACCCCCCTCTGCTCTCCTGACTGGGCAGACAATGGCCCCCGCTAACTACTACCTTGGCAGAGATCCCCCCTCACCTCAGTGCCGCCATTCCTCCTGCACCCCCCTCTGCTCTCCTGACTGGGCAGACAATGGCCCCCGCTAACTACTACCTTGTCAGAGACCCCCCCTCACCTCACCTCAGTGCCGCCATTCCTCCTGCACCCCCTCTGCTCTCCTGACTGGGCAGACAATGGCCCCCGCTAACTACTATCTTGGCAGAGATCCCCCCTCACTTCACCTCAGGGCCGCTGCACGCAGAGCTCTGACTTCTCCCTCACAGATGTGCATCCTCTCAGTGTTCTAGCTGAGGTTGCGTCTCATTAGTGGTTGCAGTAACCGGGGCGATATATTCACCTGTATACAATGCCACAGTATCTATATATCTATGCGTCGGCCACGGGTTATGTAGTATCAGCAATGTGACTCTTATTACATGGCTTTTCATGTGACACCTGTAAGGTATTCCTGTCCTGCAGGGTCTTACCTGAGCTTGAGGCGTATTCACCGATGTATCGGCTGGTCAGGAAGCGAACGATGAGAGCTGCAGAGGATAAAGCGGAGAGCCATGAGAGGATAAAGGGAACAGCCAACATCCAGACATTCCTTCCATGGAAGACGGGAAGCTGCCTGTGTCCCGGCTACTGATAGTTGTACAGATACAATTTTCCCATTTCATATACTATACGTGAACCCTGACAGATGTGACCGTTACCTGATTTCCCGGCCCCCTCACTGCCCAGCACGGCCAGCTTAACGTCGTTCATGATTTAGTCCAGGTTAGTTGTTCTGTGTGCGCCATACCCAGCCCATTGTAGCGGGGGTCTCCTGGGGGTCTGTAGATGGGTGCAGAGTTGGGGTCAGCACAGAATCCTGCTTCCTATGTGCAGAGGTTTCCCAGGGAATGGTGGACGCTCTCCTCACATCACAATCTGCGTTCTGTGGAATTTCTTGCAGCAGGAGATGTATAAATAGGGTGGGTGACATCAGGGTCTCCGTCCGCCCCCTTCTGCTCAAACACCAAACTTTCTCCTCAAGAAATGGGGCACTTAGTGTGAGTGTGTGGCCATGTAAGGGCCAGATCACCCGCGCGTGGCTCCATTCTCTGCAATTCCAGATCTCATTTCATGCAGAGAGTCTAGGAGAGAGAACCATTCTCTGATCCATTCCCTGTCTGCGCCAGATCGTCACCGTCTCTTATTCGCTGAATTTACAGAACGACTGGAGGGTGAAAATATATTTCAGGAATGTTTTAGAAATTGGTTTGTTCTGTTGAAATAAATTCCAGTCAGTCAGATTTAACCCTTCGCAGCAGTGTCTAGTGCTGGCTATGAGGATGGGACAGAGGACAGAGGTGTGTGCGGCTCTAGGTGATGGCAATGAGGACGAGGAATGCGTCCGGCAGGTGATCCACCATAATGCACTGGGTCCATTTCACCAAATGTAATTCCCTGCAGCGGCAGCACCATATAACATGCGATATTGCCCACGCGGATACATACCACATACAGTACCCGTCACCATCACAGGGGGGAAGCTTAAGACATCAGAGAGGACTGCTTTGGGGCCGGAAACATTGTATTGCGCTGTAGAATAAGCCGGCCCTATATAAGTCATATAGCGCAGATTGCCGAGATCATATATTGCAGATCATACCTTTCTTTAGAATGTAAGCTCTCACGAGCAGGGCCCTCTTCCCTCATGTGCTTATCCTTTCTCTTACTTTATTAATCTACAAATGCTCCAAATCCAGCAGTCTTCTGCCACCTGATACTTAGGGTGGTCTTCAGTTTGCCGGCTGTCGGGACAGCCGGCATACCGACACTTTATCTCCCTCTTGGGGGTCCACAACCCCCCTGGAGGGAGAATAAATAGCGTGGCGCACGTAGTGCACCACCGTGGCCGCAGGGGGCTCATTTGCGCTCGCCACGCTGTTGGTATGCCGACGGTCGGGATTACGGCGCCGGTATGCTGGTCGCCGGGAGCCCGGACGCCGGCATACAATATTACACCCAGTAATGTCAGTGTCATGTGCTGATGTAGCTATGTGTATTTACCCTGTACTTGTCCTATACTGTCATCAACTGTAAGTCGCTGTTTTCCTGTTTTGATTATTTGTGTATGTACTGTGTAATTGGCGCTGCGGAACCCTTGTGCCGCCATACAAATAAAGGATCATAATAATAATAATAATACCGGTTATATCTGACCGTAGAATCTGGGGAAACATCTCTTTCACATAGATCCTCCGTATCAGGGCCTATTTATCATAATCTGCATTAGAAGTTCGGATGCGCTAATCAATGTCTCTACATTCGCAAAGTGTAAGTGAAAATTTCCCCCCAATGTAATAAGAAGCTGTGAGTGGGACACGGCCGGGAGCTGAGTTACCCCTCTCCGGTACAATATACAAGGCTGTAGCCCATGGGTCACTATAGGTGAATACCTTCTTCCGCCGCTGCTAGCGCCCGGGCCAAGCTCCGACAGATAGAAACCTACTGTATGGGGGCTACTACGTGGCCGGAAATGGAGGGACGGCGGCAGATACAGTATCAGAGACATCTGCTGTGGCCCCTACGTGTTACATCCTGAGGGTCCTTAGTGTTTCTAGGGGTGCCCGGAAAATGCCTGTTTTAGGGTGATCCCCCACATTTACACTGTAATCCATTTGCCCCTACTGAGGCTGCGGGGCATTGATGAGAATTGTACAGATACGGCGGCGTCATTTCCTCTAATATGGCCGTCACTGAGAAATAATGAGATTAATATAACAGAGAAAATTGCCGACAAGATCTGTGGGCATGATTTACTAAGCAGCGGTATAGAGACGGACGGCTTCTGTGACGGATGGGTGAATCAATGGTCACTATACCGACACCAGAATCCCGTGTGGTGGAAAGCCTGACAGTCGGCATGGCGACTAGTAGGGACTATTTCCACTCCTGACACCCATAGAGTGGGAATAGATCCTGTGGTGAGCGCAACGGACCCGCAAGTGGCTTCCTTGTGCTCGACCCCCCCACCCCTCCCCGCGCCAGCAATATGGAGACCGGGATCTCAGGGTCGGTATTGGTGACCTCCTGGATCCCAAACGTCGGTCTCCCATTGACAACCCCCCAGCCATTCACCGCCCGGACGTTGTAGACCCACTGTAAGGATATAGAGGATCTGCGCAGACTTCCCTGACATTCTGTTACATAATGACAAATGAACAGAGAACAGCGCTGGGTCCACGCCAAACTGCGTCAGCTCTAGGCCTTTAACCATAGGCTGGTAGTGGAAACGTTGGGGGATAAAAAGTGCGGTGTCTCTGAATCTCCATCAACCAACGGCAGGCATTACTAGGCAGGGCTGATGGCATTATAGGGGGCAGGCCAAGGCCAGACATTACTAAGCAGGGCTGATGGCATTATAGGGGGCAGGCCAAGGCCAGACATTACTAGGCAGGGCTGATGGCATTATAGGGGGCAGGCCAAGGCCAGACATTACTAGGCAGGGCTGATGGCATTATACGGGGCAGGCCAACGCCAGGCATTACTAGGCAGGGCTGATGGCATTATAGGGGGCAAGCCAAGGCCAGACATTACTAGGCAGGGCTGATGGCATTATAGAGGGCAGGCCAAGGCCAGACATTACTAGGCAGGGCTGATGGCATTATAGAGGGCAGGCCAAGGCCAGACATTACTAGGCAGGGCTGATGACATTATAGAGGGTAGGCCAAGGCCAGGCATTACTAGGCAGGGCCAGTGGCATTATAGGGGGCAGGCCAAGGCCAGGCATTACTAGGCAGGGCTGATGGCATTATATGGGGCAGGCCAAGGCCAGACATTACTAGGCAGGGCTGATGGTATTATAGAGGGCAGGCCAAGGCCAGACATTACTAGGCAGGGCTGATGGCATTATAGGGGGCAGGCCAAGGCCAGGCATTACTAGGCAGGGCTGATGGCATTATAGGGGGCAGGCCAAGGCCAGACATTACTAGGCAGGGCTGATGGCATTATAGAGGGAAGGCCAAGGCCAGGCATTACTAGGCAGGGCTGATGGCATTATAGGGGCAGGCCAAGGCCAGACATTACTAGGCAGGGCCAATGGCATTATAGGGGGCAGGCCAACGCCAGGCATTACTAGGCAGGGACAGTGGCATTATAGGGGGCAGGCCAAGGCCAGGCATTACTAGGCAGGGCTGATGGCATTATAGGGGGCAGGCCAAGGCCAGGCATTACTAGGCAGGGCCAATGGCATTTTAGGGGCCAGGCCAACGGCAGGCATTACTAGGCAGGGCCAATGGCATTATAGGGGGCAGGCCAAGGCCAGGCATTACTAGGCAGGGCTGATGGCATTATAGGGGGCAGGCCAAGGCCAGACATTACTAGGCAGGGCTGATGGCATTATAGGGGGCAGGCCAAGGCCAGGCATTACTAGGCAGGGCTGATGGCATTATAGGGGGCAGGCCATCGCCAGACATTACAAGGCAGGGCTGATGGCATTATAGGGGGCAGGCCAAGGCCAGACATTACTAGGCAGGGCTGATGGCATTATAGGGGGCAGGCCAAGGCCAGGCATTACTAGGCAGGGCTGATGGCATTATAGGGGGCAGGCCATCGCCAGACATTACAAGGCAGGGCTGATAGCATTATAGGGGGCAGGCCAAGGTCAGGCATTACTAGGCAGGGCTGATGGCATTATAGGGGGCAGGCCAAGGCCAGGCATTACTAGGCAGGGCTGATGGCATTATAGGGGGCAGGCCAAGGCCAGGCATTACTAGGCAGGGTTGATGGCATTATAGGGGGCAGGCCAAGGCCAGGCATTACTAGGCAGGGCTGATGGCATTATAGGGGGCATGCCAAGGCCAGGCATTACTAGGCAGGGCTGATGGCATTATAGGGGCAGGCCAAGGCCAGACATTACTAGGCAGGGCTGATGGCATTATAGGGGGCAGGACAAGGCGAGCTGGGACCTTTCAGAAAGAACAACATTAATTATCACCTTTAACAATTAATAAGAGCACACACAGGGGCAACAAGAGGCAGGGGTACTTATTACTCAGCAATGACTGGGGTCTGCAGGGAGCCCGTGTCCTCATCCATAGGGGTCCCCTCCTCAATATACTCTGCAGTGCGGTATATAGACACTAGCGCCTGGGCTTCTCCTTAGCATAATAGTCTGTGTATACCCGTGCTGTATAATGTGTGTATATCACTTTACTCTCCAATATCCCCACCAACATCTCATGCTTTACTCATGTCAACTATTCTGCCATCAGGTTTAATGTTCCCAGACACCCCCATAATATACCTCCCAAGTGTCCCGATTCCAGCGGCACCCCCACTGTCCCAGCCGCGAGCCGCAGTGTCCCGTGGGTGGGGGTGGGGAGCCTGTGATCACTGAATAGATGCCGTGTGCATGCGTACATCATCTAAACAGTGCGGAGGAGAGGTGGGTAGGGGGCTGCCCGGCTGCTTGGGGAGCGCTGGGTACTCCCACCAAAATGACGAAAATGGGGGAACGTGCCGCAAGATCCCGCCCCCTTCTCTGAGGCCCCATCCCCTTTTTGGCCACGCCTTCTGCATGTTTTGTCCCGCTCAGGTGCCTACAGAAGTTAGGAGGTATCATGCCATAGAGTCCTTACACATGGCATCCCTGACCCCCATCCTATCTTACCAACTCTGACTTCCATGTCTGGGCCCTCATCTGGTCCCCCCACCCCCCTGCTTACTAGCCCCTCCCACCTCCTCCGCTACCTCTCTCTCTGCCCTAGCCCCTCCCACCTCCTCCGCTACCTCTCTCTCTGCCCTCCCCCCCTCCTCCACTACCTCTCTCTCTCTGCCCTAGCCCCTCCCCCCTCCTCCGCTACCATTCTCTCTGCCCTCCCTCCTCCTCCACTACCTCTCTCTCTCTCTGCCCTAGCCCCTCCCCCCTCCTCCGCTACCTCTCTCTCTGCTGTCCCCCCTCCTCCACTACCTCTCTCTCTGCCCTAGCCCCTCCCACCTCCTCCGCTACCTCTCTCTCTGCCCTAGCCCCTCCCACCTCCTCCACTACCTCTCTCTCTGCCCTCCCCCCTCCCCCACTACCTCTCTCTCTGCCCTAGCTACTCCCACCTCCTCCGCTACCTCTCTCTCTGCCCTCCCCCCTCCTCCACTACCTCTCTCTCTGTCCTAGCCCCTCCCCCCTCCTCCGCTACCTCTCTCTCTGCCCCCCCCCTCCACTACTTCTCTCTCTCTCTGCCCTAGCCCCTCCCCCCTCCTCCGCTACCTCTCTCTCTGCCCTCCCCCCTCCTCCACTACCTCTCTCTCTGCCCTAGCCCCTCCCACGTCCTCCACTACCTCTCTTTCTGCCCTCCCCCCTCCTCCACTCTCTGCCCTAGCTCCTCCCACCTCCTCCGCTACCTCTCTCTCTGCCCCTCCCACCTCCTCCACTACCTCTCTCTCTGCCCTAGCCCCTCCCACCTCCTCCGATACCTCTCTCTCTGCCCCCTCCCCCTCCTCCGCTACCTCTCTCTCTCTGCCCTAGCCCCTCCCACCTCCTCCGCCTACCTCTCTCTCTGCCCTCCCCCCTCCTCCACTACCTCTCTCTCTCTGCCCTGGCTCCTCCCACCTCCTCCGCTACCTCTCTCTCTGCCCTCCCCTCCCTCCTCCACTACCTCTCTCTCTGCCCTAGCTCCTCCCACCTCCTCCGCTACCTCTCTCTCTGCCCTCCCCCCTCCTCCACTACCTCTCTCTCTGCCCTAGCCCCTCCCCCCTCCTCCGCTACCTCTCTCTCTCTGCCCTCCCCCCTCCTCCCCTACCTCTCTCTGCCCTAGCCCCTCCCCCCCTCCTCCGCTACCTCTCTCTCTGCCCTCCCCCCCTCCTCCGCTACCTCTCTCTCTCTGCTCCCCTCCGTCTCTCCCTCTCATCAGGCGCTGTCCCCCTCTGTCCCATGTCTGCAGACCTAACCTGTAATGGGGGTGGATTGCTGGGTTCGGCAGTCATTAGGTCGACACCCGAAATAGGCCAACGCGGTCATTAGGTCGACATGGGAAAAGGTCGAAATTAGTTTTCTTTTATTATTTCAGTGTCGATTTCTTCTTAAAGTGACCGGGAACCCCAGTAAGTGCACCGTGTCCCCTCACATTGGGTAAAGTGCCACGCTCCGCTACCGTGGCGCTCGGCACAGGTTACTATTCCCAAGCATAGACCACGCGGATCGTAAAGTATGAAAACGTTCAAAAAATTATTTAAAAAAACAAAACTCATGTCGGCCTTTCCTTGTGTCGCCCTATAGACCGGATCCCCTGTAATAGCCCTATAGACCGGATCCCCCTGTAATAACCCTATAGACCGGATCCCCCTGTAATAGCCCTATAGATCGGATCCCCCTGTAATAGCCTTATAGACCGGATCCCCCTGTAATAGCCTTATAGCCTGGATCCCCCTGTAATAGCCCTATAGACCGGATCCCCCTGTAATAGCCCTATAGACCGGATCCCCCTGTAATAGCCTTATAGACCGGATCCCCCTGTAATAACCCTATAGACCGGATCCCCTGTAATAGCCCTATAGACCGGATCCCCCTGTAATAGCCCTATAGACCGGATCCCCTGCAATAGCCCTATAGACCCGGATCCCCTGTAATAGCCCTATTGACCGGATCCCCCTGTAATAGCCCTATAGACCGGATCCCCTGTAATAGCCCTATAGACCGGATCCCCCTGTAATAGCCCTATAGACCGGATCCCCCTGTACTAGCCCTATAGACCGGATCCCCTGTAATAGCCCTATAGACCGGATCCCCCTGTAATAACCCTATAGACCGGATCCCCCTGCAATAGCCCTATAGACCGGATCTCCTGCAATAGCCCTATAGACCGGATCCCCTGTAATAGCCCTATAGACCGGATCCCCTGTAATAGCCCTATAGACCGGATCCCCCTGCAATAGCCCTATAGACCGGATCCCCTGTAATAGCCCTATAGACCGGATCCCCCTGTAATAGCCCTATAGACCGGATCCCCTGTAATAGCCCTATAGACCCGGATCCCCTGTAATAGCCCTATAGACCGGATCCCCCTGTAATAGCCCTATAGACCGGATCCCCCTGTAATAGCCCTATAGACCGGATCCCCCTGTAATAGCCCTATAGACCGGATCCCCCTGTAATAGCCCTATAGACCGGATCCCCCTGTAATAGCCCTATAGACCGGATCCCCTGTAATAGCCCTATAGACCGGATCCCCCTGTAATAGCCCTATAGACCGGATCCCCTGTAATAGCCCTATAGACCGGATCCCCCTGTAATAGCCCTATAGAACGGATCCCCCCCTGTAATAACCCTATAGACTTGATCCCCTGTAATAGCCCTATAGACCGGATCCCCCTGTAATAGCCCTATAGACCGGATCCCCCTGTAATAGCCCTATAGACCGGATCCCCTGTAATTACCCTATAAACCGGATCCCCTGTAATAGCCCTATAAACCGGATCCCCCTGTAATAGCCCTATAGACCGGATCCCCTGTAATTACCCTATAAACCGGATCCCCTGTAATAGCCCTATAAACCGGATCCCCTGTAATTACCCTATAAACCGGATCCCCTGTAATAGCCCTATAAACCGGATCCCCCTGTAATAACCCTATAGACCGGATCCCCTGTAATAACCCTATAGACCGGATCCCCTGTAATAGCCCTATAAACCGGATCCCCTGTAATTACCCTATAAACCGGATCCCCTGTAATAGCCCTATAAACCGGATCCCCCTGTAATAACCCTATAGACCGGATCCCCTGTAATAACCCTATAGACCGGATCCCCCTGTAATAACCCTATAGACCGGATCCCCTGTAATAACCCTATAGACCGGATCCCCTGTAATAACCCTATAGACCGGATCCCCTGTAATAACTGGCTATAAGGTAATGACTCCGGTTATCACATTTGTTGTCCCTTGTATTGTGTGAGATCATTGTCCGGCCAGAGTGGTCTCTTGTTGGTACATTGCAGCGTCACAGTAATATCCGCAGGTAACTATAGTAATCTCCACACCTTGTACAGGTACTGTGATACGTAGCCCTGATATAATGTTCTGTAGCGCTATGATTCCATACAATACACAGCGCGGCGGTACACCGTCTGTACGTCCATCATCCCTGACAGGCGCAGCCATTGTTCTTATGTCACAGAGTTACACGTAATAAATGCTCATTATTGTCACCAATTATCTGTATCAGTTATTATTTTCTTATACAGCGCAGCAAATTCCATTGCACTTTACAATTGGAACAACAATGGTTAAACAGAACTGGGTAATAACAGCCAGAGGTAGGAGGGCCCTGCTCGCAGAGAACACTCTATAGGGAAATGAGGACATAAATACAGTAGAAGTTTATTTTGCTTCATGTTCCTATAGTGAGATACTGTCCAGTAGCGGATCTTGCCACGGGCAAGCAGGACTTTTGCCCAGGGTGCCGTTGCCCCGAGGGTGCCACCGCAAGATCAGCTACTGGTGCCGTGCGGTGCGTGATGACATCATCGCGCACTGCACGGCATTGTGGGAGTGGCCATAGACGCTAGAGGCCATAATTGACCTCTAGTGTCTATGAGGTGCTATGGGAGAAATGTCATGACGTCTCTCCCATAGACCCGAGGAGCGGCGCCGGCGGCCGGAGACAGAGGGCAGCAGTGGTTGGGAAGCAGGAGCGGAGATGGTGAGTATTTATTTATTTATTTTTGTAAGCGGCACAGCTACAGGGGGCACAGTAATGGGGGCAAAACTACTGAGGGCACGGCTACACGGGTGGCACAGTACTGGGGGCACAACTACTGAGGGGACAGCTACAGGGGGCACAGTACTGAGGGCACAACTGAGGGCACAGCTACAGGGGGCACAGTACTGGGGGCACAACTACTGAGGGCACAGCTACACGGGTGGCACAGTACTGAGGGCACAACTACTGAGGGCACAGCTACAGAGGGCACAGTACTGAGGGCACAACTACTGAGGGCACAACTACAGGGGGGCACAGTAATGGGGGCAAAACTACTGAGGGCACGGCTACACGGGTGGCACAGTACTGGGGGCACAACTACTGAGGGGACAGCTACAGGGGGCACAGTACTGAGGGCACAGCTACAGGGGGCACAGTACTGGGGACACAACTACTGAGGGGACAGCTACAGGGGGCACAGTACTGAGGGCACAGTTACAGGGGGCACAGTACTGGGGCACAGCTACAGGGGGCACAGTACTGGGGGCACAACTACTGAGGGCACAGCTACACGGGTGGCACAGTACTGGGGGCACAACTACTGAGGGGACAGCTACAGGGGGCACAGCTACAGGGGGCACAACTACTGAGGGCACAGCTACACGGGTGGCACAGTACTGAGGGCACAGCTACAGGGGTGGCACAGTACTGGGGGCACAACTACTGAGGGGACAGCTACACCGATGGCACAGTACTGGGGGCACAACTACTGAGGGCACAGCTACAGGGGGCACAGTACTGAGGGCACAACTACTGAGGGCACAGCTACAGGGGGCACAGTAGTGAGGGCACAACTACTGAGGGGACAGCTACACAGGTGGCACAGTACTGAGGGCACAACTACTGAGGGCACAGCTACAGGGGGCACAGTAGTGAGGGCACAACTACTGAGGGCACAGCTACAGGGGGCACAGTAATGGGGGCAAAACTACTTAGGGCACGGCTACACGGGTGGCACAGTACTGGGGGCACAACTACTGAGGGGACAGCTACAGGGGGCACAGTACTGAGGGCACAGCTACAGGGGGCACAGTACTGGGGGCACAGCTACAGGGGGCACAGTACTGAGGGCACAGCTACAGGGGTGGCACAGTACTGAGGGCACAGCTACAGGGGGCACAGCTACAGGGGGCACAGTACTGAGGGCACAGCTACAGGGGTGGCACAGTACTGAGGGCACAGCTACAGGGGGCACAGTACTGGGGCACAGTACTGGGGGCACAACTACTGAGCGGACAGCTACAGGGGGCACAGTACTGAGGGCACAGCTACAGGGGGCACAGTACTGGGGCACAGCTACTGGGGGCACAACTACTGAGGGCACAGCTACACGGGTGGCTCAGTACTGGGGGCACAACTACTGAGGGGACAGCTACAGGGGGCACAGCTACAGGGGGCACAACTGAGGGCACAGCTACACGGGTGGCACAGTACTGACGGCACAACTACTGAGGGCACAGCTACACGGGTGGCACAGTACTGAGGGCACAACTACTGAGGGCACAGCTACAGGGGTGGCACAGTACTGGGGGCACAACTACTGAGGGGGCAGCTACACCGATGGCACAGTACTGGGGGCACAACTACTGAGGGGACAGCTACAGCAGGCACAGCTACAGGGGGCACAGTATTGGGGGCACAGCTACTGAGGGCACAGCTACAGGGGCACAGTACTGGGGGCACAACTACTGAGGGCACAGCTACAGGGGCACAGTACTGGGGGCACAACTACTGAGGGCACAGCTACACGGGTGGCACAGTACTGAGGGCACAACTACTGAGGGCACAGCTACAGGGGCACAGTAATGGGGGCACAACTACTGAGGGCGCAGCTACAGGGGGCACAGTAATGGGGGCACAACTACACAGGGGGCACAACTACTGAGGCAGGGCCGGACTGGGACTAAAAATAGGCTCTGGCATTTTTGAAGCACACAGGCCCACCTCTGACTCCTCCCCTTAGTATTCCTGACTCCTCCCACTTATTAGTCTATGCTCTTACAAATATAATTAATATTCTATCAACATACAGTACAAGCGTACATCATTCTCTATTAAAATACACACAACCAGTGGTTGAAGTGGAAATGTTTAAGTGGGGGTATGTAAATGTGAAGTTTCCGCGCTCCGGAAAAGGGGGCGTGGCTACTCAAAAGGAGCGTGACCTTCAGTGTAGTTTACCACACCATACACCCCTTATACGCATTATGCACCACAATAGTAGGACCCCTTATACTATCTAGTACTGGTGCCTCTTTCACATTATACCACACAGTATGAGCCGAAATTCACATTATAGCACCCAGTATGAGCCGAAATTTACATTATATGCCCCCAATAGGGCAGTGCCAGATCCACAATTGCCCCCACAGTGCCAGGTATACAAATGCCCCCACAGTGCCAGGTATACAAATGCCCCCACAGTGCCAGATCCACAAATGCCCCCACAGTGCCAGATCCACAAATGCCCCCACAGTGCCAGATCCACAAATGCCCCACAGCGCCAGGTATACAAATGCCCCACAGTGCCAGGTATACAAATGCCCCACAGTGCCAGGTATACAAATGCCCCCACAGTGCCAGATCCACAAATGCCCCCACAGTGCCAGATCCACAATTGCCCCCCACAGTGCCAGATCCACAAATGCCCCCACAGTGCCAGGTATACAAATGCCCCACAGTGCCAGGTATACAAATACCCCACAGTGCCAGGTATACAAATGCCCCCACAGTGCCAGATCCACAAATGCCCCCACAGTGCCAGGTATACAAATGCCCCCACAGTGCCAGATCCACAATTGCCCCCACAGTGTCAGGTAATACCTGACACTGTGGGGGCAATTGTGGATCTGACACTGTGGGGGCAATTGTATACCTGACAGGTATACAAATGCCCCCACAGTGCCAGGTAAACAATTGCCCCCACAGTGCCAGGTATACAAATGCCCCACAGTGCCAGGTAAACAATTGCCCCCATAGTGCCAGGTATACAAATGCCCCACAGTGCCAGCCAATTGCCCCCACAGTGCCAGGTATACAATTGCCCCCACAGCAGCCAGTGCTGCAGCTACTTACCGCTGCTGCACTGCTGCTGCTCCTCCTCCTCCGGGCTCCGGCTGTGAGGGACGGGTGAGTCAGGAGAGGAGAGCGCCCGCCAGCGCGGCTGTGTCTGGCGCGGCGGCGTATAGCGGACTTCGTTCAAACCAGCCGCCGGTTTGTGAGCCAATTAGAGCTCGTGGACCGGCGGCTTCTGATTGGATGCCGGTCCGCGAGCCCTGATTGGCTCACGAACCGGCGGCTGGTTTGAAGTCCACTATACGCCGCCAGACATAGCGGCGCTGGCGCGCTCTCCTCCGCTGACAGCTGAGACATCAGTGAGCGCTGGACCGGCCCACGTGGCCATCGGCCCTTCTGGCATTTGCCAGAAGGGCCAGATGGCCAGTCCGGCCCTGTACTGAGGGCACAGCTACACGGGTGGCACAGTACTGGGGGCACAACTACTGAGGGCACAGCTACACGGGGTGGCACAGTATTGGGGGCACAACTACTGAGGGCACAGCTACACGGGTGGCACAGTATTGGGGGCACAACTACTGAGGGCACAGCTACATGGGGTGGCACAGTATTGGGGGCACAACTACTGAGGGCACAGCTACACGGGTGGCACAGTATTGTGGGCACAACTACTGAGGGCACAGCTACATGGGTGGCACAGTACTGAGGGCACAACTACTGAGGGCACAGCTACAGGGGTGGCACAGTACTGGGGGCACAACTACTGAGGGCACAGCTACAGGGGGCACAGTATTGGGGGCACAACTACTAAAGGCACAGCTACACGGGTGGCACAGTATTGGGGGCACAACTACTGAGGGCACAGCTACAGGGGTGGCACAGTACTGAGGGCACAACTACTGAGGGCACAGCTACAGGGGTGGCACAGTACTGGGGGCACAACTACTGAGGGGACAGCTACAGGGGTGGCACAGTACTGGGGGCACAACTACTGAGGGCACAGCTACAGGGGGCACAACTACTGAGGGCACAGCTACACAGGTGGCACAGTACTGAGGGCACAACTACTGAGGGCACAGCTACAGGGGTGGCACAGTACTGAGGGCACAACTACTGAGGGCACAGCTACAGGGGTGGCACAGTACTGAGGGCACAGCTACACGGGTGGCACAGTACTGAGGGCACAACTACTGAGGGCACAGCTACAGGGGGCACAGTACTGAGGGCACAACTACTGAGGGCACAACAACAGGGGGCACAGTATTGGAGGCACAACTACTAAGCGCACAGCTACAGGGGGCACAGTACTGGGGGCACAACTACTGAGGGGACAGCTATAGTGGGCACAGTATTGGGGGCACAACTACTAAGCGCACAGCTACAGGGGGCACAGTACTGGGTGCACAAATACTGAGGGCACAGCTACACGGGTGGCACAGTACTGGGGGCACAAATACTGAGGCACAGCTACAGGGGGCACAGTATTGGGGGTACAACTACTGAGGGCACAGCTACAGGGGGCACAGTACTGGGGGCACAAATACCGAGGGCACAACTACACGGGTGGCACAGTACTGGGGGCACAACTACTGAGGGCACAGCTACAGGGGGGCACAACTACTGAGGGCACAGCTACACGGGTGGCACAGTACTGAGGGCACAACTACAGGGGGCACAGCTACTGAGGGCACAGCTACAGGGAGCACAACTACTGAGGGCACAGTACTGGGGGCACAGCTACAGGGGGCACAGTACTGGGGGCACAAATACTGAGGGCACAACTACACGGGTGGCACAGTACTGGGGGCACAACTACTGAGGGCACAGCTACAGTGGGCACAGTATTGGGGGCACAACTACTAAGCGCACAGCTACAGGGGGCACAGTACTGGGGGCACAACTACTGAGGGGACAGCTACACGGGTGGCACAGTACTGGGGGCACAAATACTGAGGGCACGGCTACAGGGGGCACAGTACTGGGGGTACAACTACTGAGGGCACAGCTACAGGGAGCACAACTACTGAGGGCACAGCTACAGGGGGCACAACTACTGGGGGCACAGCTACAGGGGGTACAGCTACTGAGGGCACAGCTACAGGGGGCACAGCTACTGAGGGCACAGCTACAGGGGGCACAGCTACAGGGGGCACAGCTACAGGGGGCACAGCTACTGAGGGCACAGCTACAGGGGGCACAGCTACTGAGGGCACAGCTACTGGGGGCACAGCTACAGGGGGCACAGCTACAGGGGGCACAGCTACTGAGGGCACAGCTATACAGGGGGCATAGTACTGGGGGCACAACTACTGAGGGCACAGCTACAGGGGGCATAACTGACCACGCCCCTTTCCCATGAAGCCACGCCCCTATTTTTGACACGCGCCTATGGCGTGCACGAACCCTGTTTTGCCTGTCGGGGGGGTGGTGCCAAAGGAAACTTTCGCCCTGGGCGCCGCAAGGTCTAGAAGCGTCCCTGAAACTATCACATGTCCAGGCAGCAGACACTCACTGAGCACATTGGCCGGAGTGACAGCGCCCCCTGGTGCAGCGCCTCAGCTGGACACCCTGTGATGGATAGGGTTAATACGCTGCACTCACTGAGCACGTTGGCCGGAGTGACAGCGCCCCCTGGTGCAGCGCCTCAGCTGGACACCCTGTGATGGATGGGGTTAATACGCTGCATTCACTGAGCACATTGGCCGGAGTGACAGCGCCCCCTGGTGCAGCGCCTCAGCTGGACACCCTGTGATGGATAGGGTTAATACGCTGCACTCACTGAGCACATTGGCCGGAGTGACAGCGCCCCCTGGTGCAGCGCCTCAGCTGGACACCCTGTGATGGATGGGGTTAATACGCTGCACTCACTGAGCACATTGGCCGGAGTGACAGCGCCCCCTGGTGCAGCGCCTCAGCTGGACACCCTGTGATGGATGGGGTTAATACGCTGCACTCACTGAGCACATTGGCCGGAGTGACAGCGCCCCCTGGTGCAGCGCCTCAGCTGGACACCCTGTGATGGATGGGGTTAATACGCTGCACTCACTGAGCACGTTGGCCGGAGTGACAGCGCCCCCTGGTGCAGCGCCTCAGCTGGACACCCTGTGATGGATGGGGTTAATACGCTGCACTCACTGAGCACGTTGGCCGGAGTGACAGCGCCCCCTGGTGCAGCGCCTCAGCTGGACACCCTGTGATGGATGGGGTTAATACGCTGCACTCACTGAGCACGTTGGCCGGAGTGACAGCGCCCCCTGGTGCAGCGCCTCAGCTGGACACCCTGTGATGGATGGGGTTAATACGCTGCACTCACTGAGCACATTGGCCGGAGTGACAGCGCCCCCTGGTGCAGCGCCTCAGCTGGACACCCTGTGATGGATGGGGTTAATACGCTGCACTCACTGAGCACATTGGCCGGAGTGACAGCGCCCCCTGGTGCAGCGCCTCAGCTGGACACCCTGTGAGGGATGGGGTTAATACGCTGCACTCACTGAGCACATTGGCCGGAGTGACAGCGCCCCCTGGTGCAGCGCCTCAGCTGGACACCCTGTGAGGGATGGGGTTAATACGCTGCACTCACTGAGCACATTGGCCGGAGTGACAGCGCCCCCTGGTGCAGCGCCTCAGCTGGACACCCTGTGATGGATGGGGTTAATACGCTGCACTCACTGAGCACGTTGGCCGGAGTGACAGCGCCCCCTGGTGCAGCGCCTCAGCTGGACACCCTGTGATGGATAGGGTTAATACGCTGCACTCACTGAGCACGTTGGCCGGAGTGACAGCGCCCCCTGGTGCAGCGCCTCAGCTGGACACCCTGTGATGGATGGGGTTAATACGCTGCACTCACTGAGCACATTGGCCGGAGTGACAGCGCCCCCTGGTGCAGCGCCTCAGCTGGACACCCTGTGATGGATGGGGTTAATACGCTGCACTCACTGAGCACATTGGCCGGAGTGACAGCGCCCCCTGGTGCAGCGCCTCAGCTGGACACCCTGTGATGGATGGGGTTAATACGCTGCACTCACTGAGCACATTGGCCGGAGTGACAGCGCCCCCCTGGTGCAGCGCCTCAGCTGGACACCCTGTGATGGATAGGGTTAATACGCGGCACTCACTGAGCACATTGGCCGGAGTGACAGCGCCCCCTGGTGCAGCGCCTCAGCTGGACACCCTGTGATGGATGGGGTTAATACGCTGCACTCACTGAGCACATTGGCCGGAGTGACAGCGCCCCCTGGTGCAGCGCCTCAGCTGGACACCCTGTGATGGATAGGGTTAATACGCTGCACTCACTGAGCACGTTGGCCGGAGTGACAGCGCCCCCTGGTGCAGCGCCTCAGCTGGACACCCTGTGATGGATAGGGTTAATACGCTGCACTCACTGAGCACATTGGCTGGAGTGACAGCGCCCCCTGGTGCAGCGCCTCAGCTGGACACCCTGTGAGGGATGGGGTTAATACGCTGCACTCACTGAGCACGTTGGCCGGAGTGACAGCGCCCCCTGGTGCAGCGCCTCAGCTGGACACCCTGTGAGGGATAGGGTTAATACGCTGCTATGGGCGCTAGGGAACGTGCAGTAAGGAAACATTTATCTTATAGGGACACGTTGCACCTGTGGGTGGTTTTCTTCCTGCGTCAATTGTACTTTACAGGGAAATATTTTCATTTTCAGACCTTTATGTGTCAAATGTTTAAAGTAAAAAAGAAACTTTCATATACAAAGTCTAACTAACCGAAGACATGATATAAGAGTTCTGTGACAGGAGAGAGGAAGCAGGCCAGGGCGGAGGAGGGGTGTTATATACAGCAGGGTGACGGGGATATTACACATTATCAGACGGGGTGAATACCTTATGTGCACCTTAAGGGGCGTGGTCTCATGGGAAGGGGTGTGGTCATCACTCTGAGGGTCCGGTAGATGCTGGGCCGCCCCCGGACACCTCTGTGGCTGCAGCGCCGGCTCCTACACTGTGACAGGAGCCGAGTGCTGCACGTAATGTTACAGGGTCACTGAGGAGGAGTGACACCCTCAGCGGGTGTCACCAGGTAGCATCCCGCGTCCCTGTAGTGATGCCACTTGTTTTCCGCTTTATGACACTGCAGTAGGGACACCACTATTTACCACTGACATTCATGTGAGAGGTGCGGTTGGACTGCGGTGCGTGTGGTGGTGCCTGCTGCCGTGCAGGTGTAGACTCGGTACTCACCAGGCGCCGCTTGCTCTCACCTTCAGGTACCGGAACCCTCAACGGACCTGGAAATCTTCACTCGGATCCGGACACGGCGATTCCCTCTCGGAGCTGACCGACGACCGAGCTGAGGAGAGAATGGTTTACATCAAAGGGGGTATCGACCCTTCTTCCGCTGGAACAGGGGATACCCCAGGGGTGGCCGCGACCTTCACCGGTTGGGCGAATGGTCATCACCGGCACAAAGCCTCAGCCACCCAGATTTCACACACTCGCGCTTTCGCACGTAGTGTGATGAAAAGGGATTCTCACGTCCGTGAGCAATCCCGACTCCGGCGCTCGGGGACAAACAAGGGACAGACGTACACGGATGCTACTCACCGTCACAAGTCTTGCACTCCGATCTTCTCCACTTACAGGTCCCTGTAAGGAGGCAAAGAGAAACAGCCGTGCAGGGCCTAACTCTGACCTAGTGTCACACCCTATACTAACTACAACAGCAGAGCCCTCAAACTAGCTCTGTGGGTGTGGTGCAACATAACTAGCACAAACCTCATAACAGCAATTTGCCCTGCACGGTAACAACATATATCACACTATCGGAGTTACAACATAAAACGGTGCTGTCCCTTTGTCTACCCGACTCAGAACACCCAGCAGTGGGGACCGCACAGCTCACCCACCTACCGTACTCTCAGGGTGGCCTGAGCCTAACGCCCAGTGTCACCTTTACTCACCTCGGGGAAAACACTGCTTCGATGGGCCTAGCGCCCCCTAACTGTCCACAGGCCGGAGGCCTGACTTTGCCCACGGGCCTAGCGCCCGCCTACCTTGCTGCCCGTTGGGTGACCTGGGCCTTGTGCCCAAGGTCACCTTATCGTACCTATTTGGCCAAAATCCACTAGGGCCTAATGCCCTCTAATGCTCCCACAGGCCTAGTGCCTGACCGTGCCCCTCGGGCCTAATGCCCGCCTAACTGCGCCCACAGGCCGGTGGCCTGACTATACTTATGGGCCTAGTGCCCAACCTGCGCCCAGGCCTAGTGCCTGCCTATGTGCCCCCACGGGCCGAGAGGCCCGACCAAATGCCCACGGGCCGGGAGGGCCCGACTACATGCCCACAGGCCGGGAGGGCCTGACTGTGCCCACGGGCCTATTGCCCGAACACCCGGTGGTCTAGGGAGGGGCGGGTACAGGGGCGCCTGATAAGGGCCTACCTGACCTGCTGGGAGAGGCACCAGGGGGGAGCTTCGGCAGCCCTTTGCTTCCCACCCCTGGTGACCCCTCCGGCGCTGTTCTTTAATCTTCGGCCGCTGGCCCGTCCTGGCCAGCGGCGCCGCCGTCGTCGCGCCGCGTCCAGCCGCCGCTGGACATCTTCTTCTCCGAGCCCGTCTTCTTTCTTCTTGCCGCCGGGATCTTCTTTCCTCTTTGCGCTCTTCTGCGCGCGCGCCCTCTTCGGCTCCTGCCCGGCGTCTCTTCTGCCTTCGCCGCTCTTCGGCGCGGCCTCCTGCTCCCCGTCCCGCCCGGCGTCTGACGTCAGACGCCGGGGGCGGGGCCTATGACGCGGCGAGCGCCGATTGGCTCGCCGCGTCTCTCTACGATTGGCTGCCGCTCCGGGAGCCGCGATTGGCTCCCGGAGGGCGCCAAGATTCAAACGCTGCGGGCGGCGCTTCTGATTGGCGGCCCGAGCGGCGCCAAGTTCAAAGCGCCGCCGCGCCGCTCCCCGCCGCCGCACTCTCCGCGCTGGGGACAGACAAGCTGCCCCAGCGCGGCCCCCAGTTAGGGACAGCAGCATGGATGTGCCCACAGGGCACATCCTTACATTCACATTTTATATCACTTCGTTTTTATCCATGTATTTTTTCAGACATTTTTCTCTCTTGTAACACTGAGCAGCTGCTGTCACTCACCTGATACTCTGTAACACTCACCTGATACTCTGTAACACTCACCTGATACTCTGTAATGCTACTAACACTGAGCAGCTGCTGTCACTCACCTGATACTCTGTAACACTCACCTGATACTCTGTAACGCTCCTAACACTGAGCAGCTGCCGTCACTCACCTGATACTCTGTAACACTCACCTGATACTCTGTAACACTCACCTGATACTCTGTAACGCTCCTAACACTGAGCAGCTGCTGTCACTCACCTGATACTCTGTAACACTCACCTGATACTCTGTAACGCTCCTAACACTGAGCAGCTGCCGTCACTCACCTGATCCTGATACTCTGTAACACTCTGTAGGTAAAAAACTGTGTTCCCTAATGCACACCGAGTGAATAATATTACTACATAATAATAGTCCGATAATACGGAGATCTTAGTTGCGTATATCTGCAGATATAGGGTTAAGCCCCCAGGCCGATCGACAAGGCTTCTCCGTCACTGGGGGTCCCTAATACTAGGTATGGGCCCGGGGTGCAGGACCCCACGATGTCGGCACAGGTCGGCCACCCCAGGTCAGCACACAGGTGAGAATTAATAGGGGTTAATAAGAAGCACAGAAGTGCTATGTAAGTGGTGTGATTAAAATAATATATACAAAGTGATAGGAAAAATAATAAGTGTTAATAAAGTGTTAGGGTGTGCCGACCTGAAGCAGCCCAGCCATACCGACACAGGGGCCACCGCACCCCACACCCACCCCATAAATAATTACAAATATATCTGGGTTAAATTCCCAGTGTAAGGCCACATGGTAATGGCACCTACAGCATCTGAGAGCCAGCTTACCTGGGGATACCCCTGGCTTCCCCTGTGGCACTTCTGGAGTCAGCAATCCCTCCTAATGCTGACCCATTTATGCCTCTCTATATACAATACACAAAGTGGAAAGCTGCTCAATCAGATTGTAATGTCACTCAGGTGCTAAAAGGGGAGGGGTAATTCTGTGTAGGAAAAAAACTGTGTTCCCTAATGCACACCGAGTGAATAATATTACTACATAATAATAGTCCGATAATACGGAGATCTTAGTTGCGTATATCTGCAGATATAGGGTTAAGCCCCCAGGCCGATCGACAAGGCTTCTCCGTCACTGGGGGTCCCTAATACTAGGTATGGGCCCGGGGTGCAGGACCCCACGATGTCGGCACAGGTCGGCCACCCCAGGTCAGCACACAGGTGAGAATTAATAGGGGTTAATAAGAAGCACAGAAGTGCTATGTAAGTGGTGTGATTAAAATAATATATACAAAGTGATAGGAAAAATAATAAGTGTTAATAAAGTGTTAGGGTGTGCCGACCTGAAGCAGCCCAGCCATACCGACACAGGGGCCACCGCACCCCACACCCACCCCATAAATAATTACAAATATATCTGGGTTAAATTCCCAGTGTAAGGCCACATGGTAATGGCACCTACAGCATCTGAGAGCCAGCTTACCTGGGGATACCCCTGGCTTCCCCTGTGGCACTTCTGGAGTCAGCAATCCCTCCTAATGCTGACCCATTTATGCCTCTCTATATACAATACACAAAGTGGAAAGCTGCTCAATCAGATTGTAATGTCACTCAGGTGCTAAAAGGGGAGGGGTAATTCTGTGTAGGAAAAAAACTGTGTTCCCTAATGCACACCGAGTGAATAATATTACTACATAATAATAGTCCGATAATACGGAGATCTTAGTTGCGTATATCTGCAGATATAGGGTTAAGCCCCCAGGCCGATCGACAAGGCTTCTCCGTCACTGGGGGTCCCTAATACTAGGTATGGGCCCGGGGTGCAGGACCCCACGATGTCGGCACAGGTCGGCCACCCCAGGTCAGCACACAGGTGAGAATTAATAGGGGTTAATAAGAAGCACAGAAGTGCTATGTAAGTGGTGTGATTAAAATAATATATACAAAGTGATAGGAAAAATAATAAGTGTTAATAAAGTGTTAGGGTGTGCCGACCTGAAGCAGCCCAGCCATACCGACACAGGGGCCACCGCACCCCACACCCACCCCATAAATAATTACAAATATATCTGGGTTAAATTCCCAGTGTAAGGCCACATGGTAATGGCACCTACAGCATCTGAGAGCCAGCTTACCTGGGGATACCCCTGGCTTCCCCTGTGGCACTTCTGGAGTCAGCAATCCCTCCTAATGCTGACCCATTTATGCCTCTCTATATACAATACACAAAGTGGAAAGCTGCTCAATCAGATTGTAATGTCACTCAGGTGCTAAAAGGGGAGGGGTAATTCTGTGTAGGAAAAAAACTGTGTTCCCTAATGCACACCGAGTGAATAATATTACTACATAATAATAGTCCGATAATACGGAGATCTTAGTTGCGTATATCTGCAGATATAGGGTTAAGCCCCCAGGCCGATCGACAAGGCTTCTCCGTCACTGGGGGTCCCTAATACTAGGTATGGGCCCGGGGTGCAGGACCCCACGATGTCGGCACAGGTCGGCCACCCCAGGTCAGCACACAGGTGAGAATTAATAGGGGTTAATAAGAAGCACAGAAGTGCTATGTAAGTGGTGTGATTAAAATAATATATACAAAGTGATAGGAAAAATAATAAGTGTTAATAAAGTGTTAGGGTGTGCCGACCTGAAGCAGCCCAGCCATACCGACACAGGGGCCACCGCACCCCACACCCACCCCATAAATAATTACAAATATATCTGGGTTAAATTCCCAGTGTAAGGCCACATGGTAATGGCACCTACAGCATCTGAGAGCCAGCTTACCTGGGGATACCCCTGGCTTCCCCTGTGGCACTTCTGGAGTCAGCAATCCCTCCTAATGCTGACCCATTTATGCCTCTCTATATACAATACACAAAGTGGAAAGCTGCTCAATCAGATTGTAATGTCACTCAGGTGCTAAAAGGGGAGGGGTAATTCTGTGTAGGAAAAAAACTGTGTTCCCTAATGCACACCGAGTGAATAATATTACTACATAATAATAGTCCGATAATACGGAGATCTTAGTTGCGTATATCTGCAGATATAGGGTTAAGCCCCCAGGCCGATCGACAAGGCTTCTCCGTCACTGGGGGTCCCTAATACTAGGTATGGGCCCGGGGTGCAGGACCCCACGATGTCGGCACAGGTCGGCCACCCCAGGTCAGCACACAGGTGAGAATTAATAGGGGTTAATAAGAAGCACAGAAGTGCTATGTAAGTGGTGTGATTAAAATAATATATACAAAGTGATAGGAAAAATAATAAGTGTTAATAAAGTGTTAGGGTGTGCCGACCTGAAGCAGCCCAGCCATACCGACACAGGGGCCACCGCACCCCACACCCACCCCATAAATAATTACAAATATATCTGGGTTAAATTCCCAGTGTAAGGCCACATGGTAATGGCACCTACAGCATCTGAGAGCCAGCTTACCTGGGGATACCCCTGGCTTCCCCTGTGGCACTTCTGGAGTCAGCAATCCCTCCTAATGCTGACCCATTTATGCCTCTCTATATACAATACACAAAGTGGAAAGCTGCTCAATCAGATTGTAATGTCACTCAGGTGCTAAAAGGGGAGGGGTAATTCTGTGTAGGAAAAAAACTGTGTTCCCTAATGCACACCGAGTGAATAATATTACTACATAATAATAGTCCGATAATACGGAGATCTTAGTTGCGTATATCTGCAGATATAGGGTTAAGCCCCCAGGCCGATCGACAAGGCTTCTCCGTCACTGGGGGTCCCTAATACTAGGTATGGGCCCGGGGTGCAGGACCCCACGATGTCGGCACAGGTCGGCCACCCCAGGTCAGCACACAGGTGAGAATTAATAGGGGTTAATAAGAAGCACAGAAGTGCTATGTAAGTGGTGTGATTAAAATAATATATACAAAGTGATAGGAAAAATAATAAGTGTTAATAAAGTGTTAGGGTGTGCCGACCTGAAGCAGCCCAGCCATACCGACACAGGGGCCACCGCACCCCACACCCACCCCATAAATAATTACAAATATATCTGGGTTAAATTCCCAGTGTAAGGCCACATGGTAATGGCACCTACAGCATCTGAGAGCCAGCTTACCTGGGGATACCCCTGGCTTCCCCTGTGGCACTTCTGGAGTCAGCAATCCCTCCTAATGCTGACCCATTTATGCCTCTCTATATACAATACACAAAGTGGAAAGCTGCTCAATCAGATTGTAATGTCACTCAGGTGCTAAAAGGGGAGGGGTAATTCTGTGTAGGAAAAAAACTGTGTTCCCTAATGCACACCGAGTGAATAATATTACTACATAATAATAGTCCGATAATACGGAGATCTTAGTTGCGTATATCTGCAGATATAGGGTTAAGCCCCCAGGCCGATCGACAAGGCTTCTCCGTCACTGGGGGTCCCTAATACTAGGTATGGGCCCGGGGTGCAGGACCCCACGATGTCGGCACAGGTCGGCCACCCCAGGTCAGCACACAGGTGAGAATTAATAGGGGTTAATAAGAAGCACAGAAGTGCTATGTAAGTGGTGTGATTAAAATAATATATACAAAGTGATAGGAAAAATAATAAGTGTTAATAAAGTGTTAGGGTGTGCCGACCTGAAGCAGCCCAGCCATACCGACACAGGGGCCACCGCACCCCACACCCACCCCATAAATAATTACAAATATATCTGGGTTAAATTCCCAGTGTAAGGCCACATGGTAATGGCACCTACAGCATCTGAGAGCCAGCTTACCTGGGGATACCCCTGGCTTCCCCTGTGGCACTTCTGGAGTCAGCAATCCCTCCTAATGCTGACCCATTTATGCCTCTCTATATACAATACACAAAGTGGAAAGCTGCTCAATCAGATTGTAATGTCACTCAGGTGCTAAAAGGGGAGGGGTAATTCTGTGTAGGAAAAAAACTGTGTTCCCTAATGCACACCGAGTGAATAATATTACTACATAATAATAGTCCGATAATACGGAGATCTTAGTTGCGTATATCTGCAGATATAGGGTTAAGCCCCCAGGCCGATCGACAAGGCTTCTCCGTCACTGGGGGTCCCTAATACTAGGTATGGGCCCGGGGTGCAGGACCCCACGATGTCGGCACAGGTCGGCCACCCCAGGTCAGCACACAGGTGAGAATTAATAGGGGTTAATAAGAAGCACAGAAGTGCTATGTAAGTGGTGTGATTAAAATAATATATACAAAGTGATAGGAAAAATAATAAGTGTTAATAAAGTGTTAGGGTGTGCCGACCTGAAGCAGCCCAGCCATACCGACACAGGGGCCACCGCACCCCACACCCACCCCATAAATAATTACAAATATATCTGGGTTAAATTCCCAGTGTAAGGCCACATGGTAATGGCACCTACAGCATCTGAGAGCCAGCTTACCTGGGGATACCCCTGGCTTCCCCTGTGGCACTTCTGGAGTCAGCAATCCCTCCTAATGCTGACCCATTTATGCCTCTCTATATACAATACACAAAGTGGAAAGCTGCTCAATCAGATTGTAATGTCACTCAGGTGCTAAAAGGGGAGGGGTAATTCTGTGTAGGAAAAAAACTGTGTTCCCTAATGCACACCGAGTGAATAATATTACTACATAATAATAGTCCGATAATACGGAGATCTTAGTTGCGTATATCTGCAGATATAGGGTTAAGCCCCCAGGCCGATCGACAAGGCTTCTCCGTCACTGGGGGTCCCTAATACTAGGTATGGGCCCGGGGTGCAGGACCCCACGATGTCGGCACAGGTCGGCCACCCCAGGTCAGCACACAGGTGAGAATTAATAGGGGTTAATAAGAAGCACAGAAGTGCTATGTAAGTGGTGTGATTAAAATAATATATACAAAGTGATAGGAAAAATAATAAGTGTTAATAAAGTGTTAGGGTGTGCCGACCTGAAGCAGCCCAGCCATACCGACACAGGGGCCACCGCACCCCACACCCACCCCATAAATAATTACAAATATATCTGGGTTAAATTCCCAGTGTAAGGCCACATGGTAATGGCACCTACAGCATCTGAGAGCCAGCTTACCTGGGGATACCCCTGGCTTCCCCTGTGGCACTTCTGGAGTCAGCAATCCCTCCTAATGCTGACCCATTTATGCCTCTCTATATACAATACACAAAGTGGAAAGCTGCTCAATCAGATTGTAATGTCACTCAGGTGCTAAAAGGGGAGGGGTAATTCTGTGTAGGAAAAAAACTGTGTTCCCTAATGCACACCGAGTGAATAATATTACTACATAATAATAGTCCGATAATACGGAGATCTTAGTTGCGTATATCTGCAGATATAGGGTTAAGCCCCCAGGCCGATCGACAAGGCTTCTCCGTCACTGGGGGTCCCTAATACTAGGTATGGGCCCGGGGTGCAGGACCCCACGATGTCGGCACAGGTCGGCCACCCCAGGTCAGCACACAGGTGAGAATTAATAGGGGTTAATAAGAAGCACAGAAGTGCTATGTAAGTGGTGTGATTAAAATAATATATACAAAGTGATAGGAAAAATAATAAGTGTTAATAAAGTGTTAGGGTGTGCCGACCTGAAGCAGCCCAGCCATACCGACACAGGGGCCACCGCACCCCACACCCACCCCATAAATAATTACAAATATATCTGGGTTAAATTCCCAGTGTAAGGCCACATGGTAATGGCACCTACAGCATCTGAGAGCCAGCTTACCTGGGGATACCCCTGGCTTCCCCTGTGGCACTTCTGGAGTCAGCAATCCCTCCTAATGCTGACCCATTTATGCCTCTCTATATACAATACACAAAGTGGAAAGCTGCTCAATCAGATTGTAATGTCACTCAGGTGCTAAAAGGGGAGGGGTAATTCTGTGTAGGAAAAAAACTGTGTTCCCTAATGCACACCGAGTGAATAATATTACTACATAATAATAGTCCGATAATACGGAGATCTTAGTTGCGTATATCTGCAGATATAGGGTTAAGCCCCCAGGCCGATCGACAAGGCTTCTCCGTCACTGGGGGTCCCTAATACTAGGTATGGGCCCGGGGTGCAGGACCCCACGATGTCGGCACAGGTCGGCCACCCCAGGTCAGCACACAGGTGAGAATTAATAGGGGTTAATAAGAAGCACAGAAGTGCTATGTAAGTGGTGTGATTAAAATAATATATACAAAGTGATAGGAAAAATAATAAGTGTTAATAAAGTGTTAGGGTGTGCCGACCTGAAGCAGCCCAGCCATACCGACACAGGGGCCACCGCACCCCACACCCACCCCATAAATAATTACAAATATATCTGGGTTAAATTCCCAGTGTAAGGCCACATGGTAATGGCACCTACAGCATCTGAGAGCCAGCTTACCTGGGGATACCCCTGGCTTCCCCTGTGGCACTTCTGGAGTCAGCAATCCCTCCTAATGCTGACCCATTTATGCCTCTCTATATACAATACACAAAGTGGAAAGCTGCTCAATCAGATTGTAATGTCACTCAGGTGCTAAAAGGGGAGGGGTAATTCTGTGTAGGAAAAAAACTGTGTTCCCTAATGCACACCGAGTGAATAATATTACTACATAATAATAGTCCGATAATACGGAGATCTTAGTTGCGTATATCTGCAGATATAGGGTTAAGCCCCCAGGCCGATCGACAAGGCTTCTCCGTCACTGGGGGTCCCTAATACTAGGTATGGGCCCGGGGTGCAGGACCCCACGATGTCGGCACAGGTCGGCCACCCCAGGTCAGCACACAGGTGAGAATTAATAGGGGTTAATAAGAAGCACAGAAGTGCTATGTAAGTGGTGTGATTAAAATAATATATACAAAGTGATAGGAAAAATAATAAGTGTTAATAAAGTGTTAGGGTGTGCCGACCTGAAGCAGCCCAGCCATACCGACACAGGGGCCACCGCACCCCACACCCACCCCATAAATAATTACAAATATATCTGGGTTAAATTCCCAGTGTAAGGCCACATGGTAATGGCACCTACAGCATCTGAGAGCCAGCTTACCTGGGGATACCCCTGGCTTCCCCTGTGGCACTTCTGGAGTCAGCAATCCCTCCTAATGCTGACCCATTTATGCCTCTCTATATACAATACACAAAGTGGAAAGCTGCTCAATCAGATTGTAATGTCACTCAGGTGCTAAAAGGGGAGGGGTAATTCTGTGTAGGAAAAAAACTGTGTTCCCTAATGCACACCGAGTGAATAATATTACTACATAATAATAGTCCGATAATACGGAGATCTTAGTTGCGTATATCTGCAGATATAGGGTTAAGCCCCCAGGCCGATCGACAAGGCTTCTCCGTCACTGGGGGTCCCTAATACTAGGTATGGGCCCGGGGTGCAGGACCCCACGATGTCGGCACAGGTCGGCCACCCCAGGTCAGCACACAGGTGAGAATAGGGGTTAATAAGAAGCACAGAAGTGCTATGTAAGTGGTGTGATTAAAATAATATATACAAAGTGATAGGAAAAATAATAAGTGTTAATAAAGTGTTAGGGTGTGCCGACCTGAAGCAGCCCAGCCATACCGACACAGGGGCCACCGCACCCCACACCCACCCCATAAATAATTACAAATATATCTGGGTTAAATTCCCAGTGTAAGGCCACATGGTAATGGCACCTACAGCATCTGAGAGCCAGCTTACCTGGGGATACCCCTGGCTTCCCCTGTGGCACTTCTGGAGTCAGCAATCCCTCCTAATGCTGACCCATTTATGCCTCTCTATATACAATACACAAAGTGGAAAGCTGCTCAATCAGATTGTAATGTCACTCAGGTGCTAAAAGGGGAGGGGTAATTCTGTGTAGGAAAAAAACTGTGTTCCCTAATGCACACCGAGTGAATAATATTACTACATAATAATAGTCCGATAATACGGAGATCTTAGTTGCGTATATCTGCAGATATAGGGTTAAGCCCCCAGGCCGATCGACAAGGCTTCTCCGTCACTGGGGGTCCCTAATACTAGGTATGGGCCCGGGGTGCAGGACCCCACGATGTCGGCACAGGTCGGCCACCCCAGGTCAGCACACAGGTGAGAATTAATAGGGGTTAATAAGAAGCACAGAAGTGCTATGTAAGTGGTGTGATTAAAATAATATATACAAAGTGATAGGAAAAATAATAAGTGTTAATAAAGTGTTAGGGTGTGCCGACCTGAAGCAGCCCAGCCATACCGACACAGGGGCCACCGCACCCCACACCCACCCCATAAATAATTACAAATATATCTGGGTTAAATTCCCAGTGTAAGGCCACATGGTAATGGCACCTACAGCATCTGAGAGCCAGCTTACCTGGGGATACCCCTGGCTTCCCCTGTGGCACTTCTGGAGTCAGCAATCCCTCCTAATGCTGACCCATTTATGCCTCTCTATATACAATACACAAAGTGGAAAGCTGCTCAATCAGATTGTAATGTCACTCAGGTGCTAAAAGGGGAGGGGTAATTCTGTGTAGGAAAAAAACTGTGTTCCCTAATGCACACCGAGTGAATAATATTACTACATAATAATAGTCCGATAATACGGAGATCTTAGTTGCGTATATCTGCAGATATAGGGTTAAGCCCCCAGGCCGATCGACAAGGCTTCTCCGTCACTGGGGGTCCCTAATACTAGGTATGGGCCCGGGGTGCAGGACCCCACGATGTCGGCACAGGTCGGCCACCCCAGGTCAGCACACAGGTGAGAATTAATAGGGGTTAATAAGAAGCACAGAAGTGCTATGTAAGTGGTGTGATTAAAATAATATATACAAAGTGATAGGAAAAATAATAAGTGTTAATAAAGTGTTAGGGTGTGCCGACCTGAAGCAGCCCAGCCATACCGACACAGGGGCCACCGCACCCCACACCCACCCCATAAATAATTACAAATATATCTGGGTTAAATTCCCAGTGTAAGGCCACATGGTAATGGCACCTACAGCATCTGAGAGCCAGCTTACCTGGGGATACCCCTGGCTTCCCCTGTGGCACTTCTGGAGTCAGCAATCCCTCCTAATGCTGACCCATTTATGCCTCTCTATATACAATACACAAAGTGGAAAGCTGCTCAATCAGATTGTAATGTCACTCAGGTGCTAAAAGGGGAGGGGTAATTCTGTGTAGGAAAAAAACTGTGTTCCCTAATGCACACCGAGTGAATAATATTACTACATAATAATAGTCCGATAATACGGAGATCTTAGTTGCGTATATCTGCAGATATAGGGTTAAGCCCCCAGGCCGATCGACAAGGCTTCTCCGTCACTGGGGGTCCCTAATACTAGGTATGGGCCCGGGGTGCAGGACCCCACGATGTCGGCACAGGTCGGCCACCCCAGGTCAGCACACAGGTGAGAATTAATAGGGGTTAATAAGAAGCACAGAAGTGCTATGTAAGTGGTGTGATTAAAATAATAATCACACCACTTACATAGCACTTCTGTGCTTCTTATTAACCCCTATTAATTCTCACCTGTGTGCTGACCTGGGGTGGCCGACCTGTGCCGACATCGTGGGGTCCTGCACCCCGGGCCCATACCTAGTATTAGGGACCCCCAGTGACGGAGAAGCCTTGTCGATCGGCCTGGGGGCTTAACCCTATATCTGCAGATATACGCAACTAAGATCTCCGTATTATCGGACTATTATTATGTAGTAATATTATTCACTCGGTGTGCATTAGGGAACACAGTTTTTTTCCTACACAGAATTACCCCTCCCCTTTTAGCACCTGAGTGACATTACAATCTGATTGAGCAGCTTTCCACTTTGTGTATTGTATATAGAGAGGCATAAATGGGTCAGCATTAGGAGGGATTGCTGACTCCAGAAGTGCCACAGGGGAAGCCAGGGGTATCCCCAGGTAAGCTGGCTCTCAGATGCTGTAGGTGCCATTACCATGTGGCCTTACACTGGGAATTTAACCCAGATATATTTGTAATTATTTATGGGGTGGGTGTGGGGTGCGGTGGCCCCTGTGTCGGTATGGCTGGGCTGCTTCAGGTCGGCACACCCTAACACTTTATTAACACTTATTATTTTTCCTATCACTTTGTATATATTATTTTAATCACACCACTTACATAGCACTTCTGTGCTTCTTATTAACCCCTATTAATTCTCACCTGTGTGCTGACCTGGGGTGGCCGACCTGTGCCGACATCGTGGGGTCCTGCACCCCGGGCCCATACCTAGTATTAGGGACCCCCAGTGACGGAGAAGCCTTGTCGATCGGCCTGGGGGCTTAACCCTATATCTGCAGATATACGCAACTAAGATCTCCGTATTATCGGACTATTATTATGTAGTAATATTATTCACTCGGTGTGCATTAGGGAACACAGTTTTTTTCCTACACAGAATTACCCCTCCCCTTTTAGCACCTGAGTGACATTACAATCTGATTGAGCAGCTTTCCACTTTGTGTATTGTATATAGAGAGGCATAAATGGGTCAGCATTAGGAGGGATTGCTGACTCCAGAAGTGCCACAGGGGAAGCCAGGGGTATCCCCAGGTAAGCTGGCTCTCAGATGCTGTAGGTGCCATTACCATGTGGCCTTACACTGGGAATTTAACCCAGATATATTTGTAATTATTTATGGGGTGGGTGTGGGGTGCGGTGGCCCCTGTGTCGGTATGGCTGGGCTGCTTCAGGTCGGCACACCCTAACACTTTATTAACACTTATTATTTTTCCTATCACTTTGTATATATTATTTTAATCACACCACTTACATAGCACTTCTGTGCTTCTTATTAACCCCTATTAATTCTCACCTGTGTGCTGACCTGGGGTGGCCGACCTGTGCCGACATCGTGGGGTCCTGCACCCCGGGCCCATACCTAGTATTAGGGACCCCCAGTGACGGAGAAGCCTTGTCGATCGGCCTGGGGGCTTAACCCTATATCTGCAGATATACGCAACTAAGATCTCCGTATTATCGGACTATTATTATGTAGTAATATTATTCACTCGGTGTGCATTAGGGAACACAGTTTTTTTCCTACACAGAATTACCCCTCCCCTTTTAGCACCTGAGTGACATTACAATCTGATTGAGCAGCTTTCCACTTTGTGTATTACTCTGTAACACTCACCTGATACTCTGTAACACTCACCTGATACTCTGTAATGCTCCTAACACTGAGCAGCTGCTGTCACTCACCTGATCCTGATACTCTGTAACGCTCACCTGATACTCTGTAACACTCACCTGATACTCTGTAACACTCACCTGATACTCTGTAACACTCACCTGATACTCTGTAACACTCACCTGATACTCTGTAACGCTCCTAACACTGAGCAGCTGCCGTCACTCACCTGATCCTGATACTCTGTAACACTCACCTGATACTCTGTAACACTCACCTGATACTCTGTAATGCTCCTAACACTGAGCAGCTGCCGTCACTCACCTGATCCTGATACTCTGTAACGCTCACCTGATACTCTGTAACACTCACCTGATACTCTGTAGCGCTCCTAACACTGAGCAGCTGCCGTCACTCACCTGATACTCTGTAACACTCACCTGATACTCTGTAACACTCACCTGATACTCTGTAACGCTCCTAACACTGAGTACACCTGAGGCTTAGGGTTACCGTCAGCATTGGCCCTTATGGTCACCATCAGTGTCGGCCCTCAGCGTCACCGTCAGCATCGGCCCTCAGCATCAGCGTCAGCATCACCATCGGCCCTCAGCGTCACCGTCGGCCCTCAGTGTCACCGTCACCATTGACCCTTAGGGTCACAGTTGGTCCTAAGGGTCATCGTCAGCGTTGTCCTTAGTGTTACTGTTGGGCTTAGGGTCACCATCAGCGTTGGGCTTAGGGTCACCATTAACGTTAGTATTGGGCTTAGTGTTATTGGTAGCGCTGGGCTTAGGGTTACTGTAAGCGTCAGCATTGGGCGTAGGGTTAAGGACAGAATTATAGGAAACATACTGTTAACATTTCAACAATGTCGACATAATGATGATTTGTGAATGTTACACAATTATACCACACAAGCTGGACCCGTCTTCATGTGTTAGAGACAGGTGGTAGTCAGTATGCCGGCTGTCGGGATCCCGGCGCACAGTATACCGGCGCCGGAATCCCGACAGCCGGCATACCGACACTTATTCTCCCTCGTGGGGGTCCACGACCCCCCTGGAGGGAGAATAAAATAGCGTGGTGCGCGTAGCGCGCCACCGTGCCCGCAGTGTGGCGAGCGCAGCGAGCCCGCAAGGGGCTCATTTGCACTCGCCACACTGTAGGTAAGCCGGCGGTCGGGCTCCCGGCGCTGGTATGCTGGTCGCCGGGAGCCCGGCCGCCGGCAAACCACAATACACCCTTAGGGCTAAAACACACTACCCGGCTTTTGCCGGCCGGGAAAAAGCCGGACGGCTTTTTCCCGTGCCGGCATTGTAGTTAACAGTGTGAGGGCTAGGGGCCCTTCACACTGCACGGCCCCGGCCCGGCTGCCGGGTTGCAGCCGGGTCTCACCACTCGAAGGTCCGGCGGCCGGGCGGCCGCCGGGCCGTCTTTGCGGCCAGTAAACCATGTGTGTGAAGGGGAGCTTTCACACACAACGGTTTTTTCTGAAGCCGTGTCTGATGCTGCGCATGCGCACAGCATCACACACGGCTCAAAGCCGTCCTGTGTGACAGACAATGCCGGTTTCTCCCGGATGGCAAAAAGCCGGACAAAGTTTGTCCGGCTTTTTGCCATCCGGGAGAAACCGGCCAGTGTGTTACAGCCCTTAGAGACACTGGCATTATGCAGAAGAATCGGCGATGTGCGCCATCTGCTGGTCATCCAGGTTTTCACATCTACCCATAAATAATTCTAGCCAGCATCACGCTCCATTAACATTGGCCCTCATTCCGAGTGGTTCGCTCGCTAGCTGCTTTTAGCAGCATTGCACACGCTAAGCCGCCGCCCTCTGGGAGTGTATCTTAGTTTAGCAGAATAGAGAATGAAAGATTAGCAGAATTGCTACTAAATAATTCCCTGCAGTTTCTGAGTAGCTCCAGACCTACTCACAGATTGCAATCAGCTCAGTCCGTTTAGTTCCTGGTTTGACATCACAAACACGCCCTGCGTTCGGCCAGCCACTCCCCCGTTTCTCCAGCCACTCCTGTGTTTTTACCTGGCACGCCTGCGTTTTTTAGCACACTCCCTGAAAACGGCCAGTTACCACCCAGAAACACCCACTTCCTGTCAATCACATTACGATCACTCGAGCGATGAAAAAACGTCGCTCGAGCTTGTGTAAATCTACTAAGTTTTGTGTGAAAGTACTTAGCGCATGCACGCTGCGTACCATGCACATAATTGCCATTTTTTCACTTGATCGCTGTGCTGCAAAAATCGGCAAGGAGCGATCAACTCTGAATGACCACCATTGTCTGCAGTGCAGTTCAGGTGCCACAAATGCATTCAGATGGCAAAGTGCAGCAAACAGTCCTTGGATGGGGGGTTGTTGCTGAAAATGGGCTCAAAACGTTGTTTCTACATGAGAAAGAGGAATGTTCTGTAATAAGAGGTCTCTGACGTATCACAGTTTCCGGGTGAATAATGACTATATTGTAGAGCCCTCTTTTCCTCTGTATCCTCCATGTAACTACAGCTATATATATATATATATATATTATATATACACATATACATATACACACACACACTCTTATATATATATATATATATATATATATATATATAAATGAATAGCTTGGACTGGCACTCCCACTGTAGAAGAATAGTGGGCCCTGGTGCCCTCTGAAGTGATTGAGTATATCAAGAAGCAGTAAAGCAGTCAGCGGCACTCAGGGTCTTAAAGAATCAAGTGTATTAAAATTCACTCCAAGTTTCCAACGTTTCGGGACGCACAGGTCCCTTTGTCAAGGTGAGTAACTCACCTTGACAAAGGGACCTGTGCGTCCCGAAACGTTGGAAACTTGGAGTGAATTTTAATACACTTGATTCTTTAAGACCCTGAGTGCCGCTGACTGCTTTACTGCTTCTATATTATATATATATATATATATATATATATATATATATATATATATATATATATATATATATATATATATATATATATATAAAAGGAAAAAAGATTCTAGTGGGAGACAATTTGCCTTTAGAATAACTATAAAAATTATTTATTCATGTACATACTGACATATACAACTTAAACATTTGTCTAAAAGGTACAGATTGCTAAAAATTATATATAGTGGTATGACAATTCTATATATAAAAATCTTTCAATTTAAGAGGGGATTTCACAGTCAGGTGATCACGATCAGAATTTTGAAGGGATATATCTCCAACCCGAAATTTGTGGTGAAAGCTTTTTTGTCCAAAATCACGAAACCCAACGCGTTTCGTCCGTTAGGACTTCATCAGGGGTTAACAATCAATTCTTATAATAGATTGGATTACCAAAGGTTTTGACAGGCTAGGGATCTCAATACTATATCCAATCTCAAGCACGTTTTCAATTTATTTGGTATCTAAACAGATTTCATCACAATATAGAATGACATTTTAGGTCTAAGTTAGTTGAAGTTATATTCCCTAATTTTATCAGGGATTTTGAATCTCTATAGTCCACCACGACTTCAATAGGTTTCACCCAGTGATTTTAATAGATGCCCAATCTTTATAATGGGACATAACCACCTCACAGGATCACCACCACAGGTGGTGATCCTGTGAGGTGGTTATGTCCCATTATAAAGATTGGGCATCTATTAAAATCACTGGGTGAAACCTATTGAAGTCGTGGTGGACTATAGAGATTCAAAATCCCTGATAAAATTAGGGAATATAACTTCAACTAACTTAGACCTAAAATGTCATTCTATATTGTGATGAAATCTGTTTAGATACCAAATAAATTGAAAACGTGCTTGAGATTGGATATAGTATTGAGATCCCTAGCCTGTCAAAACCTTTGGTAATCCAATCTATTATAAGAATTGATTGTTAACCCCTGATGAAGTCCTAACGGACGAAACGCGTTGGGTTTCGTGATTTTGGACAAAAAAGCTTTCACCACAAATTTCGGGTTGGAGATATATCCCTTCAAAATTCTGATCGTGATCACCTGACTGTGAAATCCCCTCTTAAATTGAAAGATTTTTATATATAGAATTGTCATACCACTATATATAATTTTTAGTAATCTGTACCTTTTAGACAAATGTTTAAGTTGTATATGTCAGTATGTACATGAATAAATAATTTTTATAGTTATTCTAAAGGCAAATTGTCTCCCACTAGAATCTTTTTTCCTTTTATATCTATCCCATATACCTTATCTGACAGAAGGTATTTCTTAGTGGTTTGAGACTTGTGGAACAGCGCAGAAAAGGTTACCTTTTTTAAAATATATATATATATATATCTTATATGTCAGATCACCCTTACGCATGGGGCTGCGGAACCCTTGTTGCGTCATATGAATAATGATAATTTACATCTCTTATTTTGAAGTATTAGTAGTTTTATTCTCAGATAACTATAATAAACATGAATAATGTCAGTGTCAGATACAGGATTATTATGTGTAAGCTCTGGGAAGAGTTTCCTACGCTGAATAAATGATGAATAATTACGTTACAGGAGTTTTTGCCGCGGGAGGCAGTTACGTGACCGGCAGTCGCTATATAGCCAGCAGAGCAGCGAGTGACAGGAGCCTGCCAAATGCCCCATACCCCACCACCGGGGGACACTGCAGCACACGGGTGGGACAGTCCCCCCAAAAAAGGGACTGTCCCATGAAAATGGGGACAGTTGGGACTCGGAGGAATGCTGATGTAGACAATGTTCCGGGGAGTTATCTGGAGCTTTTCCGGTTCTGTGTTCATTGCTGTAAAGGTAAATCTATCTGTACAGCTTATAGATGAGTGTGTGTGTGTGTGTGTGTGTGTGTCTGTGTGTGTGTGATACAGTGTGTGTGTCTGTGATACAGTGTGTGTGTGTGTGTGTGTGTGTGTGTGTGTGTGTGTGTGAGATAGTGTGTGTGTCTGTGATACAGTGTGTGTGTGTGTGTGTGTGTGTGTGTGTCTGTGTGATGCAGTGTGTGTGTGTGTGATACAGTGTGTGTCTGTGTGATGCAGTGTGTGTGTGTGTGTTACAGTGTGTGTGTGTCTGTGTGAGTGTGTGATACAGTGTGTGTGATACAGTGTGTGTGCGTGTGTCTGTGTGATACAGTGTGTGTGTGTGTCTGTGATACAGTGTGTGTGTGATACAGTGTGAGTGTGATACAGTGTGTCTGTGATACAGTGTGTGTGTGATACAGTGTGAGTGTGATACAGTGTGTGTGTGTGTGTGTGTGTGTGTGTGTGTGTGTGTGTGTGAGATACAGTGTGTGTGTCTGTGATACAGTGTGTGTGTGTGTGTGTGTGTGTCTGTGTGATGCAGTGTGTGTGTGTGTGTGATACAGTGTGTGTGTCTGTGTGATGCAGTGTGTGTGTGTGTGTTACAGTGTGTGTGTGTCTGTGTGAGTGTGTGATACAGTGTGTGTGATACAGTGTGTGTGCGTGTGTCTGTGTGATACAGTGTGTGTGTGTGTCTGTGATACAGTGTGTGTGTGATACAGTGTGAGTGTGATACAGTGCGTCTGTGATACAGTGTGAGTGTGATACAGTGTGTGTGTGATACAGTGTGTCTGTGATACAGTGTGAGTGTGATACAGTGTGTGTGTGATACAGTGTGAGTGTGATACAGTGTGTGTGTGATACAGTGTGTGTGTGTGATACAGTGTGTGTGTGTGTGTGTCTGTGATACAGTGTGTGTGTGTGTGTCATACTTGCCTACCTGCCCCTCTCCATGAGGGAGAAAATGCTCTGTTCCTGGACTCTCCTGGTAATGTATGATTGCCAGCACCTGTGGTGAGCCAGTTAGTTGATAAGAAAGGTGTTTCACCACAGGTCATACTTGCCTACTTTTGAAAACTAGTTTCAGGGAGATTCAAGATGGTAACAGAATGGCACGCTGTTGCTGCGGCGTGTCATGCTCCGCCCAAAGGGTGTGTCTAGCTCCGCCTGTGGGCGTGTTTATTGCTGCTCAGGGGTAAGCTGTAGTACTAAAAGCAGCATTAAAGATGCATTATATATTAATGTACCATATACATTTGTTAGAAGAGACAGACAAATAGAAAATCTATATACAGTGATGCAGCATTGTGTGTTTGTATACACATATATAGGTATCTCTGAACCAACCGCACACTTTCAGAGTGCCAGTCACATAATGAGTTGCAATGTACTATAATAAGAGGCCGGCACCTCCATAAAAGACTTTATGAAAGATTAAAAATCATGGTACAAAAAATAAGAATTTACTTACCGATAATTCTATTTCTCATAGTCCGTAGTGGATGCTGGGACTCCGTCAGGACCATGGGGAATAGCGGGCTCCGCAGGAGACAGGGCACATCTAAAAAAGCTTTTAGGTCACATGGTGCGTACTGGCTCCTCCCCCTATGACCCTCCTCCAAGCCTCAGTTAGGATACTGTGCCCGGACGAGCGTACACAATAAGGAAGGATCTTGAATCCCGGGTAAGACTCATACCAGCCACACCAATCACACCGTACAACTTGTGATCTGAACCCAGTTAACAGTATGATAACAATGAAGTAGCCTCTGAACAGATGGCTCACAACAACAGTAATAACCCGATTTTTGTAACAATAACTATGTACAAGCATTGCAGACAATCCGCACTTGGGATGGGCGCCCAGCATCCACTACGGACTATGAGAAATAGAATTATCGGTAAGTAAATTCTTATTTTCTCTAACGTCCTAGTGGATGCTGGGACTCCGTCAGGACCATGGGGATTATACCAAAGCTCCCAAACGGGCGGGAGAGTGCGGATGACTCTGCAGCACCGAATGAGAGAACTCCAGGTCCTCTTTAGCCAGAGTATCAAATTTGTAAAATTTTACAAACGTGTTCTCCCCTGACCACGTAGCCGCTCGGCAAAGTTGTAATGCCGAGACTCCTCGGGCAGCCGCCCAGGATGAGCCCACCTTCCTTGTGGAATGGGCCTTTACAGATTTAGGCTGTGGCAGGCCTGCCACAGAATGTGCAAGTTGGATTGTACTACATATCCAACGTGCAATCGTCTGTTTAGACGCAGGAGCACCCAACTTGTTGGGTGCATACAATGTAAACAACGAGTCAGATTTTCTGACTCCAGCTGTCCTTGAAATATATAATTTTAATGCTCTGACAACGTCCAGTAACTTGGAGTCCTCCAAGTCGCTAGTAGCCGCAGGCACCACAATAGGCTGGTTCAAGTGAAATGCCGAAACCACCTTAGGGAGAAATTGAGGACGTGTCCTCAATTCTGCCCTGTCCGAATGGAATATCAGATATGGGCTTTTGTATGACAAAGCTGCCAACTCCGAAACTCTCCTGGCAGAAGCCAGGGCCAACAGCATGGTTACCTTCCATGTAAGGTATTTTAAATCTACCGATTTTAAAGGCTCAAACCTATGAGATTTGAGAAAATTTAGAACCACGTTCAAATCCCACGGTGCCACTGGAGGCACTATTGGGGGTTGTATATGTAGTACACCTTTGACAAAAGTTTGTACTTCAGGCACTGACGCCAATTCCTTCTGGAAGAAAATTGATAAGGCCGAAATTTGAACTTTAATGGACCCCAATTTGAGGCCCATAGACAATCCTGCTTGCAGGAAATGTAAGAATCGACCCAATTGAAATTCTTCCGTTGGAGCCTTCTTGGCCTCACACCACGCAACATATTTTCTCCAAATGCGGTGATAATGTTGTGCGGTCACTTCTTTCCTGGCTTTAATTAAAGTAGGAATAACTTCCTCAGGAATGCCCTTCTCTTTTAGAATCCGGCGTTCAACCGCCATGCCGTCAAACGCAGCCGCGGTAAGTCTTGGAACATACAAGGTCCCTGCTGAAGCAGATCCCTTCTTAGAGGTAGAGGCCACGGATCCTCCGTGAGCATCTCTTGAAGTTCCGGATACCAAGTTCTTCTTGGCCAGTCCGGAGCTACCAGTATTGTTCTTACTCCTCTTTTCCGTATAATTCTCAGTACCTTTGGTATGAGAGGCAGAGGAGGGAACACATACACTGACTGGTACACCCACGGTGTTACCAGAGCGTCCACAGCTATTGCCTGAGGGTCTCTTGACCTGGCGCAATACCTGTCCAATTTTTTGTTGAGGCGAGACGCCATCATGTCCACCTTTGGTTTTTCCCAACGGTTCACAATCATGTGGAAAACTTCTGGATGAAGTCCCCACTCTCCCGGGTGAAGGTCGTGTCTGCTGAGGAAATCTGCTTCCCAGTTGTCCACTCCCGGGATGAACACTGCTGACAGTGCTACGACATGATTCTCCGCCCAGCGCAGAATCCTTGCAGCTTCTGCCATTGCACTCCTGCTTCTCGTGCCGCCTTGTCGGTTTACGTGGGCGACTGCCGTGATGTTGTCGGACTGGATCAACACCGGCTGACCCTGAAGCAGCGATTTTGCCAGGCTTAGAGCATTGTAGATCGCTCTTAGCTCCAGTATATTTATGTGAAGAGACGTCTCCAGGTTTGACCACACGCCCTGGAAGTTTCTTCCCTTTGTGACTGCTCCCCAACCTCGTAGGCTGGCATCCGTAGTCACCAGGACCCAGTCCTGTATGCCGAATCTGCGGCCCACTAACAGATGGGCAGTCTGCAACCACCACAGGAGAGACAACCTTGTTCTCGGTGACAGTGTTATCCGCTGATGCATGTGCAGATGCGATCCGGACCATTTGTCCAGCAGATCCCACTAAAATGTTCGTGCATGGAATCTGCCGAATGGAATCGCTTCGTACGAAGCCACCATCTTTCCCAGGACTCTTGTGCATTGATGTACTGACACAGTTCCTGGTTTTAGGAGGTTCTTGACAAGTTCGGATAACTCCCTTGCTTTCTCTTCCGGGAGAAATACCTTTTTCTGAACCGTGTCCAGAATCATGCCCAGGAACAGCAGATGTGTTGTCGGGGTCAATTGAGATTTTGGAAGATTTAGAATCCACCCGTGTTGCTGAAGCACTACTTGTGTTAGCGCTACACCGACTTCCAGCTGTTCTCTGGACTTTGCCCTTATCAGGAGATCGTCCAAGTAAGGGATAATTAATACGCCTTTTCTTCGTAGAAGAACCATCATTTCGGTCATTACCTTGGTAAAGACCCGAGGGGCCGTGGACAACCCAAACGGCAGCGTTTGAAACTGATAATGACAGTCTTGTATCACGAACCTGAGATACCCTTGGTGTGAGGGGTAAATCGGGACATGTAGATAAGCATCTTTTATGTCCAAGGACACCATGAAGTCTCCTTCTTCCAGATTCGCTATCACTGCTCTGAGTGACTCCATCTTGAACTTGAATTTCTTTATGTACAGGTTCAAGGATTTCAGATTTAGAATAGGCCTTACCGAACCGTCCGGTTTCGGTACCACAAATAGTGTGGAATAATACCCCTTTCCCTGTTGTAGGAGGGGTACCTTGACTATCACCTGCTGAGAATACAGCTTGTGAATGGCTTCCAAAACCGACGTCCTTTCTGAGGGAGACGTTGGTAAAGCAGACTTTAGGAACCGGCGAGGGGGAGACCTTTCGAACTCCAGCATGTAACCCTGAGATACTATCTGCAGGACCCACGGGTCCACTTGTGAGTGAACCCATTGATTGCTGAAAATCTTGAGTCGACCCCCCACCGTTCCCGAGTCCGCTTGTAAAGCCCCAGCGTCATGCTGATGGCTTTGTAGAAGCCGGGGCGGGCTTCTGTTCCTGGGCAGGGGCTGCTTGCTGCCCTTTCTTACCCTTTCCTCTGCCTCGCGGCAGATAAGACTGTCCTTTTGGTCGCTTTTTATAGGAGCGAAAGGACTGCGGCTGAAAAGACGGTGTCTTTTTCTGTTGGGAGGGGGTCTGAGGTAAAAAGTGGATTTGCCGGCAGTTGCCGTGGCCACCAGGTCCGAAAGACCGACCCCAAACAATTCCTCTCCTTTATATGGCAATACTTCCATATGCCTCTTGGAATCCGCATCACCTGACCACTGTCGCGTCCATAAACTTCTTCTGGCAGATATGGACATCGCGCTTACTCTTGATGCTAGAGTACAAACATCCCTCTGAGCATCTCGCATATAAAGGAAAGCATCCTTTAATTGCTCTAGAGTCAATAAAATACTGTCCCTATCCAGGGTATCAATATTTTCAGTCAGAGAATCCAACCACACTACCCCAGCACTGCACATCCAGGCTGAGGCTATTGCCGGTCGCAGTATAACACCAGTATGTGTGTATATACTCTTCAGTGTAGTTTCCAGCCTCCTATCTGCTGGATCCTTGAGGGCGGCCGTATCAGGAGACGGCAACGCCACTTGCTTTGATAAACGTGTGAGCGCCTTATCCACCCTAGGGGGTGTTTCCCAGCGCGCCCTAACCTCTGGTGGGAAAGGGTATAATGCCAATAACTTCTTGGAAATTAGCAGTTTTCTATCGGGGTTAACCCACGCTTCATCACACACGTCATTCAATTCCTCTGATTCTGGAAAAAATACAGGTAGTTTTTTCACCCCCCACATAATACCCCTTTTTGAGGTACCAGCAGTATCAGAGATCTGCAAAGCCTCCTTCATTGCCGTGATCATATAACGTGTGGCCCTATTGGAAAATACGTTTGTTTCTTCACCGTCGACACTAGATTCATCTGTGTCGGTACCCGTGTCGACTGACTGAGGTAAAGGACGTTTTACAGCCCCTGACGGTGTCTGAGACGCCTGAACCGGTACTAACTGGTTTGCCGGGCGTCTTATTTCGTCAACTGACTTTTGTAATGTGCTGACATTATCACGTAATTCCATAACTAAAGCTACCCATTCCGGTGTCGACTCCCTAGGGGGTGACATTACCATCATCGGCAATTGCTCTGCCTCCACACCAACATCGTCCTCATACATGTCGACACACACGTACCGACACACAGCAGCCACACAGGGAATGCTCTAATCGAAGACAGGACCCCCTAGCCCTTTGGGGAGACAGAGGGAGAGTTTGCCAGCACACACCAAAAGCGCTATAAATGTATATAAACAACCCTAGAAGGTGTTGTTTACTATATATGCGCTCTTAATATATAAATATTGCCAATTTATGCCCCCCTTCTCTTTGTTACCCTGTTTCTGTAGTGCAGTGCAGGGGAGAGACCTGGGAGCCTTCCTCACCAGCGGAGCTGAGCAGGAAAATGGCGCTGAGTGCTGAGGAGAATAAGCTCCGCCCCTTTTTCGGCGGGCTTTTCCCCGGTTTTTAAGAAACTGGCCTGGGTTAAAATACATACATATAGCCTTAATGGCTATATGTGATGTATTTATTTTGCCACTAAAGGTAATTATATTGCTGCCCAGGGCGCCCCCAGCAGCGCCCTGCACCCTCCGTGACTGAGTCAGTGAGCCGTGTGACAACAATGGTGCACAGCTGCCGTGCTGTGCGCTACCTTCAAGAAGACTGAGGAGTCTTCTGCCGCCTGCTTTCCGGACCTCCGTTCTGCCGTCTCTTCAGCGTCTGTAAGGGGGATCGGCGGCGCGGCTCCGGGACGAACCCCAGGCTGACCTGTGTTCCGACTCCCTCTGGAGCTAAGTGTCCAGTAGCCTAAGACTCCAATCCATCCTGCACGCAGGTGAGTTGGAAATCTCTCCCCTAAGTCCCTCGATGCAGTGATCCTGTTGCCAGCAGGAATCACTGAGATTGAAACCTAAAAAAAAACTTTTCTAAACAGCTCTTTAGGAGAGCCACCTAGATTGCACCCTCTCGGACGGGCACAAAAACCTAACTGAGGCTTGGAGGAGGGTCATAGGGGGAGGAGCCAGTACGCACCATGTGACCTAAAAGCTTTTTTAGATGTGCCCTGTCTCCTGCGGAGCCCGCTATTCCCCATGGTCCTGACGGAGTCCCAGCATCCACTAGGACGTTAGAGAAATACATATACAAAAAACTATAACAGAGGCATGTCAAAGGGTATCAGATGTATACACATGGGGTACCTGACAGCCACCACGTAATGTGACTGTAGAAGCAATAAGGTTTTACGCCTCTGATAGCACGCCTCTGTAAGCTGGTAAGTCAACAGCCGTTTCGGTGCTCGTATGGCGTCCAGCAGTTTATGCACCTGGTTTATATTGGGAGAGAACAGTAGTATATGTGCCTGGGTTACACCGGGAGAGAGCAGTAGTATATGTGCCTGGGTTATACCGGGAGAGAGCAGTAGTATATGTGCCTGGGTTACACCGGGAGAGAGCAGTAGTATATGTGCCTGGGTTGCACCAGGAGAGAGCAGTAGTATATGTGCCTGGGTTACACCAGGAGAGAGCAGTAGTATATGTGCCTGGGTTACACCAGGAGAGAGCAGTAGTATATGTGCCTGGGTTACACCGGGAGAGAGCAGTAGTATATGTGCCTGGGTTACACCAGAAGAGAGCAGTAGTATATGTGCCTGGGTTACACCAGGAGAGAGCAGTAGTATATGTGCCTGGGTTACACCAGGAGAGAGCAGTAGTATATGTGCCTGGGTTACACCAGGAGAGGGCAGTAGTATATGTGCCTGGGTTACACCAGGAGAGAGCAGTAGTATACTGTATGTGCCTGGGTTACACAGGGAGAGAGCAGTAGTATATGTGCCTGGGTAGCACCGGGAGAGAGCAGTAGTATATGTGCCTGGGTTACACCAGGAGAGATCAATAGTATATATGCCTGGGTTACACCAGGAGAGAGCAGTAGTATATGTGCCTGGGTTACACCAGGAGAGAGCAGTAGTATATGTGCCTGGGTTACACCGGGAGAGAGCAGTAGTATATGTGCCTGGGTTACACTGGAAGAGAACAGTAGTATATATGCCTGGGTTACACCTGGAGAGAACAGCAGTATATGTGCCTGGGTTACACCTGGAGAGAACAGCAGTATATGTGCCTGGGTTACACCTGGAGAGAACAGCAGTATATGTGCCTGGATGTGACACCACACAGGGTGCTGAACTCACATGTGTGTTCCCAGCATATGCACATTTTCTACTCAGATAACACTGACCATTGTTCCTAGCAAGCAATATTTTAAAATAAAAGTCTGTTAGATAAGGAAATGTGTACTCATGGATCAAGCACCAGGGGCTGCATGATGGCTAGGCCGCCATGCTTGATATAGTGAGGAGCCAAAACACAATAGGGGGAAGAAAACTCCTTGGGTGGGGACACAACTTATTTACTAATGTAAAATTTTATATTATAATACATTTTAAAACTAGATATATTACACTTATTGACAAACATCCTGGCTTTGTTAGGTTATTAATAGAATTAAGATTTCTATATAGAATAGTGGTCTCAACTCAGAAAAAAATGTACTTTGAAATTCCAAAATGGTTGCGATAGCTTGTGTGACTACTAGTGTTCAGTCAGTCACCATCTGGAGAAATCATAGATACACAAGTATAGTTTTGCGAGAGAACTGTTTTGAACAATTAGACATATTTGCAGGAATATTCCTACTAGGAATAATCCTAAAGCGTGTTTTGGGATCTACACTCTTATACAGTGATTCCAATAAACCTCCACATATTCCAAAAATCTTTAAATACCTCAAATTGCCATGAGATGTAAACAGTTTCACATTTATCCAAAAAGACATAACTTTGATAATCGAGATTATAGGTAAACATATTGTATTTCAGACAGGGCATTTAAGAATATGTGGTAAGACAAGTATTTATCTCTCCAAGGTTATATACTGCAACCAGTGATTACATCTGTTGCTAAATGTATCACCTTTCTGAAACAAAGATTCAATATATAAAAACAGTGTGTCTATTTGTGCCTCTCAGTGAGTTCAAGAGCTGACACTACAGGCAGACTGAAACAGTGATTGTTAATTGTATCTAGTTAAGGATTTCACTGTTTCCCACTTTGCTCAAAGAAGTGCAGTCTGAAAAGAGACCCCAGAAAGGGGATAGTGAGTAGCTACTGCTGTACATGTGTCATATGCATTGAAGTAAAATGAGCGCACTCAGAACCCCCTCTGGTGAATATAACAGCAAAGACATACTGGTAGAGAGGGAATTTTGCAGGGGATGCAGTCAATATACCGGCTGTTGGGATCCCGGCGTTCAGGAGACCGTCGCCGTAATCTCGACAGCTAGTGAAATACTGATGACCGGATTCCTGACAAACGCTCGATATTTCCACACAGTTGTTGGATCCACACTACCAACCTAGTGGGTACAGAACCTGTTGCTAGCGAAGCGAACCAACGGGCCCGATACGTGGAGAGTGCTGCGAGCCCACGTGGGGACTCGTGGTTGGGATTCCAGCAGATGGGATGGCGGCTGTCAGTATAGTGACAACCGGCATCCTGTCTGCCGGGATATCATGTGTTCCTTTAGCAGGGTGAGCGGTGCATACCTTCTGCTGTTTCTCCCTCTCTTACTTGTGTGCACAAGTATAGGATAGGGCAAAACTGAGAGTGATACTTTCACACCTGAACTGCAAAGTGCCGGCTACTTCTGCTGTCGGAGACACCAGGTGCAGGGTAGTGAAGTCTTCTGATGAAAGAGCAGTGGGTGGATACAAAAGCGGGATCTTGTCAGGTCACTGTGGTGGACCTAAAATGCATGGGTCTCACTATGTGCTCATCTCGTGTGTGCCTTATGGGGGTAATTCCAAGTTGATCGCAGCAGGATTTTTGTTAGCAATTGGGCAAAACCATGTGCACTGCAGGTTGGGCAGATATAACTTGTGCAGAGAGAGTTAGATTTGGGTGTGGTGTGTTCAATCTGCAATCTAAATTGCAGTGTAAAAATAAAGCAGCCAGTATTTACCCTGCACAGAAAAAAAATAACCCACCCAAATCTAACTCTCTCTACACATGTTATATCTGCCCCCCCTGCAGTGCACATGGTTTTGCCCAATTGCTAAAAAATTCCCGGCTGCGATCAACTTGGAATTACCCCCTATATCGGAAAATACGCTTGTTTTTGCAAGCACATTTCTTTCGCGGTTTATTCCCATCTTACTTCCAACTGTGCATCGGCCTTAATATGCACATAAACCACCCTACTGAAACACAGAATGAAATGAACTAAAATTAGGCAGCTAGCCCCAAGCCAGTGACATCTGATATAATGATGCCCCCACATTGTGTACACATACTACTGTGTGGATAACGGTGACATCATTTCTTACTGTATCTGCAATAAAAGCACGGGTAAAGCCATAGGAAACAAGGAAGCTGATCGACTACACAAATTTATCCTGACATGGACAGATGTCACTAAGCCAGTGGTTCCCAAACTGTGTGCCGTGGCTCCCTGGGGTGCCTCGGGACACTTGCAGGGGTGCCCTGGGTTGGTGGTCCAGGACCAATTAAAATTATACATGGTCAGTATAATAGGCAAAACCAGTGCTGGTGGCTGCCAGTCATAAAATATGTGGCCAAACAGAAGCAAATCTCGTCCCTCACCACACAACTGACCCTAAGGATGACATATAAACACCATCTACTAAATGTAATATTTCTTTCCAAATTTCTCAATAAGAAAGTTTTGGCCTAGGGGTGCCGTGAAAAAAATTCAGATATTCTAAGGCGCCGTGATTCAAAAAAGTTTGGAAACCACTGCACTAAGTGATGCTGATAATAGAAGGTGGAAGAGCAAAGGGACAGTCTGAGATACAAGGCCTGTGCTAGGGTGTTCGCTGCCCACCTGGAAACTATAAATTTGCACCCTCTGTTCTATCCTTTGTAAAGATACAGTACGCTCCAAAGGCGAGCACCGCAAAGAAGGTGTGTCGTCTCACAAGGAAGGTGCATGGCCACACAGTAATATACTCAATTCAAATTACGCCACACTGTAGCACAATCATATACACATAACTCTGCACATAGGGGGTCATTCAAGTGACCATCGGTGCAAAGTACTGATTTCCAGTATGACCAGTTCTGCATGTGTGCAAATGGGTCTTGCAGCACAGGACGCATGCTGGCATCAGACTGTCATTGATTGACAGTCTGATGCTGTTTCGGGGGAGGGGGTGGTGATGGGCTACGTTTGGAAAAAAATGGAGGCGAGTCTCCACCATTTATGGGGTGGGAAGAGGCAAGGATCTTCATTGTAGGATGGAGATTTCCTGGCTTCTGCGACGGCTGGATTGTATGGCACCATGGTGGGTTCTTTCATCCATTGCTGTGTCCTAGGACGCAGCTTGGATCATTAGTGCAGCAGGAGACGTGTGCAACTAGTTGTCAAAAGACTGACCGCCACATCCTGGTGGAGAGAATCCCAACAGGGGTTAGGTAAGTATACTTACCCTCACCCAATACCCCCCTAACCCTTCCTAACCTATCCTCCCTGGGGGTGCCTAAAGCTAGCCTCCCTCCCTGCAGCCTATTCCTAACCCTCCCTGGGGGTGCCTACACCTACCCCCCTCCCAGCAGCCTAATCCTAACCCTCCCTGGGGGTGCCTAAACCTAGCCCCCCTCCCCGCAGCCTAATCCTAACCCTCCCTGGGGGTGCCTACACCTAGCCCCCCTCCCCGCAGCCTAATCCTAACCCTCCCTGGGGGTGCCTACACCTAGCCCCCCTCCCCGTAGCCTAATCCTAACCCTCCCTGGGGGTGCCTACACCTAGCCCCCCTCCCCGCAGCCTAATCCTAACCCTCCCTGGGTGTGCCTAAACCTAGCCCCCCTCCCCGCAGCCTAATCCTAACCCTCCCTGGGGGTGCCTACACCTTGCCCCCCTCCCCGTAGCCTAATCCTAACCCTCCCTGGGGGTGCCTACACCTAGCCCCCCTCCCCGCAGCCTAATCCTAACCCTCCCTGGGTGTGCCTAAACCTAGCCCCCCTCCCCGCAGCCTAATCCTAACCCTCCCTGGGTGCCTACACCTAGCCCCCCTCCCTGCAGCCTAATCCTAACCCTCCCTGGGGGTGCCTAAACCTAGCCCCCCTCCCCGCAGCCTATTCCTAACCCTCCCTGGGGGTGCCTACACCTAGCCCCCCTCCCCGTAGCCTAATCCTAACCCTCCCTGGGGGTGCCTACACCTAGCCCCCCTCCCCGCAGCCTAATCCTAACCCTCCCTGGGTGTGCCTAAACCTAGCCCCCCTCCCCGCAGCCTAATCCTAACCCTCCCTGGGGGTGCCTACACCTAGCCCCCCTCCCCGTAGCCTAATCCTAACCCTCCCTGGGGGTGCCTACACCTAGCTCCCCTCCCCGCAGCCTAATCCTAACCCTCCCTGGGTGTGCCTACACCTAGCCCCCCTCCCCGCAGCCTAATCCTAACCCTCCCTGGGTGTGCCTAAACCTAGCCCCCCTTCCCTATGGTCTAACACCTATACGCTGCACAAATAACCCGGTATTGACCAAGAATTTTGCCAGATCAACACGGGTCACTGTGTGGTGTGAACGAGTCACTGCCGAATTCCCAGGTCGCCTGACCCAGTAATTCAACCCGGGAATAAAGAAGGGTTATTCCCGGGTCAGGCGCAGTGTGAACGGGTTACCCAGGTCGATGTGACTCGAGACCCGTTCACTGCATGGGGAGAGGCGGCGCGGAGATGATCTCATCTCCATCGCCACCTCCGCACGCGCCATCGATGCCACCACCGTCCCCGCCCTCAGATGGCAACCCGATCAAGGTTCAATGCTGGGTCGCACCCGGGAAGGACCTGTTTCCAACTCCCGGGTGCGACCCAGCAATTGTAATGTGAATGGGGTATAACAGTGCCTGCACACTTACATTCGGGATGCCGGGTGTTGGGATTCTGGGGTCTGCATTTAGTCCGATGTCAGTATTCCAGCGCCGGTCTTCTGCTTGCGTGTCGGGATTTCTGCGACAGGATTCTGACTGCTGGCATCCCAACTGCATCCAGCA